>NC_133416.1:117948928-118268214 GCF_049350105.2 Macaca mulatta | reverse complement strand
CCTTACATGAGTCTTGGTGGGGGCTGAGTCGGTTTCTGTTGTTTGCAATTAAGAGTCCTGGGTGAGGGCCGGGCGCGGTGACTCACGTCTGTAATCCCAGCACTCTGGGAGACTGAGGTGGGTGGATCACGAGGTCCAGAGATCGAGACCATCCCAGCTAACACAGTGAATCCCTGTCTATACTAAAAATACAAAAATTAGCTGGCGTGGTGGCGGGTGCCTGTGGTCCCAGCTACTCAGGAGGCTGAGGCAGGAGAATGGTGTGAACCCGGGAGGCAGAGCTTGCAGTGAGCCGAGATCGTACCACTGCACTCCAGCCTGGGCGACAGAGTGACACTCCGACTGAAAAAAAAAAAAAAATAAATAAAAAAAAAAAAAGAGTCCTGGGTGAGGTTCTTCCTTGACTCTAGGGGTGAGACTAGATCTCATTCCCCTGGTCAGAGGAGGTTCTGCTTTCTTAATTTACAGAAACTACACTATATATGCTGCTTGGCAGTGGCTTTCATCCACAGAGCAATGTGCTAGGGATATTTCCCTAGGACAAGAAATAGCCACTGGTCTTCCCCTTCTAAACAGAAACTTCCCATACTTAAAAAAACAATAAAAACAAAATAAAGTGAACTTTATGTAGAAGAATTTGAGACACCCCTTGAGAAAGCTGGAATCCCAGGGGGGTGTTTGTAAACCTCACCTGGACACTCTGGGTGGACAACAGTAGGGGACAAAAGAACATCAATCCTCCCACCGCTGCAGCAGTCAATCAGAAATGGTGACAGCACGGAGAGGGCTGGGGCCTGGGGCCCGGACACAAACACCACTTTCCAGAAACACTCCTGCTACTGGCCCTTATTATTCATTGTACCTACAGCTATAAGAGCTCCTACATATTGAAGAATTTTAGGAGCGGACATTCACAGCACTGACTTCACAATAACTCTATCATAGCTATTATCAGCAGCGTCTCCACTTCATAGATGAGGAAACTGAGGCTCAAGAAAGCTTAATAGCAGGAATATCAGTAATAATAACAATAACTCATATTTGTTGAGGGCTTATTATATACCAGGAAGTGCCTATATTATATTGACTTATTTCACTCATTTCTTCAACAGATATTTACTGAGCACCCACTCTGTGCCAAGTGCCGTTTTAGGTGCTAGGAAGACAGTAGTAAGCAAAACACACAAAATTCCTTGCTCTTTTTATCTTATTTTTCGAGCGCCAGGGTCTCACTCTGTCACCCAGGTTGGAGTGCAGTGGCATGATCACTGCAGCCCCAGACTCCTGGGCTCAAGTGACCTTCCTGCCTCAGTCTCTGGAGTAGCTAGGACTATGAGTGCACAGTACCACGTCTGGCTTTTTTTTTAAAAAAAGAGAAAGAGATGGGGTCTTGCTACATTGTCCAGGCTGTTCTCAAACTCCTTGCCTCAAGTAATCCTCCCATCTTGGCTTCCCAAAGTGCTGAGATTACAACTCCTGGCCCTAGAGCTGACATTTTAATGGGAGAAATCAGCAAACAAGGTAAATGGGTGAAATATAAATGTTCAATCATGTTAAGTGCTAAGGAGGAAAGAAAATACAGCAGGGAAGGGAAGTGAGGGCTGTGTGTGTAGGTGTGTGTGTGTTATGGGATTTTAGGCAGGGTGGCCGAAGAAGGCCTCTCTGTGAAGGTAACTTCTGAAAGACCACCAGACAGAGCAAAGGAGCAGGGCAGGCTGCCTTGGGCAGAGGGAACAGCCGGTGCAAAGGCCCTGAGGTGGGAAAGTGCTCAGTCCATTCAAGAAACAAGAAGGCCAGATATTATTATCATCCCCGTTTTACAGATGAGAAATTGAGGCCCAGAGAACGGAAGTGACTTGATCAAGGTCACACAGCAAGTAAGTGGGCATGACAGGACTAGAACCCAGGACTTCTGACATTAGACCAGAGGGTATTTTTCCACTGCCATCTCTCAGCGAGCAATTCCTGTGTGCCATGCCTGGATTAAGATGATTGTGGGCACCTGCTTGTCACCAGCGAGAGCTGTGAAGTGAGGCGTCCTCCCACCCAGTCCCAAACCCACACTTGGAATACCCCATGTGGACACCCACACGAACTGGCCTGGACACACACGCACACAGGTGTATGCACAGGCTGTTCTGCCCTGGACAAAGCAGGTGGGAGAACAGCGCCGCTGAGGGATGTGCAAAGATTAAGCTAATAAATAAAGCTGCCCAATCGATGATTCTTAGAGCAGAGCACGGGGGAATGAGAAATCACTACTCATGCCGGGGAAAATCTTGCTCTTCTAGGTCCCACTAAGTCTACAAACTTAACCAACGGCAACGAGGAAGCAAGCCGAAAATACAGCAGGGAAGGCAAGACAGGGAGGGGTCAGGGCCTGGGAAGGGGCTGCAGCGACCAGGTAGGGCTGTGTGACTGTAGGCAAGCAACTGCCCCTGTCTGAGCCTCATCTGTAAAATGGGGCAAAACCAGCCCTCGTTCAGAAGGCCACCAGAGGTCCATGCTGCTGAGTGTCGCAGATGGTGTGGACAATTTTGACTAGATAATACTCACCTGTAGCATAAACTCAGAGGCTACCAGAGGAGAAAGTAAATCCCCTACCCACCCCAAGAACCCCTTCCCAGGGGCAACCACTGTTGGTAGTTTTTAGGAGTCCTTCCGGAAAGTCTTAGACCAAAAATTATTCTAACCTGCTTGTACGTGTGAATGACAATTTGTTTGAGGCCACCAGTTTGTAAAAGGCAGTGAGATGGAAAGCTCCCACATCTATCCGACCTCAGAGCCCAAGTCCGCAAGCTCTGGGCCACCAGGTCCCAGCTCTTCCCAGTCCACAGACAGCTAACATTCTGCTGCAAGTAGTTCCTCAGTCCCCATGGGACCAGACCAGGATAGGCTTGGGGCTGTAGGCCTCGTTAGGCTGGGCTGGGACCCCAGGTGGTCCCACGCACGCCTCCTTTTTCTCAGCCACCTGGCCCCTGACCAGAATGATCGAATCCATCTGCTTCCCCCAGTTAAGCCACCATCATCACTTACCAGATGGCTATAGCAGACCCCTCAAGGGTCTCCCAGCCCACCCTCCTGAGTAACCTTTTCCATCGCCAAACTCAAACAAGCCACCCCCCTGTTCAAAACCTGTCCATGGATCCTAATTGCACTGTAGAGAAAACCCAAACTCTTTTTATTTTTAGAGACAGGATCTTTCTCTGTCACCCAGGCTGGAATGAGGTGGCATGATCATAGCTCGCTGCAGCCTAAAATTCCCAGGCTCAAGTGATCCTCCTGCCTCAGCCTCCTGAGTAGCTGGGACCACAGATGCATGCCACCACATCCAACTAATTTTTTAAATTTTTTTGTAGAGATGGGGGTCTCACTATGTTGGCCAGGCTTAGTCTTAAACTCCTGACTTCAAGTAAGCCTCCTGCCTCAGCCTCCCAAAGTTCTGGGATTATAGGCATAAGCTGCTGCACCTGGCCCCCAATACCTGAAATGAGATGCTCTTGTTCCTTTCTCTGGTAACTTTCTCTCTGCTTCCTCCCAACGCTCAGCATGCCTTAGTGATTGGACACTGTCCTTTCTTTCCTCCTTGGCTCCTCCCACCAGAATGGAAGCTCTGCGAGGGCAGGAACCTTGTCTCTCTCAATGTCGACTCATCCCCGACGCCTAGTCTGGTGCCAGGCACAGTGTGGGCTCAACTGGTTGTTGAATGAATAAATTTAATGACCAGAAGCAGCACCCCAAGGTGGCTCCACAATTAGCCATCTGCAAATTCAATGTACTCATTCACTGATTTCTATACCATTGTTCTGAAAATCTCCAAGGACAGGGATGGAAACCCCAGGTACCCCCAGAGCTGAGATGCCTTTGCCACCCCTGGACTCCCTTTGTTTCCTCTCTTCTTTCTTGTTGTTACATTAAGCAAAAATTTCTTCATTGGCAAATAAATGCTTTTGCCATCAATAACCACGGAAAACTAAATCAAACCTTTAGCTGTCGTTCTTATCTCTTAAACAGACCCATGGATTTTGCAACTAATCAGAAGATGAATCAAACGCTGCCATTTGAGGTGGGAGATAATCTGGTCAATTTCTTCCAGGAGGAGGGATCTGGGTGGGAATTTGCGTATGGCCCCCAAAAAACAAACACTTGTAAATAAAGCCGGCCTCCATCCTGTCTCCACAATGCAACTCTTATTGAGTGAGTCAGGTGTTTGGCTGATTAAAAATTGATCCATTTCAAAATCTAATCAACAGAATAGGATTCTTTCATACGTTATCAAGAGAGCTGCTGACATCGAAAACCAAACCTGTTATTAACCCATGAACTCCAGTGACCTGCTCCTCGCCGCTCCGAGGGACCGTAAATTATTCAGTGGTCCAAGACCGGGGCTGGTGAGCCTGATGGATTTAGGCCATCAGTCCAGGGGGGCAGAAGTCCAGGGGGTTCAGGTCGATGGCACGGCCGCGCCAGTCCCCAGAGGCTGGGGTTCAAGACACTCGGGGTCTGCGAGTCATGTCTGTGAATACATTGCCCGCCTCTGCCTGGGCCCTGCCACATGGCTGCGCCTTTCAAGGAAAGGCCTCTTTCAACTCCCTGAGCAGGGCAGGCAGAGGCCGGCTTGGGCCTCGGGGGACTGCGGGGTTGAGGAGCACTATTTGGAATTCCCAAGTTAATAAATTATTTCCCTTGAACTACGGCAAAGGAAAAAATAAATAGTCAAGGGGGGGCAGAGATGTATTCTGCAAACAGTTAGGAACAGGCAATACAATCAGTTCAAATATTTTACCTCGTCGTGTAAGGAATAGCTCTGTTGCAATGGGACTGTTTAAAAGAGGAGATGAAAAGAGCCATCCTTTGGCCGTTTATGTGTCCAGCAGGGCCCCGAGGGGCGACGGGTTTTCTCGCCAACTTCTCAACTCTTTGACCTTGAATTAAAGCCTCGTTAAGAGTCATATCTTATCAAAACAAGAGCAGTGTAAATAAAGGATTTTTTTTTAAGGACACACATATACCCACGCCAAAGTTTCCATTCTGCTAAGCAAGCAGGAAATCCAACGCAGCAAAGGCTGCACTTGGCATTATTATTTTGGGGCTCGTAGTCAACGTCTGACCTGATTAGAAAGGAGGACTTAGGAGGGTAAAATGTAAGAGTCTCGAGCAGGGCTGGAAACAGACTGGAACCTGGGAGAAGGCTAGACCGTCTGCTGAGTGATGGAGAGAAGGGTGAGTCGTATCTACGCTCTGAGCTACTGAGAGACCCCAGAAGAGCTCAGAAGCTCCCACTGGCTCCATGGAGCAGCTGCTGGGAGAACCAGCAAGGAGGCTCTGTGAGCTGTGTAGCCAACAGAATTCAAATCCCAGCTCTGCCACTTCCTGGCTGTGTGAGCTTTGGCAAGTGAGTCCCCCAGCCTCAGTTTCCTCATCCATCAAATGGGAATAAGAATGCAGCTATGGATTTGAAGTCCTCTGGGTCATCTCTACATGGTAGGAGACACGTGGGAATTATTCAACTGCTCAAAAATGGCATCTGTTACTTCCATTGTGAATATTGCTATTACATGCCAGGTGTTTTGTTTTGCTCCTTAAATCAGTTCTGGATAAAGTCAGTGGCGGATCAGCATCCTCCTCAACTGCATATCCCAGCCTGAGGACCTGACCTTTATAAAAATGATGACGCTAACTTGCCTCTCCAGTGCACAGGGCTTTCGTGGGAACTTCAGAAAGTATCCACATGATGTGTGGTTAAGCTTGAAAGCCAAAGTCCTGGGTTCAAATTCGAGCTTTGCCACTGACTAGCTGTGTGACTTCAAGAATGTGAATTCACCTCTCTGAGCCTTAGTTTTCTCAACTTTATAATGGGATAACAATAGTACCAACCTCATGGGGTTCACTTAGCACAGTGCCCAGCCACCTGCTAAGCCCTTACTGAAGGCAGGCTATTCTCATCATCATTATTATTCAGACTCAGTTTCCCACTTGGTCTGATGGAGACTTATTTTGTTCATTTCCTCGGCAGAGTGGAACCTGGCAGGGGCCTCTTGCTGAGTGACTCTGGGCAAATCACTTGGACACTCTGGGCCTTGGATTCCTCCCCAGTAAGGACAAATAATGAGACTTACAAGCTCCATCTGGCTTGGTCATGACCTGATTCCCTCAGCCTAGAATAATGCCAGGCCTACAATAAGTGTTCAAATAAGTAAAAAGACAGCACGACACACAAATATATTTGTCAAATCAGCTCTCCCCAGAAAACATCAGCAGCAAATGGACATGGGAGGTGAGTAGCTCCCTCTGCACACCCAAACGCTGCCCCCAAACCCCGATCATCCCCTCTACCCATTGCCGAGGAAGGCACCCAGCTCACCCCATCACAAACAGCCTAGACACTTTACTCCACCCCAGAGAACATCCAGGAGACCAGAGAGAGGCCGACTCCCTGTCCAACAAACTCTTACGGACCACCAGGAATCCTCCCTTAAATAATAAATTTGTAAGTCTGAAGCCCCTCTGACCTCTCCTCAAAGCAAAATCATCCTCCGAAGGCCCCTCGACCTGATCCTATTGATCCTGTCTGAGCTGTAATTTTGCGGCGGCTCTGCGCAGACGGGGTCGGCCTGCCCAGTTGGCTGCGGTCTGACGGCTCCAGGGCTGCCCGGCAGCAGCTGGGATGGAACAGAAGTCAGATCTGCCCTCCAGAGCCAGGGAGAGCGGCTGCTCCTGTGAGCAGGGCTCAGGGTGGGGCGGGGTGGGGGGCGGGGTGGCTGTCTCCATCCTCTGCAGCCCTCAGGTGTGACTCCGCCAGGCCTGGTCCAGAGAAGGCCCGTGGGGGACTGGATGAATGAACCCTGAATCCCTAAGGCTCTGAACAGGTAGGGGCAGAGCAAGAGAGACAGTTCTGGGGGACCAGGTCTGGGCAAACCTTACCTGGCTAGATGGTGGGGTCTCGAGAGCCTCAGGCCTGGGCCCGAGGGGCACGGCGTCCCCAGTGGTGGCCAGACCTGGCCGGTACCACAAGCTAAGACAGGTTCCTAGGTCCAGCCAGGTCCTCCCAGCTGCTAGGCCCCACTGCCGTCTGCTGTTTACCCGCTGCCTGTTTTCCTCATGACAGGCCTTCCAAGAACTGCAGCCAGAAATCAATGCAGTTGGTTCTGGTGCCCACAACCCCCCACTTCCCTCCTGCTGCCAAAGTTCAGCTGCTGCTTCCTGTGAAGCCAGGGCAGGCTCTGGGCTGAGCTGAGGGGCAGCTCAAGGTAGGGGCACCCCCTCAGCCCCCTGTCCAAGCAGAGGGCCACATCAGAGGGGTCCCGGGCAAGGCTGGGCAAAGATAAGCGCCGATCTTCACTCACAGCTGAGAGCTGACCCAGCTGATCAGGCAGGGAACAGTTAGGGCGTATCCCTGCCCCATCTTCCACTTTAGCAAAATAGGCGGGTGGCCCTCACAATTTACTCCCCTCAGGTGTTTACCCTATGGCTTTGGCTCTGAATCACCTGGGGACTTAGTTAACAAATTCAGTCTCAACCCAGCCTGCAATCTGTTTTGAGAGACCTGGGGTGGGGCCCAGATGCTGGGCTTTAACAAGCCCCCAAGTGATTCAAATGAGAAGCCTAGATTGGGAAACACAGTTTGTATGCAAAGATTCAGCTTCCAGGATGTTAATCACTGCAGTGTTCAGAAGACAGAAGAAATGGAATTAAGCCTTGCTGGATAAAATACAGGACACCCAGACACATTTCATTTCAGATAAACAATGTATGTTTTTTTCAGTATAAGTATATCCCAAACATTGCATGAGATATACTTATACTGAAAATCAGTCATTGTTTATCTAAAATTCCGTTGTTTTTATTTGAGACATGGTATCTCTCTGTCCCCCAGGCTAGAGCGCAGTGGTCATCGCTCACCGCAGCCTCGAACTCTTCAAGATATTCTCCTGCCCCAGCCTCCAGAGTAGCTAGAACTACAGGTGCTTGCCACCACACCCAGCTAATTTTTAAATTTTCTTGTAGAGGCAGGGTCTCCCTGTGTTGCCCAGGATGGTTTCAAATTCCTGGCTCCAAGTGATCCTCCTGCTTTGGCATCCCAAAGCATTGGGATTACAGGCATAAGCCACCATGACCAGCCCCTGGAGACTTTTTTTTTTCTCTTTTTTTTTGAGATGGAGTCTCGCTCTGTCGCCCAGGCTGGAGTGCAGTGGTCGGATCTCAGCTCACTGCAAGCTCCGCCTCCCAGGTTTACGCCATTCTCCTGCCTCAGCCTCCCGAGTAGCTGGGACTACAGGCGCCCGCCATCTCGCCCAGCTAGTTTTTTGTATTTTTAGTAGAGACGGGGTTTCACCAGGTTAGCCAGGATGGTCTTGATCTCCTGACCTCGTGATCCGCCCGTCTCGGCCTCCCAAAGTGCTGGGATTACAGGCTTGAGCCACCGCGCCCGGCCGACATTTTTTATTGTTACAACTTGGGGGATGCTATGGCATCGAGTGGGTAGAGGCCAGAGACGCTGCTGAGCATCCTACAACACACACAGCAGCCCCCACAACAAAGAATTCTCTGGCCCCAAACGTCAATGGTGCCAAGATTGAGAAACCCTTATTTATAACCAAGAAAACTGTGTGCCCCTGTGCACTAAAAGGCACTCATGAACCAATGTTCCTAACAGCATTGTTTGTAGAAGCCCTCAACTGAAGTCACTCAAATGTCCCTGAATAGTGTGGAGTGGATGAATAAATTGTGGTGTAGTCACAAAATAGAATGCTACACAGCAATGAGAACGAACTGTAATGCCACACAACACAGGTGAATCTTGAGAACATAATGTTGGTAAAAGAAACCAGACACAGAAGAGCACAGGCTGGTTGATTCCAAACAAGTAAGACTAATCTGTGCTGGGGAGTGGGTGGTTGGCGGTGACTAGAAGGGATATGAAGGAGCCTCTAGGTGGGCCAGGGATTTTCTAGTTCTTAATTCGAGTGGAAATTCCATGAGTATGTTCAGTTTGTGACAGCTGAGCTGAACCTATAGGATCTGTGCCTTTTTCTGCCTGTGACATGTCAACAAAAGATCTAAAGAAACTGTGATAAAAATTTATCTCTTAAGTGGACCATTTTTATTTTCTTCTTTTGCTTATCTGTTCTTTCTATAATGGCTACATTGAATATATTTTACTTTTGAAAAGAATGAGTAGGATAACAGCAAATGTGTTTCTTCACCAAAAATTTGCTCACTTCTGCAATGTGTGTGCCCCCCAGCACAGGACACTGAAGTTGGGGTGGGGGGAGGTGTCCCTGCCCTCAAAGAGCTCCCTGTCTTGATGGGGCTGGGAAGAGGGCATAAATACAACCAGGGACTGTAAACAAGCAGGCCCAAGGGCCACAGTCAGCCAGTAATCAGGTATTTTATCCGTCCAGCCCAGTATTTTAATCAATTTTATTTCCCTGAGGCAGGGCCAGGTCTCCCCAGTTGCCTAGCACCCCGTGCCCCCAACAAGCTTCCTCCTACTTTACTCAGAGCCAGATCTACCATTCATGTTACTTGCCTGTCCCTAAGCTCATGAAAGTTTGCCATTCCTTGAGGTAGATATTGCAATCAGCAAAGTATTGTGATGGAGAGATGGACAAAGGGTTACAAACACAGAGGGAACTGCCTGGGGGTGGGGAGGCCCACGGGGTGTGGGAACCTGCTCTTGACAGGAACACAAACACATGTAGACTAACTATTATATATATAAATAAAGCAAGGCTAAATGTAACAGACTATGTGCAAGATCTATATGAGTAAAACTACAAAACTGACGAATAAAATCACAGAAGAACTAAACAGATGGGGAGATAGTCCATGTTCATGGATAGGAAGACTCAATATTGTCAAGTTGTCAGTTCTTCCCAACTTGATCTATAGACTCAGTGCAATCCCAGTTAAAATCCCAGCCAGCTATTTTTGTGGGTATTGACAAAATGATTCTAAAGTTTATATGGACAGGCAAAAGACCCAGAATAGCCAACATAACATGAAGGAGAAGGACAAAGTCAAGGACTGACACTACTGAACTTCAAGACTTATAAAGCTACAGTAATGAAGACAGTGTGGTATTGGAGAAAGAATAGACAAATAGATCAATAGAACAGGATAGAGAGCCCAGAAATAGACCCACATAAATATAGTCAACTGATCTTTGACAAGGGAGCAAAGGCAATAAAATGGAGAAGAGATATTTGTCTTTTCAACAAATGGTGCTGGAACAACTGGACAGCCACATGCCAAAAATAAAAAATAAAAATCAATAGAGACACAGACCTTACACTCTTCACAAAAATTAACTCAAAATGGATCATAGACTTAAATGTAAAATGCAAAACTATAAAACTCCCAGAAGATAACATAGGAAAATATCTAGATGACCTTGGGTTTGGTGTTGACTTTTTAGATACAACACCAAAAGCAAATAAATTCTTGATAAGCCGGACTTCATTAAAATTAAAAACTTCTGCTCCTGGAAAGGGAGTATTAACAGAATGAGAAAACAAGCCACAGACTGGGAGAAAATATTTGCAAAAGACACATCTGATATAGGACTTTTATACAAAGAACTCCTAAAACTTGACAATAAGAAAATAGCCTGTTGAAAAAATTGACCAAGGACCTTAACAGACCAAAGAAGATATACAGAATATGCAAATAAATATATGAAAAGATTCTGCAAGTCGTATATCATCAGGAAAATGCAAATTAAAACAATAATGAGATACCTCTACACACCTATCAGAATGGCCAAAATCCAGAACATTGATAACACTAAGTACTGGCAAGGATGTGGAGCAACAGGAACTCTCATTCAATGCTGGTGGGAAGGTAAAATGCTGTAGCCACTTTGAAAGACATTTTGGCAGTTTCTTTAAAAACTAAACATACTCTTACTATATGATCCATCAATCTTGTTCCTTCATATTTCCTCAAAGGAGGTGAAAATTTATGTCCACACACACACACACACACACAAAAAAACCTGGAGGCAGATGTTTACAACAGCCTTACTCATAATTGCCAAAATTTGGAACCGACTAAAATGTCCTTCAGTGGGTGAATGGACAAACAGTGGTACCTGCAGACAATGGAATATTATTCAGCACTAAAAAAAAGATGAGCTAAAAACCCAGGAAAACACATGGAAGAATCTTAAAGGCATGTTGCTAAGTGAAAAAAGCCAATCTGAAAAGGCTACATACTGTATGATTCCAACTATACGGAATTCTGAAAAAGGCAAAACTATGGAGACAGTAAGAGGGTCACTGGTGTCCAGAGGTTGGAGAGAGTGGGGAGGGATGTAGTAGTAGAGCACGGATGATTTTTAGGGCAGCAAAAATCCTATGTATGATACTATGATGGCAGATACATGTCATTATACATTTGTCCAAGCCCATAGAACATACCACACCAAGAATGAACCCTAATGTAAACTATGGACTCTGGGTAATGATGTGTCAATGTACATTGATTTGTAACAAATGTACGATTCTGGTGGGGGATGTTGATAATGGGGGAGGCTATGCACATGTTGGGGCAGAGAGGATATGGTAACTCTTGATTTTGTTGTGAACCTAAAACTGCTCTAAAGAAAATCTTGAAAAAGAAAGAAGGAAGGAAGGAAAGAAGGAAGGAAGGAGCGAGGGAAGGAAGGGAGGGAGAGAAGGAGGGAGAGAGGGAAGGGAGGAAGGGAGAGAGGGAGGACAAACCCATAGATAGTGTTAACAACAGTTTTATTTCTTGTGTGTCCCTAGGAGATTGTCCAGAGACCCCCACTTGCTGAAGCTGGGCAGGATGTCTTCAGGCACCCCCATTCTCTTCTAAAACTCCCTGGATAGCTGAGATTCTGGCTCCTTATGCCTCCATGGCTGCTGTGGGCAGATCAGAGACTTACAAACTCCTTGTAAGATCAGGCAGAGCATGGAGGTGTGTGCCTGGGCCTCGAGTCACGGAAGGCAGCCAAACTCCACGGACAGGAGCTCCCAGGCCGGCCGGCATCCCCCATGCAGCGACCCTCCCATTCTCATCACATGAGCCAGGCCCTGGGGCTGTCAAAAGCCATGCTCTAGGGTTCTGTAGGGACTGAAGCCCACACAGGTATCGTCTAGAAGCACACCTAGACATGGTGACCTTTTTATGAGGAGCTGAACTCCCGCCTCCCCAACTGAAGTCCTAACCCCCAGGACTTCAGAATGTGTTTGGAGACTGTATTTGGAGTAGGGCCTTTAAAGACGTATTTAAGGTAAAAATGAGATGATGAGATCATGACAGTGGGCCCTAATTCAATCTGATGGGTGTCCTTCTAATAAGAGATGAAGACACAGACATGCCCGGGGTATGACCGTGTGAAGACACAGGGAGCAGACAGGCATCTGTAAGCCAGTAAGAGAGGTCTCAGAAAGAACCTGCTGAAACCTTGATCTCAAACTTCTAACCTCCAGAGCTATGAGAAAATAAGACACACACACACACTCACAGAGAAAGAGAGAGAGAGAGACAGAGCAAGGTTTTGTTTATGGCCAGCCTTAGGATGGAGTTGCTGACTGAGCTTTAAAGAGAGGTGATGCTTTAAGCTGGGCCCTGATGGATGAATAGGAGGAGTCCACTGGACAGACCAAGTATGGAACGTTACTGTGGACAAGGGGAAGAGCATGGAAGAGGGAGATAATACTGCCCTCCAGAGCTGCGCTAACTTCAACATGGCAGCACATGGGCTAAGAGAAAGGGTCAGCCAGGGTGAACCTGGAGAGGTGAGCCCTTACTACGTAACAGGCTCCGTGCTAAGGAAGTAATTTTCCCATACTGTCATCACTAAACCTAACAACCCCATTCTTCAGATAGGAAAACTGAGGCTCAGAGATTTGAACCCAGACCCAGTCTGACTCCAGGGCCACATTCTTTTTTTCTTTTTTTTAGACCGAGTCTTGCTCTGTCGCCAGGCTGGAATGCAGAGGCGCGGTCTACGGACACTGCAACCTTAGCCTCCCGGGTTCAAGCAATTCTCCTGCCTCAGCCTCCTGAGTAGCTGAGATTACAGGTGCAGGCCACCAAGCCCGGCTAATTTTTGTATTTTTAGTAGAGACAGGGTTTCACCATGTTGGCCAGGCTAGTCTCGAACTCCTGACCTCAAATGATCCACCTGCCTCGGCCTCCCAAAGTGCTGGGATGACAGGCATGAGCCACCAAACCTGACCCAGGGCCACATTCTTAACTGAGAGATTTTCCCCTCCTGTCCAACAGGAGAGCTATGGGGGCATTACCGGTACCCCATCTCCTCTCCTCTCAGGGTGCAAACAGCCCCTCACGTGGGCACATGAATCAGGGAAGAAGGGAGCGGAGTTGAACCACGTAAGGCAGAGCAGGTGAGCTACAAAGGCACTGCTGCAGGGCCCTGCCGGGAACACAGGAGAAAACACCAGCTGCTCAAACCAGCATCGCTTTTCATCTCCTCAGAAAATGGATGCGCTCCTGGGTCCCCGGAGAGCCCAAAGTTTGGGCTGAAGGCTTTCTGGAAAAAAAATTAAAAAGCTCACTGTTGCAGGCATCTCCACAGTCACCCCGGGTGACGCCTGACACTTCACCGCAGCACTCGCTGACAAGCGTCTTCAAAGGACAGAAATCGGCCGGCTTGCTGGCTTTTCATACAGATGTCATTCATCCACAGGAAGCACTTTTCCCTGTGCATTGTGAGAGTTATTTTGGTTCGAGGAAGCCAACCCCAGAGCAAATCCAAGAAAGAAAGAAAAGGAAGAGGGAAAGTAGGGAGGGCAACTCTGGCAAAATTAGAAAAAGTGGCATTTGAGTAAACTGCACACAAAACAATCTTTTCCAAGATGATCTTTTTTTGAGATCAAAGATAAAGTGGGGAGAACGGAGCAGGTGTGGTGGGCTTGGGGACACAGGAGGGACTTCGCCAGGCTCTGCAGGCCACTTTTTAAAAGTGGTCAAAAGCCATTCCCTGCTGGGCTAGGGTGTGATCGGTGGGGAGGGCAGGTGACTCTTGCTAGGGGGTCGTGATGGGCTGCTCGGAAAAGAATCTGAACATCTGCTGAAGCTCTGCGCCGGACCTTATTTCTCAGGGTGGTTTAGTGATTCGAACATGGCCATGTCACTGCCCCAATGTTCCTTATTCTGGGATACTCAAATCCCAAGGGCGGTGGAGTTCTGCCCAGCCCTGTGTCCTGGCACACCCTATGGCCTCCGTCTGTCCCCTTGTTCTCCACATGATGTTCTTCAAACAACAGGGCACATCCTGCACCAGACCCGCCTGTCAACACCATGCCAGGTTGGCAGACATGACTTGTGTCTGGCTCACGTTTGGAGAATTTTGGTCACACAGAATGGAGTGGCCAAGAGTTCCTGGAACCTTCCATGGGGAGACATGTTTTGGGGGGTGTTTCAGACCCAGTGGCAGAAACTGGGTCTGAACAAGCTTAAACAACCAAACACACAAATAAAAACATGGGTTGGGCTCCTGTAATCAAATGATAAGGAGACAGAATGCCCTCAGGATGATTCAAATCAGGACTCTGTCTCTTAGCCTTTCCCTGCAGGCTGGTTTCACTCTGTCCCCATGAAGTTGTCTGAAACCCTGCCTCCAGGTGGCTCTAGACTTCCTTCCTTCAGGCTTCCTTGCTTCCTTCCTTCCTTCCCACATCTCAGCTATAGAGAAAACACAGACTTTCTGCTCCAGCTGAAAAGTACCAGAGAATTCTGATTGGCCCAGCTTAAGTCATGTGACTCTCCGGTGGTTCAATCACTGTAGCCAGAGGGATGGCATACTATGACTGGCAGCTTCCCTGTCTTCCTGGGTTGAGTCACATGACTGAGCAGAGGTGGAAAGCATGAAGAAAGGTCACTACAGGAACGGTGTTGGAGTGCAGGGCTGCTACCCCAAGTTGTATCTGTGACACGATGGCCTCTGGAGCACCCAAGAGCCAGTCTACCTCCCCAGTCTGACTTCTCCAAGTCGGTTATTATGAGAAGCAGACTCACAATGGCCATTCCAGTAACAAACATCCATTGGAGGTGCTCCCTAGAGGACTCACCGTATGGACCAGGTGCTTGGCCGAGTGCTTCCCATAAATGATCTCACTGGTTCCTTAACAGCAACCCTCAGTCATCCCCCCCTTGCTCAGAGAGGGGCAGAGGCTCACTCAAGATCACACAGCTTATAAAGGCAGAGCTGGGAGTTGAACTTGATTCCAGTGGGTTTCAAAGCCAGTGCTCTTCATCCTGACACCATTCTGACCCTCCTCCTTAGAGTAGTCAAGTTTCCCTAGAGCAGAGCAAGGAGATTTACATGCTGGAATAGAGGAAGGTCCCTGAGTACACTGACCATGGGGTGGTGTCCTCTAGCAAAGATTCTTGTCACTTGTATAAAGTGAACTCCCCTCACCCCTCACCCAATGGGTGCTTAACAAATGTCGGCTGAACTGGACTCCAGTTCCAGGCAGAGCTAAGGTAGAGAGACTCCCAGGATTTGTTCAGCCTTTGGTCCCTGTGAGTGACAAAGTGGCCCAGACCCCAGGGTAAGTGAAAAGCGTCAGGTCACCCATGAAGCAAGAGGCTACCAGACCTTCTAAAAATAATTCTAAAGGAGAAGCTAATTTTCATTACATTGAGAGGACTTCAGTGTCCAGTAACATGGAAGACAATATAACCTGAAATGCTCCCACTATAAAACACCCAGAAATACTGGATAAGGTATACCAGCATCCCTTTAAATATATAGGTCAGTTCTGGAAAAAGTAAGAAATTCCCAAGGGACAAAACTAAAGAGGAAACTCACTCAGACTGCTAAGTATGTGAACTAATAATTAAGTGTCCTCTGCAATAAAGGAGTGGGGCATGGAATAGGTGCCCATCTTAGTACTGAAGAGACCTTCACACTCAGCGAGAATGTGGATCAGAACACCTCTGTCCACTAACACTGGAAGAAGACACACCTTGATCTGTCTCTGCCTTGCCTCTAGTTTGGAAAACCCAAAGGTAGCTTCCCCTGAGAATGTATAACCATAATCCTGCACTTGCATGGGTTTGGAGTTCAAATTGATTGTCCCTTTGGAGTTCTCAGACGTGAGTATGGATCCGAATCACCTGGGCAACCTGTTAAACTAGAAACTGCTGGGTCCCATCCCCAGGATTCCTGACTCAGGAGATCTGGGTTGGAGCTGGAGAATTTGCATGTCTAACAAATTTCTTGGGGATGCTGATGCTGCTGGTCCAGGGACGACACTTTGAGAACTACTGTTCTCTGCCCCCAGAAATTAACTTAAAAATCATTCTCGCATGGTAATACTGCTGGACATTAAGCCAAAACAAATACAAAATATGTCTATTAATAACACAGGGGTGGCTGGGTGTGGTGGCTCATGCCTGTAATCCCAGCCCTTTGGGAGGCCAAGGCTGGTGGATTACCTGAGGTCAAGAGTTTGAGAACAGCCTGACCAATGTGGTCAAACCCCGTCTCTACTAAAAATACAAAACCTAGCCAGGCGTGGTGATGTGCACCTGTAGTCCCAGCTACTCGGGAGGCTGTAACAGGAGAATTGCTTGAACTCAGCAGAGGCAGAGTTTGCAGTGAGCTGAGATCGTGCTACTGCACTACAGCCTGGGCAACAGAGCGAGACTCCATCTCAACAAACAAACAAACAAACAAACAAACAGGGGTGAGCAAACAATGACCTGTAGGCCAAATCCCATCGGCACTGGGTCAAATCCAGTCACACTCATTAGTTTATTTACTGTTTATCACTGTTTTCCACAAAGGCAGAGTTAAGTCATTGTGTTAGAGACTGTCATCTGCAAAGTGAAAAATATTTGCTATCTGGCTGACTTCTGCACTAAGGTCAATCCTGGTCACACAGAATTCACAGACATACAAGCCTACCAAAGATGACCTCTCAATCCAAAATTACAAAACAAATGGAGAACTGGTCTACCATTAATCAACAGGCAACATTAGCAGGATCACACCCAAGAACTTCAGATAATGAAATTATACACAGACTATAAAAACAGCAGACAGGCAGAGTCTACATTTAGCAACTCTTAGGTCTTCAACCAGAAGGAATTATGAGGATGATATTTACTGAGTACTGTATGCCGAGCATTGGGGCCAGTGCTTTATATACTCCAAGTCCTTTCCACATGAAGCACTCAACATTAGGTAAAAAAGACTGAGGCTCAGAGATGGGTCTTTCACTTGCCCAATTTCACAGCAAATATGAGGCAGAACCAGGATAAAACCCAGGCCTTGGGCTGAAACCTACTTCTAGGCAGCTCCAAATTCTATGCCTTACTTCCACCCCAGAGCAAGATGCATGATAAAAGTAGGAGCTCTTAACTTGGGGTACATGGCTAGATTTGGGGGAATCTTGCAACTCCCTGAAACTACATGCAAAATGCTAAGTCCCCATCATATTTCTGAAAAGAAGATCCATAGCTTTCATCAGATTCTCAAAATCAAAGCCCTGAGATAGCCAGATTCAAATCCAGGCCTTCTCTCCATGCTAGACAAGAATCATATTAATAGTGAACATTTCTTGTGCACGATGCCAACTGACACCACTTGAATGTTATAAGCGTATGTTTAAATCCCATGACAGCCCTATGAGGAAGTTATTTTATCCCCATTTTACAGATGAGAAAACTGAGGCCACAGAGGGGTCAGGTAACTTGCCACAATTAGCAGGTAGTTGAACAGGGAACCCAGAGTCAAACCCTCTCACCTGCACACTTCTCACCTGCCACATAGCCTCCTGCTGCCGATGGTAACGAGCTCTCAGATTCTGAATCCAATCATTTGTCTCTACAAGCTTGGAAAGCCCAAGGTCTTTCCTGCCCACTTCTAAGCCATTTGCACATGCACAAGAAATATGAGGCTCCTTCCACCTTGATTTTGGGGTGAAGCCCCTTTCTTGATCCCAATGTCCATGTCCAAAGAACACTTTTCCAAGGCCAGCCAGACAGGAGGCAGATATTTCCCAGAGAACATTCATTCCCCTGTCCCCACCACCTTGCTGGGTGCATGTCCAGACACCAGCTACCTACTTGGCTGATGCCGCACTCCTTGACAGCATAAACACACACATTTACCCAATTTTTCACAATGAGCAATATTTACTCAACAGCCCAGAATGGCTCATATGGAACTATTAAACCCCATTGCCTCCGTCTGCAGCTCGGAGTGCAATAATGAATCAGTATTTTGGAGCGATTACGATGCTAATAAGAATGTGTGAGGCACAGAATAATGCTATGCAGGGGCGGCCGCCAAATCCCCCGGACTCGCTGCCTCCCTTCCCCTGGGAATTTTACCCTTCCAGGAGCCAGCCTGCCTGAGAACCCCCAGCCCCCAAGGCAGGCCCTGCTGCAGTTACTGGAGCACCAGACAGATCTCAAACAGAAGCCCACCGTTTCTCAAAATGCAGGCCCCATGAGGCCAACCTTTGCCAGGGCTGTGGGAGGTGATGGTGCTGCCTCCCGACGTCCCAAAGGCCCCAGAGCCACCTATGCTGGTTGGGACCTGGAGCTCTAGCACAGCGTCTCACATGCTCACACACACACACACACACAGACACGGAGGAAAAAACCTGCTCATTCCCTCAGGCTGCATGCCTGGAGCAATGTTGGATTGTGGGGGGGGGGGCGGGGAGGAGGGGGTGTTTGCTTGTTGTTGTTGTTTTTGGATCCTTTTCTTTTTCACAAGCCCCTAGGTAAATAATACATGGCAGAAAAGAAGCCTGTATTTGAATGTGGTGAGATCCACCCTCAACCCCCTCCTCATCTGCCCAGGGAAATTGCTTTATTCTTGTGCCAACCTTGGCCTCCTCATCCTGGAGACTGGGGAACTTTCTGGATGCCCAGGGAGGCTAGACATGCAGACTTGGGCCAGAGGATGGTGGAGGGAACAGCCAAGCCTCCTTGTCTGGCCAGGTCTCCCAGTCCAGGCTCTCCGTCCTCAAACTCCTTCTATCCCCTCCTCTTCTGTCCCCTCCCATTCATGATAACGACCTCAGCAGGGCCTACAAGATTCGTGGGATCCCGCCCTGTCCCCTGCTTCCCAGCCACATCCTGCCTATCTGCCCCTCACCCTGCACTCCAGCCACACTGCCCACCTTTCACTTGCTGGAGCCAGAGGTACAGTCTCCCACCCCAGGGCCTTTGCACATCCCGCTCCTACCCTCCAACCGGACTACCATGCCCCTCTTCACTGGGCTAACTCAGGAGTCCTTCCCTGACTTCCAGACTAAAGCCGGTCCCTATAATACGGTCTCATCATTCCTAGCTCATTTCCTCTGCAGCCCTTAGCCAGGCTTGCAACTTGAAATGTGCGATTATTTGATTAATGTGGGTCTCTTCAGGGATTTGACTTCTAAACACCACACAGACCAACAGCACCTCGAGAGCAGAGAGCATGTCTGTTTTCATCACCAGGGCATCTCCAGCACGTGGCCTGGGCCCAGGCCCACAGTAGGTGCTGAGATAAATACTTGTTGAATGGATGACTCCCCTCGCTCGAGCTATCTCCCAGCTCTGCTTCCCCAGTGACAGCTGCCTTTTCTGTGAGTGTGGCCACACAGCCTTTCCAAGCCTTTTTTACATGACATCATTTTATCTGCCATAAAGTGCCACGTTCACAGTACAAGCCCCGGATAAATATTTAATCACAATAAAATGCTCACAGACCCTCAACCAGGAGGACGACCCTGTGCACTCCCTTTGTAGACTGAGTGAGGGTGTGTAAGTGTGTGTTCGTGTGCACACATACACATCTATCTCTACACAAGGTGTCCCCCACAGAAACGTGCATGCCACACGGGCAGAAAAGTACCTACCTGGGAAGGTGCCACCCACATTCATTCTGCAAGGATTAAGTGAGCACCCAGTATACACTAAGCATGGCGGACCCGCCAGCGGCTACAGCAGAAGCGCTAACATGGATTGGGCACTTACTCTGTGCTAGACCAGTCCTGGGTTAAATGCTTCAGGCAAATTAACTCATTTAACCCTGCTGACATTCCCTGTGAGTGAAGCTGCAAGGGAACCTATTTCACAGGCAAGGAAGCTGAGGCACAGACGGAGTGCATGCGCTGAAGTCTCATTGGCAGGGGCAGAATTTGAACCTGACTGTGCCTGACTCTAAAGCCAGGTGTTTGGCCACGAGGCGCCCCCCACATCCCTGCCTGCTGAGAACAAGGCCAAGTAGGTAAAACTGGAAACAGTGTTTCCATCACAGCAGAAAAAAAAAACACAAAACAGAGATGCTCAGGGCCAGGGCCAGGGCCAGGGCCAGGGCCAGGCTGAGGGGAGAGTGACCCACTCACTTCACAGAACGTGGGGCGGGTAAAACGCTTTTCCGAAAGACACCAAAATGACGCGGAGAATGGTAATGCGGTTATAAGTGGAAAGACCGTGATGTAGAATTGGATGTACTTAGGTGGGCAAAGCAGGACGAGGGTGTAGACAGAAACACACTCCACGCCAAAGGGTGTTCTTCTAGTCTCCTTCTTCCTCTTTTCTCTATTTGCAAAGCCCTCCGATAATGGGGCAACTTTGTCTTCCATAATACAAATTACTTTTTAAAAGCCCTTCTTTCCCTTGCAGTCGTGGGATTCCCCGAAAACCCTTCTATGGCCATGCTTCCCTCCTCCTCCCCCATCCCAAAAAGCTTTCCTCAGTGGCTCTCCTCTTTGTCCCATAGCGACTCAAACAGGAATAAAAATAGGAAGAAAGGAGAGCAAAGGACACTGTGGACTGCGGTGTGCAGGGGTCCTGGGTGCAGCTCGGGAAGCCAGGCATCCACCGTGCTCTGTGTGTGTGTGTGCCCGTGCATGCGCACATCTCGGGACAGCTTGGTCCTGCAGAGACTCACTGATCAGGGCCTGGCCTCTGCAGGGCCACAGCCATGAGGGAAAACCTCCCATGAACAGCCCCAAGGAAGCGGCGGGGCAGCAGGGCCAGCTGGAGGTCCTGGAATCCCAAGGCTAGGAGGTGGCAGGTGTCACTGCTTCCTTTCTGAAGGCCTCACGCCTCTCTTGGAGGAACGATAACTGTGTCACGTCTCTTCATCTTTGTTCCTGGCACTTGGCCTTCCAGAGGATGAAGCTGACAACAGGGCAGAAGGAAGAAGGGGCTAAGGCTTCCCTTTCTGCTTCCCGAGGGTGGCCGCAATTGCCTAACTTTTTCCTTGGCCCTTAGAGAAGGGACTTTGTCTAGTCCTCACTTCCCAGAGGCTGTCAGCTCCAACAGAACCTTCCAGAGCTGAAGGCTGGGCCGGGCTGGGCCTGAGGGAAAGGGAGTTTGCTCGTCTCAGTATCTGCAAACCAGATAGAACCCCTGCTTCCTGCTGGGTTCCAGCAAGTTCAAGAGTGAGATCTCTGCTTCCCAAAACTCTGGCCCATCCATGGGCATTTATTGAACATCTAATATGTGCCAAACTCTGTGCTTGTGACAAGAGTCAAGAAGACAGATACAAATGCTGCCCTCATGGGTCTTAAAAAGACCAGCCAAAGAACCTCAATCAACTATGATGTGCGTTATTGTGGGGGAGCCCCCAATCCAGTCAGGAGGTTCAGGAGAGCCTCCTAAATTAGACACGAAAGACGAGAGAAGTGTGTCCATTTGTACAGTGCTTTTAAAAGGGAGTTCCAGGCAGGGGCACCAGGATATGCCAAGGTCTGGAGGTAAGACAGTGTAAGGCATTTCAGGGCTGGGTAATAATTTAACCCTGGCTGGAAGATTTGGGAGTGATAAGAGATGACATGGTGGGATTGGATGAGGGTGAGGGGAGGTGCTCATGACCAGCCTCTTAAGGTACAAGTTTGGACTTTGTCCCAAAAACAATAGGGAGCCACTAAAAGCTTTTCAGTTGGGGAGAGGGTGTGGGGTCATGATTCGGTTTCAATAAAGATCTCTCAAGGCAGAGTTCAGGGTCCCAGACTTGGTTTTTCCAAGAGAATCAAGAAAGGACATTGCCATAAGACCTAAGAGAAGTCACTGCCACCTCCCTGCCCCGATTTCCCGGGAGTGCCTTCTAAATGGAGCCCCGGACCTGCTGGAAAAACCATGTCAGTCGGGATCCCAAGGTGGGGGCGGGGAAGGGGGCTTCCCCAGAGGTCAGGGCTAGGTCTGGTAGGGGTAAGCTGGGGAGAAAGGGGCCCATGCTCTCCCCAACACTCCCCTCACTGCCCCCACCCTCGGCATCCCAGCCAGAACTGAGGACCCCCCACGACCACCTTCTCCTTGGTAGCACCCCTTCCATATCACCCTCCCCCTCCTCCAATATGTAAGGGGCTCTATCTTTAGAAAACAATCCCACGTCCTCACCATGGGGCCTCAAGGCCTCAAGGCCCCACATGATCTGGCTCCTGCCACCCTGCCCCGACTTCATCTCCCACCTCACCACCTCTAGGATACAGAAAGCTGACCCTGGGTGGGGGGACCCAGGAAAGTCAGAAGAGTCACGTGCCCCATTTGGAAGGTGAGGGAAACTGAGGCATCAATGGGGCCCTCATAGACAACAAAATGGTCTGGGAATCAGGCAGTAGTCCTGCTCTCCTCATTGGGAGTTGGCCTGGCTATTTCTCCCTAGAAGCCCCACGCTGGGGCCAGGGGGGACCTAGCCTTATCAAGGACCTTTGGGCGATATGGTTATTTCTACCCAGTTTGCTCCGTGTGGAGTCTGCATATTTTTTCAGAGACTGGGCCCAGTTCCAGAATGGAAACGTAGCCCTCCTCCCCTCCCACCTCCCCTAGAAGTCCTGCAAAGAGGGCCCCTCTCCAGCTGACCAGTGTGGTAGGTGCCACTGTCAGAGGCATTTGAACCAGAGCGACTCCATTTTGAGCGAGGGCTGGAAAATGAGGCTGAGACCTGCTGGGCTGCATCCTCAGAAAGTTCAGCATTCCGAGCCTCTAGATGTTTATGGTTAAGGGAACAAATTAATAATGTTTACTAAACAGACCCAGACTTGGGAGTGTCCAGATATCCCAGTATTTGGAGAACAAAGGGATTCCTAATTTTGCTTTAAAGATAACAATATTGATTATTGCAAAATATAGTAATTAAGAAAATTAATCCTTTATCACAAACCCTTGTCACAGAGCATATCTCCCTGTATATACGAATATTGTACCTAGGGTGGATGCGTTCCTCCTCTTATTTTTGGGAACGTCCTACTCTGTCTATGGAGTAGCTGTTCTTTCACCATGTTACTTTCTTAATAAACTTGCTTCTCTTTGCACTGCGGTCTCCCTCTGAATTCTTTTTTGCGTGAGATCTTGGGGTCTTGCTTGGGACCCCTTTCCTGTAACACCACTATCTGCAAGGATGCACTAAAACGTCTCCTTGGGCCCCACCCTTTCAGCCACCCTCCAGCTTCTCTTGTACCTGAGATGAGAGAATTGCTCCGTCTCTGTCTCTCTCTCTCTCTCTCTCTCTGTCTCTTCAGTGTTCTCCCTTCCTCCCCAGCCAGGGAAATGGGGGTAAAAATCTCCCAAGATCCCCAATTTAAAGTAAAGTCAGATCTTTCTCTCTCCCCTTTCCTCACTACCTAATAATCACACTTGTGTGAAGCTGATGCTCTACATAACGAAGAGAGAGGCCTCCTTGGAGAGGGTACAATCAGACAATTTTTAAGATCATGGAGCATTAGACCATTCCCAACTGGGTTTACTAATCAAACAGCCAAATCCTTCATAACCAGCCAATCCCTACAGGGCAATTAAATCCTTCCCCTTTAAAACACTTGCCACACTGTCTGGGGACAGAAAGAAAAATTTGCAAAATTCATTTGATAAATTAGCCAGGGAAAAGAAAGGAGTGAATCAAGCTTTGTTCTTTTCATTTTTTTTAATTATGGAATTCACAATGCCTGAATAATGTTTAATAAGAACTATGAAAATTCCTAACAGTATTACAACACAACACAAAAGAATTAACCTGGTTACCGTGAAAAATTGCATATTTAATTAAGAACAGAGAGTTCAAAACTATCCAGAGATTTCAAAAGTGCTGTTGCCTGAGGGGCCAAATTACATGCTTCCAGGGCTGCTAACGGAGTTAGCGCGTTCAGTCATTACCCAGGCGTCCCCATTAAGTGACTCTGGGCAGATGACATCAAATTCATTTCAAAAGCACCAGGAACTGAAGCATTCACTTGGGTAGTTTAAGGGAAAGCAACTATCCTGCTGGTAGAAATCAGACCCCTTGTTGATAAAGGCAATAATTAAAGAATAATGTTAATTAGCTGCTTTTATTTGAAGGAAAGTACGGTAGTTGGAGTGCTTCCAGGCTGTTGAGGTGGGAGTCACTCTTTCTGGAAGAAGTGGAGGCTGCTGGCAGGAGTGGGGAGCGAGGGGCCCACAGGAAGACAGGAAGATGGTGGAGGCTGGGGCAGGGAGCAAGATGGGGCCCGTGTAAGGAGGCCTGGGTCCCCACATTGGAATTGGCCTGGTCACGCTGAGGTCCTCAAGAGAGCAGCTTGGAAAGCAAGGAAAGATGGTGCTGTCAGCATCTAGGGCCCTGTCACTGGCAGGCCCACTTCCATCATGGCAGACAAAGCCAGATCTCCAGTGGCCACTTCCTGTCACACCCACTCCACTCCACTGACAGAGCAATCTCTGTCCCACTAACTTCCCTCATATAACCTCCTGCCACACCCACTCCCCTCACACAACCTCCAGTCACATCCACTCCAGCTTGGTCACTTCCTGTCACACTCACTCCCCCACACAATTTCTTGTCACACTTACTTGCTACTGGGCCACTTCCTATCACACCCACTGCAGCTCAGGCCATTTCCTGTCATACTTACTCTCTTCACACAACCTCCTGTCACAACCATTCCAGCTTGGCCACTTCCTGTCACACTCACTCCCCCACACAATCTCCTGTCACACTGAATCCCCTCACACAACCTCCTGTCACAACCATTCCAGCTTGGCCACTTTTTGTTACGCTCACTCCCCCACACAACCTCCTGTCACACTCACTCCCTACTTGGCTACATCTTGTCACACCAACTCACCTCACACAACCTCCTGTCACATCTACTCTCCTACTCAGCCACTTCCTGCCACACTTGCTCCCTTTACAGCCTGTCACAACCAGCCTGAGTCACCTGAATCACCACCACCATCACCCTCACTGTAGCCAACTGTCTTTTCTAAAGATGGCTGCCATAATATCCCTCGCCACCCAGGCTTCCTGCAAGGTGACCTTGACACTCCTTCCACCCAGTGGTGGGATCTACATCCTCCTCCCTTTGATCCTGGGCCAACCTTTGTTACTGCCCTGACCAGCAGAGTAGACGGAAGTGATACTAGCAACTTGCAAGGCAAGAGCATGAAAACACCTTCACTTCCACCTGGCTCTCTCAGGACGCTCCCTCTCAGAACCCAACCGCCATGCTGTGAGGAAGCCCAAAGGAGCCCACACAGAGACCCTGGGGACAGCCATACACTGGGGTTCCCGCAGGTAGTTCAGGTACCAGCCAACAGCCAGCATCAATTGTCAGATGTGGGAGTTGTCAAGTTACCCCCAAATGTTGAATCTGCCCAGATGAAGCCCCAGCTATCATGGAGTGGGGACAAGCTGATCCAAGTGGGCTCCGTCCTAATTCCAGCCCACAGAATCAGGTATACAAGAGTTGTTTCTGTCCACTAAGTTTGGGGTGACTTGCTACCCAGCAACAAATGACTGCTGTGTTTACACGGACACATACAGTCACACATGTTAAGAACAGTCCTCATCTCCAGCATCCTCCTTCCCTGACAGATCCATCCAAGAGGCTGGCATGAGAAATGCATCCATGGATCTGTCCACCAGTGACAAGAACACCCAAAGAAAGCCACAATTGGCCTCCGCCTTTTGCCTCAGATCTCAACAGCCCTCGAGGTCTCCAGGGGCACAGCAAACTGCACGATCTAGCCGTGGAGGGGAAAGAACGCAGGAAGCCCCGTGTTACAGAAGATAACACTGAGAGCCATGCAGCTAAGCGGCCTGCTCAGGACCATGGCCGCTTCACAGCAGAGCTAGGCTTCGATCCCCCCGACTCCCAGCGAAGTGGTTTGATTCTCATTAGCAAGGTGCCTAATTAGGGCAGCTCATCAATACATCCCACAGAAACAAATTACCCTCTGGCTCAAGCCTACTTACCTGTAGGGTGGCTGGGCCAGCCCCAACCTTCTAGGGGTGCCATCCTGGGCAGGGGACAGGAAACATGCGCCAATGGGGCCACTGGGGCAGTCGGGCAAGCTCCGGGGGCTGGGGGAGGGGGGGCTGCCTTCCTCAGGGCACCCCACCTTGGGGGCCGGGCGGGAAGCAGGAGCTGGGCCTTGGTTTCTCTCCTCGCCCCCTCCAGGGAGGCAGATGGCCTCAGCAGGCCTCACCCACCACGATATGCCAAGATGCTCTGCTCTGCTCGGAGAATAATTTTTTTCCAGAGATGAATTTCACAAAGTAGGCCAAGGGCCGTGGGACCAACCCCTTTGCTCGTGGAGGCTGAAGAGGATGTCCTCCGAGGGTCGGGGCCGCCTCAGAGAGACTTCCAGGCTGATGGCCCGAGGGGCTCAGGATACTACCCCAGGATAGGAAGGACAGGAAATCGGCCTGGTCCCCCAGTGTCTGCTGCTATGGTGACCAGCTCTGACAGTGGCCCCTGGGACTCTGACATCCCTGATGATTGTCCCAGCAATTCGGGCCCAGGCCCCTACTCCTGCCAGACAACATGGTCCACCAAGAGCCACCCACCATCACATTAGACCTTTACGAGGCCCATCTGCACACACAGCAGCTTCTGGGGAGAAAAGAGGGAACCCGGACATGCAGTAGCCCTGTCCCAGTGATACATAGTCTCTGCGTTGCATAGTAAAGAGAAATAACGCGAGGCAGGAGAGCGTAGGAACATGGACTCCAGAGTCAGGCTGCCTGGCTCTGCTGTGTGGCCCTTGCACAAGTCACTTAATCTTTCTGTGCCTCACCTTCCTCCTCTGCAAAATGGGAATATTAAGAGTGTCTAGGGCCAGGTGTGGTGGCTCATGCCTGTAATCCCAGCACTTTGGGAGGCTGAGGGAGGCGGATCGCCTGAGGTCAGGAGTTCAAGACCAGCCTGGCCAAGATGGTGAAACTTCATCTCTACTAAAAATACAAAAATGAACCAGGCGTGGTGGTACCCGCCTGTAGTCCTAGCTACTCGGGAGGCTGAGGTGAGAGAATCTCTTGAACCCGGGAGGCAGAGGCTGCAGTGAGCCAAGATCACACCACTGCACATCACTGCCTCAGTGACAGAGTGAGACTCCATCTCAAAAAAGAATGTCTACACTATAGAATTGTAATGGGAATTAAACCACTAAATGATGGTATTTAGAAAGTACTTAGAGTCACATAGCCTCCCTTGGCAAGTGCTTGTTAAACTAGAAATAAATAAAAATAAAATTAAATTAAATTTAAAAAGCTCTTCTGAGCTGCTCTCATCCCTGAAAGGTCACGTAAATTCTGCCCATTATCTGGAATGGCTCTACGGAGGCCAGAGAAGGCAGAGTCACCTCCACACCAGTCACAAAAGTCGGCACAGCTAATGCCCAGGGTGAGGTTGCTATAACTCACACGCTTATATGAGGGCCACACTGAAAGCTGCAGAGGGAGGCCTGGGCTCAGCGGAGGTTTTGCAAAATGGGAAACCCGCATCCCCAGAACCCAGCCTTGTGTGAAATGCAGGCCCGGGGACACCAGCTCTCGCACTGAAGAGAAAGCCAGGAATCTGGTTTTTTGTTTGTTTGTTTGTTTGTTTGTTTGTTTGAGATGGAGTCTTACTCTGTCGCCCAGGCTAGCCTGCAGTGGCACGATCTCGGCTCTCTGCAACCTCTGCCTCCTGGATTCAAGCAATTGTCCTGCCTCAGCCTCCTGAGTAGCTAGGATTACAGGCGTGCGCCACCAGGCCTCACTAATTTTTGTATTTTTAGTAGAGACAGGTTTTGTCATGTTGGCCAGGCTGGTCTCGAACTCCTGACCTCAGGTGATCCACCTGCCGTGGCCTCCCAAAGTGTTAGGATTACAGGCATGAGCCACTGCGCCCGGCTCTGAGTTTTTAAAACGGGGCCTCTGATCAGGTCACCAGGCATTCAATGTTGACCAAATCACCACACCAAGTGCTGTAGCTTTGATGTATGGTAATGAGTTCACCGTCTGATAGGGTAGACCAACAAGGACCAAGGAACTGTGGAATCATCTGGAAGCACGGAAAGCAGCCCAGGCCAGGGATGTCCAAGTGAGAGGTAAAAGAAGACATCCAACCCAGCGCAGAGTCAGGGAAAGAGGGCAGGGGCCTACTAAAAGCAACGTGAACGGTGTTCCAGGCAGAGGAAACAGAAAATGCAATGCTGGGAAGTGTGAGGAGTACGGAGGATGTAGAAGTGGAGATAGTGAGACAGAATGCTAAGGCTGGAGACTACGGAAGTACGTGGCAGATTCCTAGAATACTCTTGGGGCTAAATCCCATCTCTGCTGGGGAAATGCTGTGCGTCCACGGGAGGCCTCTGAACATCTCAGCATAAGTGGGTTAGGACGTTGCTTTCACTAGAGCAGGTATACAGCCCTTAGATGGCCCCAGAGATGACACTGGCAAAGGGCCCTCTTGAAGGAAGAGCGTTTCTTAGTCATTAGTGGGACTTAGTGGGAAATCGCTCTCCCACTGCTGGGGCAAGAGCCACGGGGGAGCAAGCACGAGAGACAAAATCACATTTCCGGAGCCCCTGGTATGTGCCAGGCATCGTGCTGGGCCCTGCATGTAGAGTCGCCTATTTCCTCCATGTGGAGATGCTATGAGGGGATTATTTTTGCTGCCCCCATTTTGCAGATGAGAAAACTGAGGCACAGAGCAGTCCTCTGGCTGCCTCATGTAGCTGGCAAGAGCAGAGCCAGTCTGTTCGGCAAGAGCCCTGCTTTGCCCCTGCACCAAGCTACCTGTCTGGGGTTTTCCCCTCAAAGGGATGAAGGTAGGGGTGGGGGAGCTTCAGCAGGTGCAGCAGGCAATCCTGGGGAGGCAGTGCCTGCCACTGGCCCCACATGCCCATGTCACCTCCATCACAGTGAGATTACCTCTCCAGGGGCCATGCTTAGCTTTGGGGAAGTCATTAAATGCCACACCAAACTAGACAGAATATAATTGCAAGGCAAGGAGATGTTGAAAGAAGTTCTGCCTGGGAGCATGAGCACACAAACACACACAGAGACATACTAAGGTGCACAAATAAACGAAGACACACACTGACACACACACACACAGATCTCCACGTGTGGATGCGGACACACAGGCACACATTCAGAGACATACTCAGAAAAACACAGACACAAAGACACACACATAGAAACACACTAAGATACACACACAAGGACACAGACAAAAAATGAAAAGACCCACAAACACACTGCTGTATACCCTCATGGTGATGAGAGTCCACGAGGGAGGCAGGTGTTCATCAGTAACCCACAGAGCTATGTCTGACACCTGCTATGGTGAGTGCTGTAAAGATGGGGTACACAGCCTCATGGGGCCATACGAGCTGGAGCAGGCAGCTGCCCCAAGGAAGTGATATTGAGTAAGCTCCAAGGATCAAGGAGGAGTTGATGGGAAGAAGTACGAGAAGAGTGTCGTAGGCAGAGACAGCAGGTCACCCAGTGGGGCTATGGTGCAGGAAGGAAGGAAACAAGGAAACAAGGAACATGGGGAGCACAAGGAATGTGGCTCGGGGGAGCACTAAGTGAGGGGGGGCATCCGTAGTGAGGAGGACACTTTTGATAGGTATGTGCTATGTCCAATGAACGGTTTAATGTACTATGTACGATTAATACACAACTGGTTTAGTTGGTATCCGGGAGGTGGTGAGTAGGCTTTGGAAAAATGTGTTATGTGTTACTGTTGAGTTACTCATTAGAGTTCTTGCTTGTAAGCATGTTTGCAAGAAGGTCAGGTAAATATGTAAGAATATGTGCCATGTACAGTTAAGCATATGTAGTACTATATATTATTCATGCTGGCTAGGGCACATGTACAGTTATAATGTGCCAATTAAAAAAGAACGAAGGGCATGCTGAATTACACTAATACAGATCTGAATTTGATTCTTATAAGTTACAATATATATGGTAAACCCTAGCGCAACCACTAAGAAAATTCTCAAATAATACAGTTAAAGAAAACCTCACTAATTAAATTAAAATGCTACATTAGAGAATATTCACTCAATGCAAAAGAAAGTAGTAAAAGAGAAACAGAGTAACAAAAAGATATGGAAAACAAAAAGGAAAATGGCAGACAAATTCTACTATACCAATAATAGCATTAAATATGAATGGATTAAACAATCCAATCAAAGAGCAGAGCTTTTCAGACTGGATAAAAAACATGATCCAACTATATGTTGTCTATAGGAGACACGCTTTAGATTCAAGGGCATGAACAGATGGAAAGTTAAAGGATGCAAAAACATATAATGCAAACAGCCACCGTAAGAAACTGGGAGTAACTATATGAGTATCGGACAAAACAGACTCTATAGCAAAAAAAAAAAAAAGGGTACTAGGGAAAGGACATTTGCTAAATAAAAGGGCCAATCTGTGAGCAAGAGATAGCAATTATAAATGTATATATGTACCTAATAACAGAACACTAAAATATATGAAGCAAAAACTGACAGAAATGGAGAAATAGACAATTTAACAATAGTTGGAGACTTCAACACTCCACTTTCAACAGTGCACAAAACAACTAGACAGAAGATCAACAAGAAAACAGAAGACTTGAACGACACTATAAACCAAGAACAGAGGGCAGTGACCAGTCCATGCTGAGCATGGAAGGTTAGTTACATTGAGGCTTTCACCTCAAAAGCAATGGAGGGCCATTGGAAATGGTACTTTTTAAAACAAAATGCATTTTTAATTGATACATAATATTTGTATATATATTTATGGGGTACATGTAATATTTTGTTACATGCATAGAATGTGTAATGATCGAGTCAGGGTATTTAGGATATCCATCACCCAGGTACTGGAAACATTCCAAGTCCTCTCTTCTAGCTATTTTGAAATACACAACACACTGCTGTTAACTATAGTCACCCTGTTCTGCTATCGAACATTAGAATGTATTCCTTCTATCTAATTGTATGTTTGTACCCATTAACCAACCTCTCTTCATCGTCCCCTGGAAACTCTTCTTCTTAAACTTCTATTAAAAACTTCTTAACCAATTTTTAATAACCTCACTTGCTGCTGTGGTCAAGAGAGTGGAGAAGCCAGAGTCAGCAAAGGAAGAAATTAGTAGACCAAAGTCCAAGGGAGAGGCAATGGGGGCATGGGTCCAAGCGACAACGGTGGAGATGAAGGTAGGAGATGGGAAGCAGGAGGTATCTAGGAGGTAAATCCCCAGGATTTAGTGATGAACTGGACATGGGAGGCATACAGGAGAGGGAGGTAATCAGGGTAGCTCCCACGTTTCTGTCCTGTAGACCCGGATGGAGCCATCCCTAAGATGAAGACCCTACAATGGAGAGAAAAATTAGGTTTTGAACATCTTGACCTGGAGACATCTTTGAGACAGACATTCAAGAAAAGTCAATAAAGTGGCTTAAAGGAAAGAAAGAGATGTCAAGAAGGCTGTTGTACAGAGAGGTTTGGCACCCAGAGGCAGAGACTGGAGAGCGGGGAGGCAGTGATGTTGTGGATACAGATGAGGTCACACAGGGTCAGGACACAGAGTGAGAAGAGATGGACCTTGAAAGGACCGACATAATTAGAGGCCAGTCAGAGGAGGATGGGTCTGAAAAGAAACAGGGAAGTGGTGGCAAGGGGTAGGAGGAAAATGAAGAGAATGTAGTATCAGGAGGGCCAAGAGGGGGCTCTGTGGGGGAAGCGGCGGGGTGGGTGGGAGATACAGAAATGGGATTGAGTGTGAGCCAGATGCTCTATAAATGTGGCTGAGCAGGAGAGGAGGATGTAGGTGAAGGGTTTCTCTGCCCTGCCTTCCTTCATATACCCTTGTGCCTCAGTTTCCTCCTCTGCAGACTGGGAGGTGGTCCAACAGCATAGGCGAGTGGAACCATTTCTGACAGGCTCCAAGCACCATGCAGAGGTTAGGGACTGCTAATCTGCACTGAACAGTAAGACCAGGGAGCCCCTGTCCTAGTGGCAGACCTGGTGACCTGCCTTGTCCACCTCCTTGGTGATAGATCATCCTCCTTGCCCAAAAAAGTCTCTCAAAGACCTTGCTGGGCTCCAATCTGCTACAGGACAGAGCTTGGTCCCACCTGGGCCCATCCAGGGTTTGGTGACCATGATTCCTGTGGTGTCTCCTTGAAGGCAGGTTGCCCTCTGAGACCAGCCACCCGCTGCCTAGGCTAGAGAATATCACTGAATCCACATGGGGAAGGAGGGGAGAACTACACGTCCCAAGCCTAGAACCCTCTCCAGCAGCCCTCACCAACCTCGCAGGCCTGCAAGGCCAGTGTTTGTCTCCCCTCTTGGTCCCATAGCTCTGTGTACAGCCTCTGATTACTGTGCTGATGATGTCATTTGGGGGGTATTTCACTACAGTTGACTCCTCCACCAATCGAAAGCATTTTTAAGAACAGGGACTGCTTTCTCTTCATCTTTACATTCCTAGTGTTGGCTGAGTAGATGGTGGATGGATGCATGCACGGAAGAAGGGATTTTTGTTGGATGTACAAATATGTGGATGGGTGGATGAGAAGGTTGCTGGGTGGCTAAATGGATGAATGGATAGATGAATGGGTGGGTGAAGGGGTGGAGGAATTCATGGATGGATGGATGAATTCGTGGATGGATAAATTCATGGATGGATGGATGGAAAGATTCATGGATGGATGGATAGATTCATGGATGGATGGATGAGTGAACAGACGGATGGATAGTTAAGATCAGTAAGAAATGGGGAAGCACAGCTGGATAAAGTGTTAGGTGGATATTACAGTGGATGAGAGAGCAGATTTATGAAACAGCAGATAAGACTATGTTGGGTGGGTGGTGGATGAGTGGGTGATGGATGATAAAGAGGTGATCCCCCAACCCCTGCTAGACTTCCAGTCCACAGGTGCTCACAGATTAGACAAAACTAAAGGGTGAAAAAAGTTCTCTTTATTCCATACTCCAGCCCGTATCCCCTGCAGTCCCCTAGGTAGACACCCAACCTCTCTTACACCTAACAGCATCCCCATATATGAAGGTCAGCACACGACCCCCTGGGACAGAACACCTGCATGTGGCCCGGGCTCTACAGCCACGCTGTCTTAGTCACCTCATCTTTTTATGGCCTTTCCTAACAAGTGGCACCTGGACACACATTGGTAGTAAAGCCCACAGAGACCACTGGGCAAAGCGCCCTTCTCAGAACATAACCCAAGCCCCCCATGACCCTCTTTGCACCTGCTCTATGTCCAGGAGAGGAGAAAGCGCCCCTTGCCCACTGCACGCCTGCCGCTAAAAGCCTACAAATCCACACCAGCTGGTCACTCACACAGAAAGCCAGCCACGCCCTTACCAAGGAAGCACAGCTGCCACCTTGCTGGGGGCACCAGGCATGTCCCCATGGCAACCTCTCCACCCCCACAATGCTGTAGAGTGCCAGTCCTCAAAACATTTGTGTGCCCAAAGGCTTCCCACCACGAAGACCCCTTTCTGGGCAGAGATTACAACATCCAGTTCGTCACAGATGCTCTCCTTTGCCTATTTTCCAAACGTCCCCTCCCTCCCTTCAGTGTTTCCTATCAGGCTGAACCCAGTGGGAGCCAAACATAAATTGGATCTCATTTCTCCCGTTTTAGACCCTCAATATCTTCCCACTTCCACGAGAATAGAATCCAAAGGAATCGGGCCACTACCGTGGTCTAAAAGGGCCTGCGTGAGCAGTAACCACTTCCCCCTGTGACTTCTCTCCCTCCTCTCTTCTCCCCTCTCTAGCCTCACTGGCCTCCCTTTGGTTACAGGACGTTCCAAGCTGAGTCCCACCTCAGGGCCTTTGCACAGGCTCCTCCTGGAGCTGTGAGCTCCCCGGCCTGAACTGTGCCTGCACAGCTCCTCTTCATGGATCAGGTCTCAGCCTCCAGTGTGGGCCTCCATCATCACCCTGAATAAACAGGCGGCCCCTCCATGTGATTTCAGCACTCTTTCCTCCATTCTTTCTATTTCTGTCATTACACATTTATTTGTTTAGCTTGCCCTGCCACACCCAGCACCTGGCATTGTGCGGGGCCAATAGCGCGTGCTCAAGAAATACCTGCTATCTGATGGATTCATGTCAGATTCAGAGCAAAGACTCTGGCCGGACTGTCCGCGTCCGAGTCTTGTGTGACCTTGGGCTAGGGAATGAACCTCCCTGGGCCTCAGCAGCCTCAGCTGCAAAATAGGGTGACACCAGAGCCTGCCCCGAGGGAGGCTGGGAGGATTCAATGAAAGAACGAAGGCCAGGGACCATTCTCCAGCCCCAGCCCCAGCCCCAGCCCCAAGTCCTTGCTTCCTGGAGCCGGAGCAATGAGTGTAAGGTCTGCCATGGAAAGAAAGAGCTTATAAGGTAAAAACGCAAACTGTAGTTCAGCCACAGAAAGGAGGGTTGGACTTGACTTTAAAAAAAATTCTAAAAAACTTTTTTAATAAAGGCTACAAGTCTATCTCCTTCCTTCTTTATCAACGACACGATTTATTGACCGGGGAGGCCATATTGACTAAATAAATCTTGATAATGACCACGGCAGCAATCAATACCTGCTTATTACCAGCCCCGGCCGAGAATTCCATCTTGCGGAACGCAGGCCGGACGACAGGGCGCGCCACACGGCTCCAGGACCAGCGGGGCCGGGGATGGATGGCCGGGTGGCGCTCATTCTCCTGGCTGGGAGACACGCTCCCAGCTGGGAGCGGGGAGCTTTCTCTCACCTTCCCCCGACCCATGCTTCTCAGGCTTTGGGGCCCAAATCCATTTCCATGAGTTGACGGTGGCAAAGTATCTTCAAAGGTTTTTAAAAAGAACAGAAAGGGGCCGGGCGCGGCGGCTCACGCCTGCAATCCCAGCACTTTGGGAGGCGGAGGCAGGCAGATCACATGAGGTCAGGAATTCAAGACCAGTCTGGCCAACATGGTGAAACCCGTCTCTACTGAAAATAAAAAATTAGCCAGGCGTGGTGGCGCACGCTTGTAATCCCAGCTACTTGGGAGGCTGAAGCAGGAGAATCGCTTGAACCTGGGAGGCGGAGGTTGCAGTGAGCTGAGATTGCACCACTGCACTCCAGCCTGGGCAACAGAGCCAGACTCTGCCTCAAAAAAAAAAAAAAAAAAAAAAAGCATACAGAGAAAAATACTGACATAGTGACTGTAGATGGGGGAACCTCAGCAGTGGCATGAGACAGACATCAGTCCTGGGAGGGGCACCTCTGGCCATTAGTGAGGCCACAGCAGGAATATGGGTGGCCAACAGCCCTGGGTCTTGGGTTCAAGTCCAGGCTGGGCTGCTTCCTGGCAATGTAGCCAGGGACTAAGCCTTCTGTGCCTCACTCTGCTCATCTGTAAAATGGGAATGGTCATAGTTTTCCTTTCATAAAGTTGCTGTGGGAATAAAAATAAGACAATATAAAGGGCTGTGAACACTGTCTGGCATTGCAGTAAGAGTGCAAGCTCCATTTGTTAAAGAAATTCCAGGCCTGCACAGGCCTCTCCGCAAGCTGTCTTCTGACCCACAAAGCCAGGCCCGGCCTTGCTAAGCCCTGCCAGGCGGCATGCAGGGAGGCCTGACCTCCTGTCCCAAGCTTCTCTGCAAAGAGCCAGTGCACCTGGCTGCTGGCTGCTGGCTCCGGGTGGGCCGCGCTGGGAGAAAGACCCAGGTTAGATTCCTGTCCTTACAGGGTATGGTGGGGGTTCCTGCGCCTGGCTGGAGTTCAGGTGAGCTTCTCTCATCTGATACCTGAGCGGCTAATACTACAAATCAATCTCTAGGCTCCACCCAGATTTGGGCACCTCTGAGCTGACCAGTGAGGCCTCAGAGGTGAATGACAAACAACAATGATGGCAATAATAATAAAGGTAATACTAGTTGCTCTTGTTTATTGGGGAATGATGGTGTCCCAAGTGTGTGTTATGGGCTCTCCATCAAATCAAATCTTCTCAATGTCCCTGTGAGGTAGGGGCTGTGTTTCAGTCCCATTTTACAGATGAGGAAGCTGAGGCTTACAAAACCGGGGAGTTGCCAAAAGCCTTCCAGTGAGGAAGTGGCAAGATCGGGGTCTGAAGCAAGATCTGACCACTCCGAGCCCAGCTCCCATCATTGCAGGTGCAGCTCCCAAGGCAACTGAAATTCAACAGGAAATGCCCTTCCATTTTAAGAAAGATAACAATAACAACTGCCAATAAAGATAATAAATAGCAATTAATAATAATCACCATTAGGAAAGGCTCACAACATGCCCAGCCCTAGGCCAAGTGTCTACATGGAACTGTCACTTTCTACTTCTCACGATCCTTGAAGAAAAGTACTTCTACCTCCAAATGATTATGAAGTAGAAGCTTTATGAGGGCAGGACTTGGTCTGTTTTGTTCTTTGCTACACTCTCAACATCTCAGGCAGCTTGGGACACATAGCTGGGGCTGAAAAATGCTCATCAAATGAATAAATGACCTGTCTCAACAAACCAGGGATGCTCCATTCTAGACAGAAAAACTGGGGCCCAGCCACAGAAGGAAAGATGGGTCTCCTGCCTGATTATAAACAAGGGGTCCCTGGGCATGGTGGGAAAGAAAGCCCCTCAACCCTGGGATCACTACCCAAAGACCCAGGCCACATTCTCATGCCTGCTGGGCTGATCCAGTGGGCCTGGGAATCAGGAGAAGAATGTCACCTGGGTCCGAGGACGTTAACTGGCTGTCTTGTGTCCCAGACGACAGCCATCTCACAGGTTATAGGGATGCTTTCAGCTCTCTGTGGCTAAGGCCACCAAATCATCGCTTATGACCTGCAGCCTGCCAGCAATTAATAAATAGATATATTAATTAGATGGGAGCTGCTTCCCAGGTTGGAAGTGGGGTCACCCTAAGGCGACACTGATGGAGCTAAAGGTAAACCCTCATTTGCCACAGGCCTGAGGCCGGTGCCCAATTCCCAGCAACTTTCAAGAGCCAGTGAGCCAGGGGTCCCCCAAGACTGCCCTTCAAGGTGAAGTCAAGGGGCAACTGCCCCCAACCTCATCCCTCCTGTGGATTCAGCCACCCCATCATTCAAATATTTATTGAGCACTTACTATGTCCCTGCCCTCCCCAGAGAGGGAAGCAGACAGTAAACAAATGAACAAATAAATATACAAATAAATATTAATCACATCAGGTGAGGTAAAGTGAGGAGAGGGGAGCTGATTTGGAAAGAGAAGTCAAGGAGGACCTCTCTGAGGAGGTGGTATTCAAGTGGAGGACCGAACTAACTGAAGGGAGGTGTCTGGAAATTGTCTCAGAGAGAAGGAACAGTAAGTGCCAAGACCCTGAGGCTGGGACATGCTTGGCTTGTTTGAGGCACAGCAAGGAGGCCACAGGGGCTCGAGTAAAGACGGGGAGAGTGGCGGGGATGGGAGGGGGATAGGATGGGGGGATCCTAAAGCCTGAGGGCAAGTAAGGACAGATAACCGGGAAAGAGACAGTGCTGGGAGTGACGGCTCCCCGGTGCCCCCCAAGACATGACAGCAACCTCAATGGAGAGTCTCCTACACCCTGAGAGCCTCATGCAGATGTCCCAATCCCATTTCTTCTTTCCTGTGGGACAAGAAACAGACTTGAAGGCACAGTTATATGGCAAAGAGATGTGTAAGGGTCAACGTCTGCACCTGCTGGAAGGAGCCAGTATGAAGAAGAGAGAGGACGGAAGGACGGGAGGAAGGTTGTTTGGTTGATGGAAGCTCCTAGACTGCCATGGAGTTAGCAGGGGGTCCCATGTGTCCCAGGTACGAGTCTGCAACAGAATTTCTGCTGCACTCTGCCCCTGGCTGGGCCAGCTATGGGATGGATTTCCAGTGCAGCATGGGGGCCAATCACACTCCCTGAAGTTGAAGATGGGCACGATGCATTCTCATGGAATGCCCTTTCTCCTACTACCATTGCTATCTCGCGAGTATGCACCGGGCAACTAGGATTCAAATCCCAGCTCTTCTCCTTTCTTCCTACATATGTGTCTTTGGGCAAGTTATTTCCCCTTTCAGAGCCATGGTCTTCTCATCTGGAAGATGGGTGTAGCAATGGTACCTCCTGGAGTGCTGGGATTACAGGCGTGAGCCACCGAGCCTGGCTAATTTTTGTATTTTTAGTAGGGACAGGGTTTCACCATGTTGGCCAGGCTGGTCTCAGATGCCTGACCTCAAATGATCTGCCCGCCTCATTCTCCCAAAGTGCTGGGATTACAGGCATGAGCCACCGCACCCGGCCATGCAGTGTCATGTTATATCCTCCATCCCTACTCCTCATTGGCAGGTGGCAAAAGTGAGGATGGGGCGGGCCCAATAGCCTGCTCAGAATCTTCCCTTGGCCATACTGCTTCCTTCAGTTCCTTGGAGGCACAATTCTTCCACCCTCCTCGGGGTCTCCGCAAATGCTATTCCCTCTTCTGAGATGCTTTTCCCTAACCTTGTCCTTGAGATCTCAACGGAAGGGTCATTTCTTCCAGGAAGCATCCCCTGAGGTCCAGACCCAGGCAATTCCTTTGCCATATGCTATCTTGGAATCTATTCCCCTTGCCCATCCGGGAAATGACATGTGCATCCACTCATCCCGTGGCCTGTGGGCTCTGAGAGAGCTGGCACCTTGCCTTCCTTGCTTGCTATATCATCTTTAATACGTAATTATTAGTTATTGTATTTGTGTTTTTATATATAATTATTAATTATACCATAAGTGGTGAATGTACAGTTCTGGAGTGAAGGATAATTGCAATTATTATTCATTTTAACATTATATCATGTTTCAATGTGCTGGGCATGGATCTCAGCGCTTCGTATGCATTAACTCACTTAATCCTCAAAACAGGCTGGGCACAGTGGCTCACACCTGTAGTCCCAGCACTTTGAGAGGTTGAGGTGGGAGAACACTTGAGCTCAGGAGTTCAAGACTAGCCTGGGTAGCATGGTGAGACCTCCATGTCTACATTTAAAAAAAAAAGCCAGGTGTGGTGGTGGTGCACCTATAATCCCAGCTACTTGGGAGGCTGAGATGGGAGGATCACTCGAGCCTAGGAGGTTGAGGCTGTAGTGAGCCCTGATGGCACCACGGCACTCCAGCCTGGGTGACAGAGTGAGACCCTGTCTCAAAAAAATAATAATAAATGTCATCACAACAATTCTTAAGGAGGTGACTACTACTATTATCCCCATTTTATATATGAGAAAAGTGAGGCTCAGAAAGGTTAAGTGACTCACCCAAGGTCACACAGCTGGTAAGTGGCAGAGCTGGGATTTGAACCCTGGCCTCCTGGCTCCAGAGTCCAGGTAGTCTTTGGAGGTGGAGGGTGTAGGGCTTGATTCTGCACACCACATCCCCTGGGACACCCGCACCCACAGACACTCGTAGCGGATGACAGACACTCGCAGGCGTCTGTAGCAGCAAGGTCTAGGAGTGACGGCCCCACTCAGGGAAATCTGCCCTGGGCTGGCGGCCCCTGTGACCCCTGTGGTCTCTGGATCCGCAGCACCCACGGTCCACACCGGCGGCTGGGCAAGTCAATGGACCATAATGGTTCCTGGGGAGCCATTTACCCCATCCAGCTTGAGCGACGAGCGGCTCACAGAGTCTTAAGCACCGCTGGGCCCCCCGGCGTCTCTGGGCAAACGACCAGCTCAGGCCAAAGAGGCCAAAGGATTGATTGATTTCTTTCTTTCTTTCTTTTTAATGACAAATGCATATCCTGCAACTGCTGTTTCACTGGGCTGAACTGAAGACTGGCAGAGGCTGGGGTGTGCTCGGGAGGGGTTTCAGGGGACAGCCACAGGCCCATTTTTGGGGGTGTGGGCTCCTGGGAAGAAGCAGAGACAGCAGGCTCTGAACGCTACTAACCAGGTATCTTCATGGGTTAGTCAGGAGCCTTTCATTTGTTCTGGAAATGCAGCCTCTTCTGGAACTAGGCACTGGGAAGGTGCAACCTGTGGCCTTGAGCTACAGAGAAGACCCTCCCCAGGACCCTGACAGCTAGCCTGACCCACTGAGGACCCCTGGCACAGGGCCCTGGCACTGACTGTTCCCTCTGCCTGGAATGTCCCTCCCAGGTCTCCACTCCCTTCTCCACTGGACCTGCCCAGTGTGGCCAGAGATCCTGATTTTCAGGGGACACTAGTCACCTGGATTTCTTAGGTAAATCTCCTGCGTTCTAAATGCTGACAACTTACACAAAAGTGTTTTTAAATATCACACTAATCTAGACAGACACATCCATGGGCCAGACATAGCTCCCAATCTGCAATTTCTGTAGTCAGAGCTCCCAAAATATAAGATACTACATATAATATTAGTACAATACTAATATAGTAAACCCCCAATGGAGTAAGAGAGAAGAGAAAACTTGCCCAGAAATCTCTAAAACAACCTGGAAGGCCAGCAAGTTCCAGCCACTGCTGTTTATTTGGTTTTCTCCTCTCATACTCTAAAAATACCAATGACAATACGAAGTCACTCAGACTCACAGGGCAGCAACTGTGTGCCCACACTGTGCTAAACCCTTTCATGTTCAAAGTGGTTTAATCTTCCTGAACAACCTAGAAGGTGGAGACTATTATTAGTCCCATTTAAAGACAAATAAAGTAAGGCTTGGCGAGGTTAAGTGACTCATCCAAGGTCACACAGCTGGTAGGTAATGGAGTCAGGATTTGAAGCCAGGCAGGGGCCTCTTACCACCCTGACTCTTCATGCTTCTCTCTGGAGGGAAAGGGTCAAGAACAAGTTTTGGGAACTGAGTTTGATCCACTTTAATACTCTTAACTGGAAAGTTAAAACTTCAGCCATGCCACAGCCTATATATGACAGCCATGACATAGAACAGTAGACCCAGGGCAGGCAAACTACAGCTCTCAGGCCAAATCCGGCCCCCTGCCTGTTTGTATAAATAAAGTTTTATTGGAACACAGCCACGTCCATTCATTCTTATTGTCTACGGCTGTTTCATGCTAGTGGCAGAGTGGAGGCTTATGGCCCACAAAGCCCAGTGTATTATTATCCAACTCTACAGAAAAAGGTTGGCCCCATCTGATGGTAAACCTAGCATGTGTAGAGAGAGACCATACCCTGAGAGGGTTCTATGGTCAAAACCCTCTGGGGTGTCCTTAGCAATATGGGAGCACATCTGCATATTACAGTGGGGAACCAGTGGTGGAAGCTTCTTTAGTTTTCTTTAGGCTGAGTGGTCACGACATTTGGGCTCAGAATGAAAGAGATGAAGGAGACAACCACAGGGAGATGGGAGGAAAAGGGTCTTAGGCAGAAGAAAGCATACATGCTAAGGCCCTGAGGTGGGAATGTGCTCGATGTGTTTGTGAGACAAAGAGAAGGCCGCTGTGGGACAGTGGTTGGAGAGGGAGCCAGAGAGATCGAGAGAATGGGGCAGATCCTGGGGGATCTGTCAGGGGAAAAGAATTTGAATTTAATCTAAACATGATAGGAGTATATTTTTTTCTTTTTCTTTTTTAAACAGGATCTTGCTCAGTTGCTCAGACTGGAGTGCACTGGTATGATCATAGCTCAGTGCAGCCTCCACCTCCTGGGCTCAAGCAATTCTCCCACCTCAGCCTCCTGAGTATCTGGGACTGCAGGCAGGTGCCACCATGTCCAGCTAATTTTTTTATTTTTTGTAGAGAAGGGGTATCACTATGTTGCCCAGGCTGGTCTCAAACTCCTGGCCTCAAGCAATCCTCCCGCCTCAGCCTCCCAAAGTGCTGGGATTATGGGCATAAGCCACCTCGCCTGGGCCATAATGGGAATATAAAGTCTACATCCTCCAAAACACTACAAGTCATTTTGGTGACGGGCTCATTGAGGCTTAGAAACCAAGTAACTCCATCCTAGACATAATTTTTTGTTTCAAAAATATTGCTTAAAAGGTCAATAGCCCCACCACCACGACCACGATGGAGAAAGAAGGGGAGGGGCCCAAGGTCATCACACTTGTAATCCCAGCACTTTGAGAGGCCGAGGCTGGCGGATCATTTGAGGTCAGGAGTTCAAGACCAGCCTGGTCAACACTGCAAAACCCTGTCTCTACTAAAAACACAAAAATCAGCCAGGCATGGTGGCGTCAGCCCATAGTTCCAACTACTTGGGAATCACGTGAACCCGGGAGGCGGAGGTTGCAGTTAGCCAAGATTGCGCCACTGCACTCCAACCTGGGTGGCAGAGCCAGACTCCATCTTGAAAAAACAAAAAAGAAGAAGACAACGCATTTAAGTGACCCACAAAGGTGACAGCATCCTTCACCTTTACAATAACTCGTACAGCAAAGGTGGGCACAGCCAGCCGACTTCATGGGCTAAGAAGCAGGAGACTTGTGATGTGGGATGGTTCACCCAGGAGCACTAGAGACCACAGAATACAGGTCTTGGGGTCCTTCCCCCCTGCCAACCTCTACCATCCCTGACACGACCTCCAGTATATGACAACATCATAAATAACAAGCACCTCCAGAGGAAAAATATCAAACAGAAGATGGGACCCTGAATCCCAAGGCCAGGAACAAAGGCAGGTCACCACCTGAGTCCCCTTCCAATGCTTCACCTCTGCCAGGCCCGGCCTTTGAATTAGATAGCCAGGAAGCCGCCGGAAATTCAGCCCTTTCAGAAGTAGCACAGAAAACCACAATTTCTGGGCAGCCCTGTCTACCATCATCCAGGACCATATATTTAGCACCAGCCAAGGTGCTCACGTTTGAAATCCCATCTGCCGGAAGAAAGGTTACCACGACAGAATGTCAAGTTCGAAGATAGAATCCTCTTTTTAACAGGAGAGTTTAAAAAAAAAAAAAAAAAGGAGAAGAAAAGAGAAAGAAAAACCACCACCAGCATCAGAAAAGCTGTTCCCTCTGGTCAAAATAGCACCGTGCTCATCTGAAATAACCCACCGAGACACTTATTTGCTTCTTTTAGCTGGTCCGTGGTTTCTCCATTTTCTACAGTGAATTCAAGTATTAATAAAAGAAATTTCAAGACCCCCAACAGCAAAACCAGTGAGGGATGAGATGTTGCTTGTTTTTTCTTCTTGCATTCAAAGAGAGAGCCTGTCTTTGAGAAGCAATCTCTGTCAAGTTGAGAAACTACAATTTTGGGATACCCAGAAAAGGCTGCTGGGTTCTTTAAATAAATTCTCAACACCTGTTTCTAGCTCTTTCTGCAGAAAAGGGCCACAGGGTGTGGGTTCTACGGACTTGGAGAGGCAGAGGGAATGGGGTCACCCACTGGCTGGAGTTATAAGAGAGTCCAAGGGTTTGTCTTATTCTCAGAGCGGTCCTCACCTAATGCCAACCCCTCTCAGGGGGCTGAGCCATGCCAAGCTCTGCGGGCTCACGCTCCCCACCTCGGCTGCAATTGGACCTCGGCAGTAATTCTATTATGGTGAAGTTTCCAAAGTTAGGATTCCGCCAACAGGGCTGATAGCTTATTTACTGCTGTCATCTATAGAAAGAGGAATTTTGACACATTGTTAAATGATAGCACATTTAGATAAGTCAAGCTGTCAGAGGCTCTAATGGATGTCTAAACTCTCTGTGGCTGATATGTAAAATTTATGCACTTCAGAATATCATAAGGTTATAATATTTTAATCACATCCCTGCTCTTTTCTAAACTTTGAGCAGGGGAAAATATTCCATCAAGCACCATCTTGCTCTCCTGCGCCAGGAGACTGAGTGTTCCCGGAAGTTTCTCCAAACTCCTTGGAAAAGTCCGGCCTCTCTTTGCTTATACTGTTCATCTGCCTCCCAACTGCTGACATCCGAAGCAGAATTTGCCCCTTCCTCCCAAATTAGTACTATGTAATCCTATCGGCCAAGCTCCTTCCTCCCCAGAAACACAGATGAGCATTTGGTCTGGGGACCCTCATTTGGACTGGGTGCCCCCCAGCTCATTGTTAGCTCAATTAACTCTCTTTGGAGTCAGGGAAGACAGCATGGGAGACTGGACCCAGAGCATCGTAAAAAAAGTAGAAAGTTAAGCAGAAAAAGAAAATCATAAAGGTATGAATCCGGTTACGACGATTATACACAGAAAAGCCATAAAAAAATACTGCATTAGTAATGTTCACCATAAAGCAATCTTATAACCAAATGAAATATGCCTAGCATTATCTTTGGATGGAATTTTATTTCTTCTCGTTTCCTGAGCTGCTAGCAGCAAAGGCAAAAAAGAAGCAAAGATGGGGGGAGGTAGTCTCAGGAGTGGCGGAGTAAGGTGGCATATCTCAGATCACCTTTACCATCGGCCCAAAGTCATTAAGGTTGTTGACTGACTTCCAGGCTGGGAAACAGCCCTGCTATGTACAGAGACGGTGCTGGAAGGAATAATAACTGGAACGCTTCCATTTGTGAAAAATATACATTTCCGGAGGGCTGGACGCCAGGCTGCTACAAGGTCACCTTTCTTGCCAGGATCAGTACGGCGTCAGCGACGTGGTATGGCCTGGGGACACGGGGCGGCCTATGCTGCCTAGGCCACTTTAATGCTCAGCAACCACGCTGCGAGAAACCATTCAACCTGAACAGCCAGGAGTGAAAGCCACGCACCTCCTCACCATCACAGGCAGCTCAGCCTCAGGATGCGGGACCAGGGCTCTCTGGCTGCCCAGGCCTGGGCCTGGGGACCTGCCTCTCCTACCTGGATCTCAGAACAAGCCGGCAGAAGTTCTCCTTTTTGTCTATTTCCCCTATAAGAGGAAAGCAGGGGAGGGGGAAAAATGAAAATAAAAATGTGTCGTAGGAGTCACTGGCATTATGTACAAGAGAGGATCCCAGGCCAAAGTGCTTAGGCTCCTAATCCACTTCCAACAAAAATGCCATCAGTGAGGATATGGGGTGGGGTGGGGGTGGGGGGCTGCGGCCTGTTGGCCAGGGGACCAACTGAAGATTTCAGGCTGGGGGTGGTGAACACAGCAGATGGAGGGCCAAAATGTTTGCACGCGGCCACGGCTGCCACGTTTATTTCTCTGCTTTCTAGAAGTGTGCTGCCTTGCAAACTCCCACAGGGATACCCCCTCCACTTAATATCGATGTAAATGAGTTTACCCCCCTTCCCTAAGAGCCTTCTCCGGTGTGCCAGACACACCAGCCATTGTCTTAACGAACAACCCCCCCCCTTCACACATTCACCCTGTAGGCTGGGAGGTCTAGGTCCTATCTCCCCATCACCTGAACAAACCCCTCCACCACCCCTTACCTTCATCCTTTCCAGTTCAAATTTGCTTTCCATCTATGCATCTTCTAAAACGCTAACAAAGGGTTCCCAGATCAATGGGCGTCCAGCTGGAATCAAGATTTGGGTGACCTCAACCGTTCTACAAAAGACCCCTTGGGTAGAAGATTGAAGAGAGTGAGGTTCCAACCTCCCCAGCTCAGACATTAGCCCCCCGGGAGCCGCACCCACCCCTCAGCACCCAGCCCCTGCCTCTCCCCGGGCTGCAGCCCGAGCTCCCCGGATTGAAAACGAGTTATCTAATGAAAATTGTGTTAACTGACATTCCGGCCGACAGGGAGCAAATACCAGCGCTGTAAATCTCGCCGCGGAAATTTTCTCCAGCCCGGAATAACAATAGGACCCTGCAAAGGGCTTTCGCCAGCCCTTCTGGTTCCTCTCCTCTTGTGTGCCACGTTCTTGTCATTCCTTATGTTACAGAACATCAATCATAAATAAAGACGCTGTCCCCCAGCCGTGCCCGGGTCTCATTTACAAACATTAGCAGGGAATACGATTACCATTGGCCTTCGTGCCAAGCCCAATGTGGCTGCCCAATTCTCTCTCTCTCTCTCTCTCTCTCTCTCTCTCTCTCTCTCTCTCTCTCTCTGCCTCCACAACCCCCACTCTTCCAGAAAGGCCACTTTAGCATCATTTAAGCCGGCAGGCACAGCTCGCAGTCCTGCCCGTCTCAGTTGGCCACCAAACTGTAGCCCCAACTCGAGTGCAGACCCGGAATTGCAAGGCACTCGGCAGTTATTAACTGCATGCCTCAGTGCCCCGATTTTCTCCCCAGCTCAATGGCTTTGGGGGAGGGGGAGAGCGAGGAGCGGGGCGTTTGGAAGGACGGGGACTGGGAAGCGGGGAGAAGCGGCGGGTGCTAGAACCACTTATCAGAAGAAACTTAACGAGATTTGCCGGCGGATTAAAAAAAAAAAAGTGGGTCCCTTTTTATCTCCAGACTGATGATCTCGCGTCTTCCGCGAATGTCACGGTCAAGGCAGGATGCTCTAACCGCCCCGTTATCCGCACCATTTTCCCGCCCCTGATCCCCGCCGCACCCCCCGAGACTTTGCGAGACTCCAAGGCTGGGGGACCTTGCCAGGCGCGTCCGGGGCACCCCGGGATAGAACAGAGGCCGGAGCTGCGCCTCCACGGTGCGTTCTCTGAGATTCCGCCTCCCAACCCCGGCTCCTAGCGGGTCTGCAGAGAATACCTCCAAATCTGGGGGAGGCACACAGACTCCCACAAAGGGAGGATGGGGAGCAAGTGATGGGGTTTGGAAGAGTCGCCCTAGGGAAGGAGAGAGAAAGAGCAGAGAAGAGATGAGAGAAACAGAAGAGACGGGAGAGACGGGAGAAAGAAGAGACGGGAGAGAGGACAGAAGGGGAGCGGCGGGGAGAAACGCAGGAGGCAGAACAAGCGAGAAAATCTCTCATTTAAAAGTTCCCATGGGCCCGAGGGCTGGGAGTCACCTGCTCTGCGCTGCTCCCGGCTCTCCACCGCCCTGGAGGCAGGAGCGCAAACTTGCGCGCGCCCGGGCCCATCTCCACCGCCCGTCTGCATCTAGACTTGGGAATGGGGTGGAAGGGGGGTAAAGGCAAGAAGCAAAGACGAACCCCAAGACCCCGGCCCGAGGAGAAGAGGTCTGCCGGCGCGGGCGGCCAGTCCGGCGGCGGTGGCTCTGGCGGCGGCCCCCGGGTGGTGGCGCGTCCGGGCTGCGCAGCCAGGCGGGCGGCGGCGGCTGAGGTGCCGGCGGGCGGCGGGGCGCGGAGCCGCCTCCTCGCCAACCCCGGCTCCCTCCTCCTTTCCTCCTCCTCTCTCCTCCTCCTCCTCCCTGCCCGCCAGCTCCCTCCCTCCCTCGCCGGAGCCCCAGCCGGGTGCGGACAGGCAAGCGGCGCGCTCCGCGGCCTCCCCGGGCGCCGCGAAGTTGGGAGGCGCGCAAAGTGCGGCTCAGGGGAACCGCCGGGGAGTCCCGCCAGCAGCCCCCTGCCCGGGGTCGCAGCCCCTGCCTTCCCCGCGCCTCGCCCGGCCGCTCGGCCGCTCCGCCGACCGAGGGCTCACTAGCGCTTCTCCATGGTCGCGGCAGCTAATCGATGACTGAACCGAACAAAGAGCAGCGGCGAGATCAATTCCTAATACCTATCGATGGGCAGCGGGCGGCCGAGCCCCGGCGAGCCCCGGCAGCCGCCGCCCGCCGCCCCGGGGCGCCCGCCCGCCCGCCCGGGGACCTCCCCAATGCGCCCAGGGCGCGCCCGGGGCTCCCCACGGCCGCGCGGCCGGCGCTGCCCGCACTAACCTGGAGTCGCCGTAGATCAAATCGCTTCCAATATTGAAACATCGATCCCACATTGGCGGCCATCTTGGGGGCTATCGAGACGCGCACACACAAGAGTTTGGCTTTTCTCAATGGCTGCACTCAATATCCGGGCTGGACTCCCCCCAGCCCCGGGGCCGCCGCCGGCCGCCCGGGCCCTGAGCGCCGCGGCCCCGGGCCCCTCGGGCGCCCTCCGGCCTCCTGCCACCCGCTGCCCCTCGCCGCCGCCGCGCCGCCGCCGCCGCCACCGCCAACGGGCCCGGGAGCCGTGCGCCCCCCCGACCCCCGGAGGGCGCGGGCGGAGCGCGCCGGGCGGGGAGCTCGGCGCCCGCCCGGGGGAGGCAGCCGGGGATGGGGTGGGAGGGGAGGGGTGGGGGGGAGGCAGCCTCTCGGAGAGGCGCCGGCGCCGCCGCTGCCCTGCCTGCCGCCGGCTCCCGGGCCCGCGGAGCGCTCGCTGCATCTCCCCCCCAAGTCCGGGGTCGGTGTGCCGCGCGATTGCACTTGACTTTGGCTTTTTGCAAACTTATCAATACTGACGTAACGTGCTGATCAATGCAAAGGGAAGTTTGGGAGGGGGCGCTGTGGGAGGCGGGCGCGCGGAGCGCCTGCCCCCGCTTGCACCTGTCTACCCCCCGCTCCCGGCATTGCACACTTAAAAAAAAGTTAATAGTTGCAATGCATTTTTTTTTCTTTTGCAATCGGAGCACACACAACACGTGCCTCGGGCTGCCGCCGCTCCTCCGCCAGATATGCTTGGGATCCGAGGGTCGCAGCCAGCACTTGGGGCTTCGTAGACGCGCCGGCCGGCGGGAGGGTGGGAGCCGCCCGGGGGCGCCACTGAGTCGTGGGAAATGTCACCACCACCGCCCACAGTTTCTGCGCCATTATATTATCAGTATTGGCGGGGAGGGGGACTTCGTCTGAGTAGTAGCTCAGGGTTCTTTATGGGCGGGGGCCGAGGGCGGGGCCTCAGGTCCTTTGCAATAGGGATTTATGTTATTGTTATTATTCGGGGGGTCTTTAACCCAATTGTAGGGACTCCCCCACAACTTTGCAAGGTGAAACCCTTTTACTGTGATGACTATTACTGGAGGTTTATTATTTGGTTCTGAACCAAACCTCGGGAGGGCCCTTTCCCCCAGTGGGCTTGTTTTATTGTTATGAGTGTTGAGGGTGCCCTACCCCTGCTGTGGGGACTCCGGATCCTTAACAACCTCGGAGGTTTCTGCTGTTGTTATCATCGTTATTATCGGGGCTCCGTTCTTTGCAACATGACATTCCTTTATTGTGATTGTCTTTGGGGAGAGGGTCTTTAGCATGGCTAGAGGGAGGTTCCGGTCCTTTGCAATTCTTCGGACTCCAGACAACCGGGGTGACTGGATTTCTTGTTTTACATTTTTTCTTTTCTTTTTTTTTCTTGCCTCTGTGCAAGCTCGAGGTCCTCTGTTTCCTCCCGAAATCTCACCTCCAGGGGAACTCATACTCCCAGCCCCCTCCATCACCAACCCCCTTACCTATCCCTGCCATCACCCCAAAAGTTGAGGTCACCCTTCCTCTCTGGCTTATTCCCCTGACACATAGCACCGCAGCCTCTTCCCCACTCTAAAAAAGAGGGCATGTTTTTCCTTTTTCTGTGATGAAAAGATTTGCTTTTATGGACAGCAAATGGAAATTATATTCTTTTTATAACCCAGCTTGGACTTCTGACATCACTCTTGGTCTGGGACAATAGATCAATACAGTGGGTTATAAAAAAGATAAAGTTTAGAAGAGTTGTAAAGAAGAGAGAATCATGATGGATATTTTTGATGATTTTCCAATATTTGTGTCTCAGAGCACGTGCTTTGCGGCAATTAAAGTTTTTAATGTAATGTAAATAATTGTTTCATAAATGCTTCGGAAGAAGGTGTGATCTTTCTGAGCAATCATTTGAGCTGTTTAAAAAATGAAATGTGATTTAAACAAGGATACAGTATTTGTTTCCATCCCCATACATTTTCCATGAGGTCTGGGTAAATATATTAATGCAGGAGCTGAAAGACGCGTAAGACCAAAAGTACTGCATTCACCGAGATGTAATGAATTAGGCCTAGTTAGCAATTCCGAGTGGCCTGTTTCCCTGCCAGATTAAATTGCACGTGATGTGTGGTTTATCTCAGCTCTCGATAACTTCAGGTTTAAATTACAGCTCTCATTCTGCAAAATGAATTTAGGGAAATTTCATAACTATCACATTACAATTTTTTAAATGGCTACATTTTTCTCCTGAGCATCTGTAAAGCTTGTGGCTTCCTTGTCTTTGGGTCTGTTTTTTAAAGTCCTGTAATAAAAAATCTAGAGTGAGTGTGAATCCCTTCCAAGCAATGTTTAGCAAGCCAAGGGGCTGATGAAAAAAAAAATTATTTTAAACTTATGTCTGATTTTGCAGTAACAGGACACATTGACATCGTGTACCTCCTGATATGTTGTGCTTGAAGGACACATCACTTCTGTGGTATTCCTGCCAAAGGGGTATAATCTAAAGCTAATTGTGAAGAAACATCAGACAAACCCAAATGGAGGGGAAAATTCTACAAAATAAACAGCCTGTTCGCTTCAAAAACATCAGTGGCACATGAAACACACAGAATAATGGAGGAACTATTTCCAATTAAAGGAAACTAAAGAGACTTGACAAGTGATTATAACATATGATCCTGGATTTTTTATGTAAAGTGGATTAATTAGAACCAATGGCAAATTTAAAATAAAGTCAATAGATCAGATAATAGTGTATCGATGTTAATTTCCTGATTTTGACCATTATACACTGGCTATGTAACAAAATACTCTTGTGTTAGAGAACACACGGAAGTATTTAGGGATAAAGGGACAGACATCATGTCGCCAACTCTCAAGCAGTGCAGATAAAAATAATATGTATCTATTTATTCATCTATATCTGTCTACCTAGAGGCAGTGATAAAACAATGTTGCAAAATGTTAACATTTGAAGATTCTAGGTGACTAGTACACAGAAATTCCTTCTACTTTCCTGGCAAGATTTCTAGGAATCTGAAAGTATGTTAAAAGAAAAAAATAGATAAATCTAGGTCTGACTTCATTTAACCTGTTAGGGACTACTGGCTTCCAAATAAAAATTCTGCACGGGACTTTCTACTTTCCTGACTGAAGTAGGCTGCACCTTTGACCCAGTAGGAAATTGCCACAGCAAACATGCTTACCGACGAGCAGCGAGAAAATCCAATAATTCAGATTGTTTTAAGTCTGTGATATTTTTAAATGACTTAACGCAGTGAGTCTCTGAAGAATTCCAACAATTTTAATGGTAGAAACTTGCAGTCCCACAGAGGAATGGGTTGCTACATAAATACTGAATGATCGTGTCTTTCTGTCTGGGCTGAAACATATTAGCTTTGCCTAGTGGCTTATTGCTTTATTCACAAAATAAATTTCAACCGTCTCTTCCCACCATATTCCAAGTGCATCGTGTGCCTGTGCTTATTAGATGTGGGGGCTTCTACTCCAAAGGCATCTGTAACCATCTCAGACTTAGCAATAATGAATTAAGCAGATAAGTGTTTACCCCCAAACAGAGTTAACTGGGGAAATATTATTATGGGTGGTCCTTAATGAAGGATAATAAGCCAGGAAATTCAGACTTTGTCAGCAGACAATGGCCTTCGATTTAAGAACTAAAGCACTAACGTTTTAAATATTTTTGTGAAAAGCTGTTTTTCATGTTCTTAGCACATCCTCTGCCACAAACACACACACACACGTACACAGATAGGCAAAAACTTAAACAGGTTTCAGATTAATTCCTGATTCCCAAAGACTCACACATCAAGATGAGTATTAAAAAATTACAGTAGAAAAGAAAGTACCTCCCCTCCCCGAGAGGAATCAGAGGGCAGCTTGGGGCAGCCTATCCTAAAAGCAGAAGCAGAGAGCCGGGATCCTTTAGGAAATTCACTAACTGTGTAAGAATCCCGGGGAAGATAATGGCAGGTCCTTAGCCACATACATAATGATATGCGAAATCCCCAGGATCAAAGCTGAAACAAAAGAAAATGTCCTTCGGTAGCTCTGCGTTGCCCACTGCAGCTGCCAGGCAGGGAGAAAAACAACTACAGAATCCGAATTCATCTGGAAGTATTAAACAACACAGTAAGGGATATGGGACTGTCTGGTGGACACCTGCAGAGTGTGTTCCTGGAGGCTGGCCCATGGTTAGGTCCAGGATCCTACAGCTAGAGTGACCCACCAAAAGGTCCAATCCTGGCACGATGCTGTCAACCACTGCCATTAGTAAACACCTACTGGTTGTTGGATGCTTTATAAATAAACCACTAGCATAACACAGTGACTAGGCGCATTGTGGTTAGGAGAATAGAATATAGTGGTTAGTAGCCATCTGGAGCCAGATTGTCTGGGTGTGAATTTCAACTCTGCCACTTATAAGCTCTGTGACAAGTTGGGCATGTTATTTTACCTCTCTGTGCCTCATTTTCATCATGTATGCAATGGCGCTAATAATTGCGCCATTGCATACATGTGATGAGGATTAAATTAGTTAATCTATGTGAAGCACTGTGTAAATGCACAGCATGTACTAGATCTCATTATTATTGGCCTCACAATGGACTGGGCAGGGATTGGTATTCCCATATTGCAGATGCAAAGATTGAGCCCCGGAGAGAAGTGGTCGGCTCATAGTCACATGGTTGTAAAGGGCCAAAACCAGGACTAATACCTGGGTTCACTCACAGCAAGCCGGAGCTCTTTGCACTTGAGGCTGTTCTGCCTTTCATGGAGGGGGAGAATGGGTGCAAAAGTAGACTCCCAGAAAGCAAGGGCTGCAGCCTGAGCCATGTGCTGATGCCCAGTGGCCAATGCTTGGTGGAGAAGAAATAACACAAGGACAGGCTCCCTTGACCTGATTCCCCTCCAATGCCAGGGACTAGTTAAAAAAGCAATCTTGTATTCAAGCTGTGTTGGTCATTCTCCTTTTTCTCCTCTCCTGCACCATTTTCCACCTGCTGGGTGCCCAGGAAGCTGACCTCTGTGGACTACATCTCCCAGGCTCCCTTGCTCTCTGGCTTTCACTTAGGTTTGGCCAGTGGGAGGCCCTGGTAGGAAATAAGAAGGCAGGAGGAGAGAAGGTTGGGGTGCTCATTCCCCAGCTCCCTCCCTACTTTGCTGCCATTTTGGCTGTGACTGGGTCCTTCTACAGACGCAGCGCCTGCCAAGCTGTCCCTCTCCTGCTCTCACTGGGTCCCAGCAACTGCTCCCTCTTCCTCCTGCTTCAGGTCTGGGATGGAAATGGCTTTCCCCTGTTGCTGGCACCTGGTGGCCTCAACATTCCTCTGCCCACACCTCTGCAGATGGTCTCTTCATTTAAAAATCCCAACCAAGGCTGGACACGGTGGCTCACACCTATAATCCCAGCACTTTGGAAGGCCAAGGCAGATGAATCACTGGAGGTCCGGAGTTCAAGACCAGCCTGGCCAACATGGTGAAATCCTGTCTCTACTAAAAATACATAAATTAGCTGGGTGTGGCGGCAGGTACCTGTAATCCCAGCTACTTGGGAGTCTAAGACAGGAGAATCACTTGAACCTGGGAGGTGGAGGTTGCAGTGAGCCGAGATCACACCATTGCACTCCAGCCTGGGTGACAGAGTGAGACTCCATCTCAAAAAAAAAAAAAACAAAAAGCAAAAACAATCCCAGCTAAGTGTCTCTGCTGGAGCCCTGACTGACCCCTACCACGGAATGCAATTCAATTGTTAAGAAAGTGAGGGTTATTTGTATATGTTGAGGCATATATTTATATGTGTCTATGATATATGGTAAAGTAAACATAAGCAGGTTATAGAACAGCATTATGGAATAATCTCTTTCCTTAAAATGTGGTGCTTTGGGAAAAGTCAACAAAAGTAGATATCAAATGGTTAACAGATATTAGTTCTGGAAAATGGGCTTACAGCCCCTTATTTCTTTTTTTGTCGTTGTTGCTTTTGTTTGTTTGTTTGTTTTGAGGCAGGGTCTTGCTCTGTTGCCCAGCCTGGAGTGCAGTGGTACAAACATAGCTCATTGCAGCCTCAACCTTCTGGGCTCAAGAGATCCTCCCACTTCAGCCCCCCAAGTAGCTGGGACTACAGGTGCACACCACCATGTCCAGCTAATTTTTTACTTTATTTTATGCAGACATTGGGTCTCTCTGTGACCCCAGCCATATTGCCCAGGCAGGTCTCAAACTCCTGGACTCAAGTGACCCTCCCATCTCAGCCTCTCAAAGTGCTGGGATTACAGTCATGAGCCACCATGCCCAGATAATTTCTACATCATCATTTTAAGCTTTTTTATGAGCACAAATTTATTTTTTCATCAGGAATCTTCATTTGCTTGTGGGAGGGGTGGGGGTCGTTCTTCCTGGGACCCTGACTCATACACATACCACGTCCACCTGAGATGTCTATAAAAGAAGAGCTGACTGAATAGCGAGATTCCATGTTCTTGGGCTGGAAGAATTAACAGGATGATGTCACTCGTCCTCAAATTAATTCATACATTTAAGGCCATTCCAGTGAAAACCTCAGTAAGGGTTTTCATGAAACTTGACAAGCCCATCTAAAAAATTCTTACAAAGATGCAAGGGTCAAGAACAGCTGAGGCAAATTTGAGGAGTAACAAGATAGGAGAATCATTCCTATAAGAGATGAAGACTTCTTATAAAGCTGTAATAACAGAGAGCTAGTAAGATACATAGACCCAAGGGACAAAATCAAAAGCCCAGAAACAGACTCATACAAATTTAGAACCGACACATGAGTAGATAGCAGAGCTGGCATAATAAACTAGTGGGGAAAGGATACATTTCATTTTCAATATGATGCTGAACCAGCTGGCTACCCATATGGGAAAAATACAATTAGATCTCTACCTCACACCATACACCAAGATCAACCCCAGGTGGAGATGTCAGCACACCATGAATTTAAAGAAAGAAATTCAATTTGTTCCTTTTTTCCAACAGCACTGAACATTGGAATGGAAGAATCATATTGCGATTAATCTGACTTCATTATACTATGCCTGTCTGTCTGTCTGTCTGTCTGTCTGTCTGTTTTAAAGCATCCTAATAGCTCTGGTCATATAATAGCCCAGGATTCCTTCCTGAACTGGACTGTGGCCAGAACCAGGACTGAATTTTCTTTGAGCATCCCTGGAATGAAATGCCACTTGACAGCTGGCAGCTTCCAGGAGGTTTAGAGACACTCACTCGCCAAAGGTTCTAGAGGCCTCTGCTCTGTACAGCTTACAGCTCTTCCTTGGGCACACAACATGCAAGCCTCTGAGAAGCTGGCTCCAGGGCAAGCACCTGCCTTTCAGGTCTGTGTTCCTATTTTAGCAGCCCAGTGCGTAAATGAGACAGCGACTGAAGTCCTCAAAAACAATCACTGTGGAATTCCGGACACCCATTTGACCCTCCATCTCACCCAGATCCCATTATCTGGCCTGGGCAGTGGCCCATTCCTCCATCAGCATCCAGAACTGTGGACTCCCAAAGGCAACATCAGCCTTGTCTGTGCTCTGCGAAGAACTGAGCCCTCCAGCACACCCCTTCACCCACCCAAACAAAACTCCACAAACGGGGCCCCCAAAACCTCAATGAAGAGTGCAGACTATTGCTACAGGTTTTCTTAAGGGCAAGGCACGGAGGGCTTACCGCCTTCAGATCCTCTTTGCTTCTTTCTCTCCCCTAAGTCCCCTTCATTAAAGCAGCCTCTCCAGGCTCTATTTTTAATTTCTCTCCCTACAAACGACTCATTCGTCTTCTCTCACTCATCGCTCACTCTCCGATTCTCCAGCTCCTTCTCTTCTCCCTCTTCCTTTGTTCTTCTTCCTCCTTGGGCTAACATTTCTCCTCCCTCTTCTTCAAATCGGAGGTTCTCACATTTAATCTCATCAGCAAAACATGGGCCTGGAGCCAAGCAAAAAAAAGAAAGAAAGAATTCTTTTATTCCTTTAGTAAGCCAGGGAGATGTGGATGCTTACATTTTCTCTGTCCCACTCCACCATCATCATCATTGTCATCGTCATCATTGTTGTCATAATGGTGCCTACTATGCACCAAGGCCATCCCCATCATTCTCCCCAAATCTCACATTGAGCATGACTGTGTCCACTTTACAGATAAGTAAACTGAGGCTTAGAGAGGTGGAAGAGCCCACCTGAGTTCACTCAGCAGGACGATGGCTGAGCACAATATGGAAGCTGGTCAGGAAAAGGTGCGCCCTTTGGCAGCCCTGCTGCAAAAGCCTGCTTTTCTCCCTCCTCCCACCCTCCCTTCCTGCCCTGTTTAAGCTTCTGCTGCCAGTGCTCAGGGCAGGAGAGAAGCAGGGATAAAGATGCCATTCAGACAAATTGGAGCCAACAGGGGCAGGTGTTGGGGGAGCACAAGTGGGAGAAGAGAAGGAATGTGTCTGCTGCCCTGGCAGCCAGTTCCTGCCTTTCCACTCATTCAATCCCCTTGGAACTTCTGGATTCTCAGCTCTTGGCTTCCACAAACCAAAAACTGATCCACTTGGCCTCATGGGGCTGGGCTCGCTCTCCCCATCATCTAATTTCCTTCCGCAACAGCACTTGGAGGTAAGCGTGGCTGTTTCCTTCCTTTAATAACTGAGGAAATGGGGGCTCAGAGAGGGTCAGTGACTTGTCCGAGGTCACCCAGCCTGTGAGCAACAAAGGCAGGGGTCAAAGCCTGTTTTCTTTGATGCCAAGGCTCCAGTTCTTGACTTTTAAAGCCACCCCCTCCCTTTCTTGACTGCCTGTAACTCCTTTATGGGGCCTTACATTTACTGCATAGCTGGTGAGGGGCTGAGTCAGGCCTGGAAGTCAGAGCTGACCCCCTCTTGCGGCCAGATTCAGGCCACATTCTCCAGAGCTCTGAGCATCCAGGATGAAAGTTCAAAGCTCTTCTCTGAAGGGTGAGTCTCCATCCCTCACACTGCAGAAACCTTTGAGGACTAAAGAACTCAGCATCTAGGGGAGCAAAATCTCCCCAGTCACTCCCTGACCCAGGAAGCACAACATCCAGTCCCTCTTGCCACACTCCTTGACCCAGGAAGCACAACCAGCCCTGCCGCCACACTCCCTGACCCGGGAAGCACATCCAGCCGCTTGTGCCATGACTCTTCTTGCTCCAAGTCCTTGGCATCCATCAGGGCCTCTGGCAAATGTACCAGGCACTGGGGACCTCAAGAGGTCATTGGTTCCATTCCCCTGCCTCCAGTTTTGAAGCCTAAGAGACTCTAAAATGAACCTCAGCACCCAAGGTCAGGGTCTAATCTGCCACCCATGTGCCCACAGCCTTTTCTGTACACACTCACACATGTACATATTTGCACATATGTGCACACACAGATGCACAGATAGACATCTGCACATGCTCCTGTCTACACTTGCTTACACCTGCACTCACACCCATTCTGCACCGCTCACATGTATTCAGGTTTGCACATAAATGAACACACACCTGCACACACACCTGCGTGCCCCATGCACATCTTTCCATGCACATTTGCACACGAGCCAGAAACAGGTTCTCTGAGACACGCCTGTGTGCTCACACACACGTTTGCACAGCTTGCGTGTGCACACAAGTGAGTATCCTGCCAAGACACAGGCGGGAGGATGTGTCCGGTTGTACCTTCCCCTACCCTGGGTGGGGCAGTCAGGCCTCTCCTGGGGCTTCCTGGAGCCTGGCCTTTGGCAAAAGCCCCACCTGGTGGACACTCGGTGTATACACCAAGCCTGGGCGCCCTTGGGACCTGAATGAGGGCTCTGGGCAGCCCCCAGGCTGGCTGGTGATAACTGAGAGAGCCCAAAGCCAGACTTGGGGGCACCCCTACCCACTTAAAGCTTCCTTCTCTCCTCCTATCCTTTCCTTTCCCCAAGCAGCAATTTCCTTGGCCAAGACGGAAAAAAGAGGATCGGATCCAGAGGCAGGGTCGCTGGCAGAGGCAGGGTCGAGGCAGAGTCGCTGCTCTGTCACTCGCTGGCTTCTCCCAGGCCTCATCCACCCAGCTGTAAAATGGGTGCAAAGTTCTCAAACAGATATTCAGAGGAAGCAGATAACATCAGAATGCAAAGCAATTGCCTGTGTATCTCAGGACAGAGCCTAGGACGAGTCTGAAGTCAGACCCAAGCCCAAATGAGGATGCAAACCCCAGCTGTGCCTCTTCCTTGGTGTGTGGCCCTGGGCGAGTCACTCCACCTGCCTGAACCTGTTTCTTCAGTTGTAAAGCGGGTCAAAACCCCCAAAGGGGTGGTTGGAAGAAACCATCAACATCGTGGAAGTGAAGTCTGTTACTCTCCCTCCTCATTCCTCCCAAACCAAACACAAGAATGGTTGGGAATTGCAAGAAGCAGGTCTGGAATCACAGCAACCAGGTTTGAACTCTGATTTGAATCCTGCCTCTGCCACTTTGTAGTTGTGACCTTGGGCAAGTTGCTCTATCTTTCTCTAACTCCTGGCCTCAAGCGATCCTCCCCGCTGAGCCTTTCAAAGTGCTGGATTCAGGCATGAGCCACCCCACCTGGCCATCCTCAGTTTCCTGGTCTGGTTAATGGAGACCTCCTAGTGTTGTGACAATAAGACTATGCACGCAAAGAGCCTGGCAGCCACAGGTGCCCCCTGAATGCAGGCTGCATGATCAGCATCAATGTTTGGGAGAAATGAGTGATACTTGGAGGCCTCGGTGGACCTGACCCTTAGGAGCCCAATATAATACTTACATCATTCAAATCAATTATAATTTAATCACTATGTGCTAGGCACTTATCTAAGCACTAAGAATTAACTCATATAACTTCATAACAACCCCACAGGTAGGCACTTTTATTATCATTTTTGAGACAGGTCTCACTCTGTTGCCCAGGCTAGAGCACACTGGGGCAATCACAGCTCACTGCAGCCTCGAACTCCTGGGCTCAAGCGATCCTCCCATCTCAGCCTTCTGGGCAGCCAAGACTATAGGTGTGTGCCACCGTGTCCAGCTAATTTTTTTTTTTTTTTTTGAGATGGAGTCTCACTATGTTGCCCAGGCTGGTCTCAAACTCCCTGGCTCAAGCGATGCTCCCACCTTGGTCTCTCAAAGTGCTAGGATTACAAGTGTGAGCCACCACGCCCAGCCGGCACTTTCATGATTATCCCCATTTTACAGATGAGGACACTGAAGGCACAGAGGAGATGTAACATGTCCAGGGTTATGGGGCTAGACAGTGAATTGAAATCCAGGCAGGCTCACTCCAGAGCCCTCCGGATTTCTCCCTTTTCCTACACCCACTGAGCTGTCATAACAGCTTGGACCTCCCAGCCTTCCCCAGGTCTGGAAGCTTCCCTAGGAGCTGAAGTCTGTTTTACAGGGCAAGTCCTCCACCATGAGAAGCTCCAGCAGGCCCACACTTCCTTCCAATCCCCTGGGGGCCACATGGCCACATAAGCATCACGTGTCTCCCAGGGACTGTGGAATTAAGATAATCTCAGGGAAGTAATAAACATGATGGAAATGACCCTCATGAAAGAGCATCTGCTAATTCTGGGAGCCCGCGTCAGAAAACTTGCATCTGCTAGATGTTGCTAAGTGGCATGAAGGTAGGGGGAAACCTGGCTGGGGGGGCCTCGCCCCACTGCTGAAGCAACACCATGGGGCAGAGGGACAGATGGCGGTCCAGACAAGAAGCTACTAGAAAAGAGAGATTCTACCAGGGAAAGGGTGCACCCCACACTTCAGTTAAAAGTCAGTTAGTGGAAAATGACTGCCCGATGATGCCAGCAACAGAGGGGTCAACTTTCAATGTGGCAGGGGGTGGTACAGGAGCTACTGGGTTTGAATCCTAATTCTGCACCTACCTGGCTGTGTGGTCTAAGTCCGGGTGCTTAGCCTCTCTGGACATTAGCTTAATTCGGAGGCGGTGGCTCATGTCTGTAATCCCAGCACTTTGGGAGGCCAAGGCAGGCGGATCACCTGAGGTCAGGAGTTCGAGACCAGCCTGACCAATATGGCAAAACCCCATCTCTACCAAAAATGTAACAAATTAGCCAGGCATGGTGGTGTGCGCTTGTAATCACAGCTACTCAGGAGGCTGAGGCAAGAGAATCGCTTGAACTCGGGAGATGGAGGTTGCAGTGAGCCAAGACTGTGCAACTGCACTCTAGCTTGGGTGACAGAGTGAGACCTTGTTCAAGAAAAAAAAAAAGAAAGAAAATGAGAAGAGTAATACCTGCCTCTGGTAGATGGTATCGCTGGCACCAGCTCTTCCCCTTCCGTCTCTGTGTGCCCAATGCCAGGTGACTTCGAATGACCTTCCCATTGTGGGTGGGGGTGATTTTCCTGACGCTTGATCTTGAGCTTGGCCATGTGACCTGCTTTGGCACACAGAATGAGGCGGAAGTGTTGGTCTGCCGGTTCTGAGCCCACGTCTCAAGAGATGTTGTGTGCTTCACTTGTTTTGTTGGGCCTTTGCCTTCGCCATGGAAAGAACACTTTTGGGCTAGCCCACTGGTCCCAGGCAGAGGCTGCAAGACCTAAGAATAGGGAGGAGGCAGGGTTTCTGAATGGCAGGTTGGGGGAAGCCTCTGGCACCCAGGGAACACCTGCTGAGGACTGGTCTGTGGCTAAGAAACCAACATCTCATGCACTGAGTCTCTATGCTGTGGGTCCTACTTGTAACTGCCGCAGATGGATCTATTGCCATCCCCCTGGGAGCTGGACCCGGCACCCCTTCCTGAGCCAATCCTGTGGTTTTGCCAACCTGGATGAGCCCCCGAGGTCACACAGCCTGGGCACCATGGGACTTTGTGCTTTCAGCCACTGTAGCCCCCTGACCTAAGACTATGGGCTCCTTGCAATTAGCTGTGGGTTCCCATTGAGTCCACCCTTAGGCCGTCCAACTGCCTTGAGGGGACCCACTCTGGCCCAGGAATGAGGTTCCCTGGTGCTCCTGCCAGTCTTCCTGGTGGCCTGAGCCACTTTGGGCTCTGTAGTCCCAGCAGGTCTTGCGTGCAGCTACCAGAGTCATGACACCATGTGTCCTCGGGCAAGCCACTGCCATCTAGCACCTCCCAGGCCTCGTTTTTCTTATTTACATCTGTTAAAAGGGGAGTGCCGCTCTCTGTATGACCCAAGTTTGTCAGCATGAAGATTCATCACTTTGGAAAGATAGGTCCTCCAGAATGCTAAGGGGTCATGAGAGCCACCGTCCAATCTTACTTCAAGGGGCATCACTGAGATAAGTAGAGGAGAATCCCAGAGCTTTGCCCAGCTTCTCCTTAATCCTCTCCCTGCTTCCTCCTTTGTGTGAAGGTCTTGAATGTCAGCTTCTTTGCCAAGCTCACGCTGACAAAGAAATAAAGACGTACAAAGCTCCACTGGCCTGGACAAAGATTCCTTTTTTTTTTTTTTTTTGAGACAGGGTCTCCCTCTGTCACCCAAGCTGGAATGCAGTGGCACGATCACAGCTCACTGCAACCTCGACCTCCAAGACTCAAGCCATCCTCCCACCTCAGCCTCTCAAGTAGCTGGAACTACAAGTGTGTGCCACCACACCCAGCTAATTTTTTTTTTTTTGGTAGAGATAGAGTCTCACTATGTTGCCCAGGCTGGCCTCCAACTCCTGGGCTCTGGTGATCTTCCTGCCTCGGCCTCCCAAAGTGCTGAGATGACAGGCATGACCCATTATGCTTAGCCAAAACATTCCTCTCTAGAGCTGCATGTGACAGCCATGAATGGGCATTTCACAGATGGGGAAACTCAAGTGGCCAATAAATACAGGCAATGCTGCTCAGCCTCTCTGGTCATTAGGAAAGCTTCAAAATAAAACCAAAATGAGGTATCCCACTCACGCAATTGGCCAAAATGTTAATGCCTGATAAGAACAAGTATTGGAAAGGATGTGGAGCAAGTGGAGCCCTCATACCCTCTGGGGGCAGGAGGTGGGTGTAACCAGTAAAACCACCTTAGAACACAATCCAGCAGCATCCAGTGAAGCAGATAACGTGCATGCTGTATGTTCCGGCGATCTACTCCTAGGAATATTCCCAGCAGGGACTCTTGTGCCAGGACAGGATGCAAATGATTTATATCTTTATATAAGATCATTTATAAAAGATTGTTCACAACAGTTATTAAAAAGAGGGGCCAGATGTGGTGGCTCATGCCTATAATCCCAGCACTCTAGGAGGTTGAGGCAGGTGGATCACAGGAGCCCAGGAGTTCACGACCAGCCTGGCAACATGGCAAAATCCCATCTCTACCAAATACATATACACAAAAATTAGCCAGGCGTGGTAGTGTGCATCTCCAGTCCCAGCTACTCGGGAGGCTGAGGAGGGAGGGTCACTTGAGCCTACAAAGTTGAGGCTGCCTTGAGCTGTGATCATGCCACTGCACTTGTGCCTGGATGACAGAGCAAGATCCTGTCACCAAAAAAAAAAAAAAAGGAAAAAGGTAGTCACCAAATGTCCATGGACAGTAGACTGGATAAATAAATTGTACAGTATTTACACAATAGAATTCTATAATTCTTTAAGTGGAGAAAATAAGTGAATCAGAGCTACATAAGTCAACATGGAGAATTCTCACACAGTCATGCTGAGTGAAAAAAGCAAGGGACTGAAAAACACAAATAATAGAATATTATGTATATGAATTTTTAAAACAGGCAACACTCTGCTATATATTGTTTCAGGACACATTCACGTGTCTCAATAAAACATTAATTCAGGTTGGGCGTGGTGGCTCACGCCTGTACTTCTGGCACTTTAGGAGGCTGAGGTGGGCGGATCACCTGAGGTCAGGAGTTTGAGAACAGCCTGGCCAACATGATGAAACCCCGTCTCTACTAAAAATATAAAATTAGCCAGTCCCAGCACTTTGGGAGGCCAAGACGGGTGGATCATGAGGTCAGGAGATGGAGACCATCCTGGCTAACATGGTGAAACCCTGTCTCTACTAAAAAATACAAAAAAACTAGTCGGGCGAGGCGGCAGCCACCTGTAGTCCCAGCTACTCGGGAGGCTGAGGCAGGAGAGTGGCGTAAACCCGGGAGGCGGAGCTTGCAGTGAGCTGAGATCCAGCCACTGCACTCCAGCCTGGGCGACAGAGCGAGACTCTGTCTCAAAAAAAAAAAAAAAAAAAAAATTAGCCAGGTGTGGTGGCATGTGCCAGTAATCCCAGCTACTCGGGAGGCTGAGGCAGGAGAATCACTTGAACCCAGGAGGCAGAGGTTGCAGTGAGCTGAGATCATGCCATTGCACTCCAGCCTGGGCAAAAAAAAAGCAAAGTTCCATCTCAAAAACAAGCAAACAAACAAACAAAAAACACAACAACAACAACAAAAAACCGGCCGGGCGCGGTGGCTCATGCCTGTAATCCCAGCACTTTGAGAGGACAAGGCGGGCGGATCACGCGGTTAGGAGATCGAGACCATCCTGTCTAACACGGTGAAAAACCCGTCTCTACTAAAAAAAATAAAAAAAATAAAAAAATAAATTAGCCAGGCATGCTGGCACGTGCCTGTAGTTTCAGCTACTTGGGAGGCTGAGGCAGGAGAATCGCTTGATTCTGGGAGGCAGAGATTGCAGTGAGCCGAGATTGCACCACTGCACTCCAGCCTGGTGACAGAGTGAGACTCTGCTTCAAAAAAAATAAAAAAAAAAAAACCCAAAAACCCCAAAACATTAATTCATAGGGATGATAAGCCCCAAATTCAAGATAGAGATAATCTGGTCAGGGGAGGAAGGACTGAACTTGGGGAGCAATAGGTAGAGGGGTGTTAGCTGGTCATCCTGTATTTTTTTTTAAGCTGGGTTGCAGGTATATAGATGCTGTAATGTTGTTCTTCACATCTTCTCATATCTGTAATAGATCAAAATAAATTTTGCAACAGGGAAATGGAGTATTATTTGGTTTGGGGGACATGTAAGGACTAAACATCCTCTCTGCCACTTAGTGTGTGACCGTGGGGGCTCTTTGTTTTTCTGAACTTCAGTTTCCTTACTGGGCGACTGTGAAGGTCTGAAATCATCTAGTGAATGGATTTGGTGCAGAGTGAGTGCATGATAGTTGTTGAAGATGACTACTGATCATTTGGGTAAGTTCCAATCTTCATGTCTCCCTCCCTCCCTCCCTCCCTCCCTCCCTCCCTCCCTCCCTTCCTTCCTGCTCTTGACAGGGTCTTGCTCTGTTACCCAGGCTGGAGAATAGCAGTGTGATCATAACTCATTGAAGCCTTGAACTCCTTGGCTAAAGCAATCCTCCCGCCTCAGCCTCCCGAGTACCTGAGACTGCAGGTGCATGTCACCACACCAAGCTAATATTTTTTGTAGAGGTGGGGTCTTGCTATGCTGCCCAGGCTGGTCTCTAACTCCTGGCCTCAAGCATTCCTCCTGCCCCAGCCTCCCAAAACTCTGGGATTTCAGGCAGGAGCCACCATGCCCAGCCTCATGTCAGTTTTCTTAAAGCAAGGTGTCTAGGGGTACCCAAGAAAATGAGTATTGTGGGGGGTAAGGGAGAGGCAGCTATCCTCTTGGTGTTTGCTCCTATGGCGATGCCTGTGCTGAAAAGAGATGAGGTCCTGCCCACCTGCTGATGGGCAGTGGACGCAATGAGTGGACTCCAGATGTGGATTCCCAGACACTTTCAGACACATCCAATCCAACTAGAATGTATTTCTATGAGCCCATTGGGTCTGCCAGTGGGTCTGCAAAAGGCCAGTGGGTCTGCAAAAATATGTTCATGGTGCAAGGTCCAGAGGAGCTTATGATTCTTTCCCTCCATCAGCCAAGGGGTAATTTATCAAACCCACTCTGTGCTTGGTGTTGGAGATACAATAATGACAGTATCTCGAGAGTTACTATCCTTTTGACTATTACAGTCCTAAAGACATGAAACTGCCTCATGAGAGAGAGGATAACATGGCACAATATAGTCTGGAATGGAGCACTGATGTCACAGAATTCTGCATGACCAGCACATAGTAGGCACTCAGAAAATACTTCTTAAGGTCGGAGGTGGTGACTCACACCTGTAATCCCAGCACTTTGGGAGGCTGAATAACCTGAGGTCAGGAGTTCAAGACCAGCCTGGCCAACATGGCAAAACCCCATCTCTACTAAAAATACAAAAATTAGCTGGGCATGGTGGCATGTGCCTGTAATCCCAGCTACTTGTGAGCCTGAGGTAGGAGAATCACTTGAATCAGGGAGTGGGAGGTTGCGGGGAGCCAAGATTGCGCCACTGCACTCCATCCTTGGTAACAGAATGGGACTCTGTCAAAAACAAAACAAAGAAAAAAAACCACTTGTTAAAAAAAAAGGAAAGAAGGGAGGATGAGAGAGAGAAGAAGAGAAGGGAGGGAGGAAGGACAAAGGTAAAAGAGAAAGGGAGGGAGGAAGGGAAGGAGAGAAAAGATGGTATTTGTAGACTATCTTTTGTCTACAAGGTAGGAAAAAGGAGAGCTCTGGTTGGAGTTATAAGGAAGGTTCCTTGGAGAAAGTAGAATTTGTGTGCATCAGACTTTTCCTGGTCTCCTCAGTAACAATCTCCCAACCACAGAGGCTTAAAACAACAAATGTATGTTTCTTGTTCCTGTTATGTGTCCACTGTGGGTTGGCTCAGGGCTCTGCCCCAGCACCCTCACTCAGGCACCCAGGACGATGGAGCCTCTATCCCTGGGGGTCATGGCGGGGCAAATGGAAACACAGTACCTCATAAAGCATCGTCTCATACAGCCTTCCAATGGTTAACATCCCCCTGGTCAAAGCAGGGGCTGCCAGGCTTGGCATCTCTCAAATCCTCTTCCATCTATGCTGGAAGCTCTGCTCTTCTTAATCCAGGAAAAATGCATAGACGGCCTTAGGTAGAGAAATTGTTAGGATGCCAACAAATCTGTAGCCTCATCCTGGAGTCCCACAGACATTGGTGAGCGAGTCCTTGTCCTTGAAGAAAAGAGTGCTGAGAGAAGGGACAATCTGGGGGAAGGAGCAGGTTGCGGTATCTTGGGGGCTGTCCAGGTCCAAGAGACAGGGCTACCAAGACTCTCCTTGGGGCAAGATGTGCCAGACAGACTTTGCATGTATGCGGATGCCTGGTTTCCTGCTCCATGGGTATTAGGTACACATCTCAGTTCACAGACAAGGTGTACAAGAAATAGTGGGTCTCCTTATGTTTTTTTTTTTTTTTTTTTTTTTGAGACAGGGTCTTGCTCTGTTGCCCAGACTGGAGTGCAATGGCATGATCTCAACTCACTGCAACCTCTGCCTCCTGGGTTCAAACGATCCTCCCACCTCAGCCTCCCAGGTAGCCGTGGATACCAGTGCATGCCACCATGCCCAGCTAATTTTTGTATTTTTAGCAGAGATGGGGTTTCACCATGTTGGCCAGTCTCAAACTCCTGACCTCAAGTGATCCGCCTGCCTTGGCCTCCCAGAGTGCTGGGATTACAGGCATGAGCCACCATGCCTGGCCTCCTTATGTTCTTTAAGCCAATTTAATTTCTACTTCAAATCCCATCCACACCTCAAATGGAAGATGGGCAATTTGACAGCAGCTGTTCTTACATTCCTCCTTTGGCCCTATTTCAAACGTCTCTCAATCTTTCTGAACATTCCCAAAGTGCAAGCTTCAGTTAGATGCTAGTGCATCTGTAACTTGAAAAATAAATCTCTCTTTTAAATAGAGAGAGAGCAGGTTACAGGCTCAGTTCCTCTGGCAGGCAAAAATGTAATTCATTACTCTCAACATATTCATTTATAAGTATCTACTCTCTATTTAGGGCAAGAGATGCCAGTTTTCTACTTAGAGTGGTGATAGGAAGTTTCCTTTTACAAATACACTTATTTAAGTAGAAAGTGAGCCAAGTTAGAGAAAAAATATTTTAAAAATAATAACATAGATGATACATGGATGTGGCAAAATTTGATATTGTGGATGGCAAGGATTGAAGGATTCTACTGGATACTGACCTTGGCTTTGACATTAGATGTGCCAAGTTTAAATCCAGGCCACACTCACTATACAAACGTGGGCAAGCTACTGACCTTATCTGAGTCTCAGTTTCTTCATCTGTGAAATGGAGATGATAATAAGACGAATCAAACTTCCATAACTCACTTCATCTTAACCCTTTGGGAGCAGATGTATTTTGGAGTTCAGAATTCTTCAGAGTTTTGGAATACTGTATACTGAATATTAGTTACATGCAGGGTCTGGCCAGCACCCTGTGACCAAGCACATTGATGTTTCTGCAGCAAACGGATGGCTGTTCACATTAAATGGGTTTTTTTTTGTTGTTGTTTTAAGTCTATACATCCTACAAGTCCTGGTCAGACTTTTCAGTCAAACGAATTTGCCACATAAACTTGAAAATAAAACCTTTCAAATTCCAAAGCTTCGGGGATTTTGAAATTGCAGACAAGGGACTATGGACCTAGACCAGCTTCATAGGAGGTTGGATTGGGGGTGCATGAGACTAAATGAGATAGAAACATCCAGCATAGCCAGCACAGGATACGCATTCCGTCAAGCTCATGCAGCACCAAGGCAGAGGGAACAGGGAGAGGCCAGAGCTCAGAGGAAGGGGTTAGAGAAAGCAAGGGATGCCATCCATGGATTGTGGATTATAAGAACTTCCCAAATTTCTGAGAAGGCGCCTCCTCCAAGGTGACTCTGCCTCTCCTCTTCTTCTTTCTTCCTCTTTCTTCTTCTTCCTCCTCTTCTTTCTTCTTCTTCCTCCTCTTCTTCCTTCTTCCCCCTTTCTTCTTCTTCTCCTCCTCCTCCTCCTCCTCCTCCTCCTCCTCCTCCTTCTTCTTCTTCTTCTTCTTGTTCTTGTTCTTCTTCTTCTTCTTCTTCTTCTTCTTCTTCTTCTTCTTCTTCCTCCTCCTCTTCCTCTTCCTCTTCCTCTTCCTCTTCCTCTTCTTCTTTTCAGATGGAGTCTCACTCTGTCATCCAGGCTGGAGTGCAGTGGTGCAATCTCCACTCACTGCAACTTCTGCCTACCGGGCTCAAGTGATTCCCTACCTCAGCTTCCCGAGTAGCTGTGATTATACGTGGGGGCCACCACACCTGGCTAATTTTTGTATTTTTAGTAGAGATGGGGTTTCACCATGTTGGCCAGGTGGATCTCGAGCTCCTGACCCCTCATGACCTGCCCGCCTTGGTCTTCCAAAGTGCTGGCATTACAGGCATGAGCCACCATGCCTGGATCCCTCTTTCTTCTTATTCCCCCTCTTCCTCTTCCATCTTCATTCTGCAGCAGGCAGTCCTATCCAACTGCTTGATTTTGAGTACCCCCAGTAGTAGACCCCAAGATTAGGACTCAATTGCAAGTACAGTCATGTGTCACTGAACAATGGGGATACATTCTGAGAAATGCGTGGTTAGGTGATGACACAGTGCAAACATCACAGTGTCTGTACACAAACCCAGATGGTCTAGCCCATACACATCTGGGCTATACGGTTCAGCCTATTGCTCCTCGGCTACAAACCTGTGCAGAATGGTGCTATATGGAATACTGTAGGCAACCGCAATACAATGGTAAGAATCTGTGCATCAAAATATACCTACACATAGAAAAGGTAATGCATTGGGCTACAATATGATGATGGCTGCCATGTCACTGAGTGATATAAATTTTTCAATTCCATTATAACATTATGGGACGACTGTGGTATATGTGGTAAAACGTTGACTGAAACGTTATGTGGTGCATGACTGTAGGGCAGAGGCACAGAGCAATGGGGAAGTGAGACAGGGAAGAGAAGGAAGCCTATTGAGAAATGACTTATCAACTTGATTGCCTATGGTTTAATCCATAGGCAGAAAATGCTATAGACAATGTAACACACACTCTCAGCCTTATCCTGTCTGAGGAGTGAGGGAGCTGGAGTATTTACACACCAACAGCCATCAGTCATTGCCAAGAGGTGCCATCAAGGGGCATACCTTCCCTGGCTCTTCCAGATTCCTGTGTGTGTGGGCAAGGTGGGCTCCTGCAGCCTGGGAAGGCCTTCTGCCAGTGACATGTAGGTGCTAGCAGTTGGCAGTCAGAAGGCATGTCCTGAAATGAGAGGATAAGCAAACAGGGGTGGGGTGCTGATGGGGCCTGTTACATTGACCTCACGGCCATGCTCCCCATATTCTTTGCTGGCATATTCTCGATTTTGTGGGCATGTCCATCTGCCCAAAATCCTGACTCAGAGGAAGGTGAGAATGACTCTCTTCAATTTCAGAGCTAAATCTTGATTAATCTAAAGTCTAAACCAATTACAATGCCTGCATTACCCTTGTTGGTGATTGGCGTAGGCCTGGACATGTGACTGTTTTAGCCAATGAGATGTGAGGGAAGGTCTGCAGAGGTGCTTCTAGCAAAGGTTTACTGTGGATGCTTCTGTGTCCAGGTGTGATACTTGGTGCTGGGGTAGCCACTTTGGGGCCATGAGGGGAAGCAGGCCAAGGTTAAAGGCCACACAGAGAGTCGATATCACATAGTCACTGATCACTCAAACCTGGATTCACCTACATCTGCACTTCTTGTGTAAGATTAAGATAATCTATTCTATTTTTAGCCTATTTGAGTTGGAATTATCTCATAGTAAAAGGACATTATTTTGGATATTAAAGAAAACTATAAATCTGGAAGGTGAGAACAGGTGTGGAGTCTCAAGTTGTAAGATTACATCTCAGCTAGCAACCTAGCTGAGATGTTGGATCTTAAAGACTTTAGCATGACAGAGGGGACACTAGAGGCAGGCAGGAAGGGGACAGTGAGAAAGCTGGCTGGGCTGGATGAAAAGGAGGGTTTCAGGAAGGAGGTTGGATTGAAAGTCATTAACAAATTCCTGGTTCCATTTCTGTATTCTCAATGGAGAGCAAATGATTTCAGCTCAAGCCCAGGGTCCCTCAATTTCTTCCCAGGATCCTTGACAACTCCTCCACCAGGAAAGAAAGCTGGACTGCGCAGGTCAGGAAGATTCCGGGGAGATGCACAGCCTTCGCGTTCTGGGCTCATCTGGCCTTCAACGTGTGATTTTGAGAGTTGGAAGCGAGAAGATTATAACTCAGAATGGCACGCGGGTGTGAAGCCGGCTGCCTTGCCAGCTATTTGCCTGTATTTAAAACACATATGGGTGATATTTTTAAATATCTTTGCTGTGTGATTGAAAAACATTGCAGTTGCTACTTCGTGGACGTGGGTTTTTATGCAAACCCAGGGACGGAATGATGAGTGTATGTTGTACCTACGTGGGCTTTGCTGGAGAGAATGCAAGGACAGAATGCACAGCCTGCAGAAATGTCGGGCAGAGAATTGGGGCTGGGCCATTCAACATGTAACTTGGGTATAGGGGCGGCTGGCACAAGTGCCTGGGTTTTCTCTGAGGTTTGTCTCTCCCTGCTTTCTGTCCTTGGGATTTGGATGGGGCTCCTCCAACATCCCTAGGAGCGGGCATGTGACCCAGGTTTGGCCAGTCAGGTCATTCAAACTCATTTGCCCCAGCAATTGGTTGTGGGGGTAGCTCATGCCCCAAGGCAAGCCTATGAGACACAATCCTGGACTTTCAGGAGCTATTGGCATGGAGGCACTTTCCTCCTGTAAAGTGACTGGTTGGTACCTGAAACTACCTGAAACTGCCAAATACCAACTTTGTCCCCATTTGGAGAGAGCCTGCTGAGAATAAAGCCAAGATGGGGGAAGAGGGAGTCTGAGAGATGGAGAGAATCCTGGATCCAGCCATGCCTGAACTCCAAAAGCCTGCCTGCCTTCCTTCCTTCCTTCCTTCCTTCCTTCCTTCCTTCCTTCCTTCCTTCCTTCCTTCCTTCCATCCTCTCTCATTTCTTTTCCTTTCTTCCTTCTCCTTTCCTTTTAAAATCATGGTAAAGTATCTATAACATAAAATTCGCATTTCAAACATTTTTAAATGTACAACTCTACCTCCTTTGTGAATCCTTACCATTCTGCCCAACCAGCCCTCTCACTGCTTGCCAATAGTGTCCTCTCCCTTGTATTAAAGTCTTTAAAGTCGCTGTCTCTTTGCCTGCTGCCATCCGTGTAAGATGTGACTTGCTCTTCCTTGCCTTCCACCATGATTGTGAGGCTTCCCCAGCCACATGAACTAACAGAACAAACCCCAGTGCCATCATCTACTGGCTGTCTCCTTTGATCTGGTCCCTGCCCACCTTCCTGCATCCCACTCTGATTCCTTTGGTGCAAATATCTGATGTCATGTGGGCATTTGATTCTAAAATGTGAGTGTGAAGGAGATTGGGAGTGTGGCTACTAAGTCTTTCCAGAAATGCTCTTAGCCTTTAGGGAATCAATCACTATCTTGAAATGTCATAATATACAGAAAGGGAAAAGTTAGACTGGGTCTACTGTGATGAGGACACATCTTCAAGAAGAGTCTCGTGTTGCCTCATCCTCAGCTTCTCATGAGGTGACGTTGGTTGCATTGTTCTTGGTTATTCCATAAAATCTTAGGGTCTTGTAAAAAAAATCCAACTTTGCTTAGAAGTGAGCTTATAACTTGAGACTTCCTCCATTTTCTCACTTTCCAGATTTATAGTTTCCTTTAATATCCAAAATAAGACCCTTCTACATAACAGAGAGTTGTATAATACATTTAAATGTACAATGCATTAATGGCATTCACAAGGATGTGCAACAAAAATCACTATTTCTAAAATTTGTTATCACCCCAAACAGAAACTCTGTACTCATTAAACAATACTTCCCCTTCTACCCCAGGACTCTTTTTTATTTTTAGTTAAATTAAATTAATTAATTAAGTATTTTTATTTTTATTTTTTTGAGACGAATCTTGCTCTGTTACCAGGCTGGAGTGCAATGGCGCAATCTCAGCTGATTGCAACCTCCACCTGCTGGGTTCAAGTGATTCTCCTGCCTCAGTCTCCTGAGTAGCCAGGACTACAGGCATGCACCACCATGCCCAGTTAAATTTTTGTGTTTTCAGTAGAGATGGGGTTTTACCATGTTGGCCAGGCTGATCTTGAACTCCTGACCTCAAGTGATTCACCTGCCTCTGCCTCCCAAAGTGCTGGGATTACGGGCATGAGCCACCACGCCTGGCCCTACTTTTTAAAGTATACCATATACATACAGTAAAATTATCCCTTTTTACTGTGCATTTGTACAAACACACAGTTGTGTAACCAGCACCACAATCCAGATACAGAACAGTTCTATCCCCTGACCTCACATTCCTTGGTTCTTTATAATCTGCTCTCCTACTCTCCACCACCCTGCAGCCCCTGGCATCCATTGATCTGTTTCCTGTTTGTAAACTTCTGTCTTTTCCTGATTGTCATATAAATGAAATCATGCACTATGCAGCCTTTTGAGTCTGGCTTCTTCCACTTAGCAAAATGCATTTGAGGTTCATGTTGTTGACATTCGGTAGTTTCTTCTTTTTTATTACTGGATAATAACAGCCCACTGTATGAATGTGCCACAGTTTATTCACCATGTACCAGTGGAAGGCCATTTGTCTACTCCTGTACTCTGAATTTACTTCTGCCCTAAATTCCTTTTTTATTTCTCAAGCTGTTTAAGTCAGGTTTCCGTTACTTGCAACAAAATAATCTTGACAAGATATTGGAGAAAGCTACCTCCCTTCTCTGAAATTATTTATTTCATCTATAAAATGAGAGTGTATTGCTCAAGACAGTTTTAATTGTAAGTAATAGAAATCTAGACTCAAAATTGGTTTAAGTGAGAGGGACAACTATGATCTCACATAACGTGGATCCTGCAAGTGGAGCAGATCTCAAGGCGGGTGACTTGGTGCTTCAACCATGTCGTCCCAGTTGCAGGCACGTTCCATCTCTTTGTTTTGCTGTCTTCAGGGTTTCTTCCTCAGGACAAAGCAAGATGGTGGCAATGGTTCCACTGGGACAAAGTTCACAGAAGTTTTCTCGTAGATCTTAGGAGACTTCTAGAAACCACACCCAGCAAATTTTTCCTCATATCTCTTTGGCCAGTGATATGGTATGGCTGGGTCCCCACCCAAATCTCATCTTGAATTGTAGCTCCCATAATTCCCACGTGTTGTGGGGATCCAGTCGGAGCTAACTGAATCGTGGGGGTGGTTTCCCCCATACTGTTCTCCTGGTAGTGATTAAGTCTCAAAAGATCTGATGGTTTTACGAGGGGTTCCCCCTTTCACTTGGCTCTCATTCTTCTCCCACCTGCCACCATGTAAGCTGTGACTTGCTCCTCCTTGCCTTCTGCCATGATTGTGAGGCCTCCTCAGCTATGTGGAACTGTGAGTCAATTAAACCTCTTTCCTTTATAATTACCCAGTCTCGGGTATGTCTTTATTAGCAGCATGAGAACAGACTAATACAGCCAGAGCTGGGCCACACATTCATTCCTGAATCAGTGCCTGAGAGGAGGAATGGGATTCGTCTGCAACAGCAGTGGGCTGCCTTCCCCTGAGGCAAGTGACTTGGTGGGGAGGGGGCTGGGAACTTGAACAAAATGGGAGGCAGAAGAGGGGCAAGAATGCTGGAAAGGCAACCAACAGTGTGAACTACACAAGATAACACTAGCTGCTCAGCTACCTCTCAAGGGGGAAGTAAGATTCAGAAAAGTTGTAACTCTTCAACATTGTGAGAAAATATGGGTCAGAGACCATCCCAAACCGGAGAAAATCACATACCACAGGCACAGATGCAAAACTCTGAGCTAGCTCCACCCAATGCACGTGTGTAAGTCACTGGCTTCTGTGACAGAAACACAGCTCAAATTGGCTTAGGCCTAAAACAATGTATTGGCTTTACCTGGAAAGTTGAATGGTGTGGATGGGCTTCAGGCATAGTTGGATCAAGAGCCTCTGCAGTTGAATTTTCGACTTCAATATTCTCCTTCTCTAGGCTCCATTTCTTCTGTGTTGTCTTCATTCTAGACAGGTGTCTCCTCTCAGAGGGGCAAAGTTGGCTACCAGAGCCCAGACTTCCAACCTCTCAGCCTAACATACCTATGGAAAGGAGAGCGCCCCTTCCCAAAAGTTCCCTCAGAAATCCTGGGGAAGCTTTTCATTAGTCCAGAGTGGATCATATGCCTATGCCTGAACCAATCACCAGGACTCTGCAAGATGGGGCCCAGATCACATGCCCAATTCTACAGCTGCGGCAGGGTGCTAATGAGTGACGGGAGTATGCTGGCCAAACAGAAATGAAGAAGCTACATTTACAAGAAAGAAAAATGGTATGCAGGCAAAAGCAGTGCTTGTCTCCTCTGGCTTTAGTTTTACTGATAGAGGAACTTAGGCCCAGAGAAGATAAGACACCTGCCCAAGGTCTCACAGCAGTGGATCAACACAATTAATGCCAGCTCCTGAACTCTTAACCACTCCGCTGCCTGCCAGCAAGAGTGAAGAGGGCAGGTGAGTCTTTGATTCCCTATGACACCCACTCTAGACTCCCTTTCACCCACCATCCTCCTTATCCAAGGATTGTCACACATGTTTCTTAGCTCCAGATTGTATCTACTTTGCAGTCGAAGCATGACATTTTAGGGGATTGTTACAAACTGAAGTGTATCCTTCTGAAATCCACATGTTGAAGCCCTAACCATGAGATGATAGTATTTGGACATGGGGCCTTTGGAAGATGATTAGATTTAGATGAGGTCATGAAGGCAGGGCTCTAATGATGGGATTAGGACTTTGATAAGAAGAGACACCAGAGGGCCTGTGTGTGCCCTCTCTCTCTGTCCTCCCTGCCATGTGAGGGCATAGTAAGAAGGAGGCCAACTGCAAGCCAGAAAGAGAGCCCTCCCCAGAACCTGACCATGATTTTGGATTTCCAGTTTCTAGAACTATGAAGAAATAAATGTCTGTGGTTTAAGCCCCCTGTCCATGGTATTTTGTTATGGCAGCCCCAGCTGACAAATGTAGGGTTCCATCTAGATCAACAGGCATTTATTGTGCACCTGCTAAGTGCTAGACACACGCAGGATGCCAAGGTTCATTCACTGGGTCTCAGTGCACAAAGAGCTTGGAATCTAGAGGTAGTATCAAAATATCAATGGTGGGGCCAGGCGCAGTGGCTCATGCCTGTAATCTCAGCACTTTGGAAGGCCGAGGCAGGCAGATCACTTGAGATCAGGAGCTCCAGATGAGCCTGGACAACATGGTGACACCCCGTCTCTACTAAAAATACAAAAATGAGTTGGGCATGGTGGCGTGTACCTGTGATCCCAGCTACTTAGGAGGCTGAAGCAGGAGAATCGCTTGAACCCTGGAGGTGGAGGTTGCCGTGAGCTGAGATCACGCCACTGCACTCCAGCCTGGGTGACAGAGTGAGACTCCATCTCAAACAACAACAACAACAACAACAACATAAAAACAATAATGATGGATCTCTTTTATCTTTTCTGTAACTTTCCAATCACTTTTATTCAAGGAAAGAAATTTCTAACTCAACCAGTAACCTCCTTGCACTTTCTTCCTTTCTCCATCTGTCTCTGGAGACAGAACAGCACATAGACTACAGGACTCTGGATTCATTTTTTCCTACTTATTTCCCTCCATGGCAAGAGAAAAAAAATGGCAGCTATAAAGAGAGATGGCAGATGCTCTCAAGTGCCCTGTGTTCAGGGCTTTCCATGTCAAACCTCATTTAATACCCAAGTCAGCCCATGAGGCATCCACGACTAGTCCCCTTTCCCAGATGGGGAACCTGAGGCTCAGAGAGGCAAAGTGATTTGCCCAAGATCACATAGCTGGGTGAAGCTGAGATTTGAGCCCAGGTCTCTCTGGATCTTTTCTTTTCTTTTCTTTTTTCTTTTCTTTTCTTTTTTTTCTTTTCTTTTCTTTCTTTCTTTTTTTTTTTTGGAGACAGAGTCTACTCTCTTGCCCAGGCTGGAGTACAGTGGCATGATCTCAGTTCACTGCAACCTCCTCTTCCCGGCTTCAAGTAATTCTCCTGCCTCAGCCTCTTGAGTGAGTAGCTGGGATTACAGGTGGCTGCCACCGTGCCCAACTAATTTTTGTATTTTTAGTAGAGATGGGGTTTCACCATGTTGGCCAGGCTGGTCTCAAACTCCTGACCTCAAGTGATCCACCCGCTTCAACCTCCCAAAGTGCTGTGATTACAGGCGTGAGCCACTGCGCCCAGTCCAGGTTTCTCTGGATTTAATGTCCAAGCTCAGCTGCCACTGACTCCTACTGGCTAACCAGTTCCATGGATGAGCTCATAAAACAGATACTCATCCCAAGTTGAGACATTGTGATGACCTAAATTTTTTCATAAGAGCAGACGCCACTGAGGAAGCTGGTCATGATGTGGATGGGCACATTACAAACTGTTATTGACTCTCCAAGTGATAATAATGGTATTACTTTAGCTATTCACAAGAGCCTCAAGTCACTGAGCCTGTTCCCCGTGCCGGTCACTCTACATGTTTCACTCTTTCCCTGTCACATCAATCCTGTGAGGTAGATCTTAGCGGCACCCCCATTTTCCAGATGACAAAACTGAAGCTCTGCAGAAATCTCACCATTGAAAACCATTGAGGGAGGAGTAAATTTCCCAAACCCCTTGAGGTCTAGAATTTTAGGAGTCCATATTCAAAGACAGGAGAAAGATGGAAATTTAGAGCAAAATTTTCCTTTCATAGAGGAAAGATGTTAGCATCCATGGAGAATTCTGGGAAAATGCCATGAGCTCCCCACGGGCCCCTGGGAATCCTGGCAGTTTCCCTGAACTGACTCGGAGCTGGTGGATGTGGGAGAGAGAAGGCTTTTAAGGGACTCCCACGGGAAATGCAATGATAGTGGTGTTGTGCCCTGGGAGACCTGCGGATGGGGTTCTCAGTGAGAGGGGAGCCGAGATTCATATGCTTGAGCGGTTCTGCTGTCTGAATGTGCATAATGAAAAAACTTGTACAAAAATGTAATAAAATGGGTCTGTGAATTCAACCTTAAAACATCATGTGCACCTGGGTATTGTCCTGAAAGAAAAAAATCTTACCACCAGTTTGGTGAAGTCGGATGAGGGATGTGGTTAACAGCTAATCATTATTTGCTTTTATGTCTTTTGCAAAGGTAATACATATGCATTATTAAAAATGCAAGCAATGTATAGGTGATGGTATTTCAGTTAGGAATGCTTCTAGCTACAAGTAACAGTAAACTCAACTAATGCCTCCTTAAAGGACTTAAAAGGGCATTTATTGTTAATTAGCAGGAAGCCTGAAGGTAGGGGGTTCTGGGCTTGGTTTAGGGACTCAACCAAGGCAACAAGGACCCAGACTCCTCTGCTCTTTCTGTTCTGCTAGACTCAGTGTGCTGGTGATGTCTCCCCTCATGGTCACAAGGTGGCTGCCACAGCCCCAGACATCAGGTCCTCACATCTGAGTCCCATGCAACAGGGAAGAGGCATGATGGGGCTAAAGAGAATCTTGTCTTCTTTTATTTTTTACTTTATTTTTATGAGACAGGTTCTCACTCTTGCCGCCTAAGATGGGGTACAATGGTGCCATCATGGCTCACTGTAGCATCGACTTCCTAGGCTCAGGTGATTCTCCCACCTCAGCTTCTCAAGTTGGGGCTACAGGTGCGCACCACCATGCCCCACTAATTTTTTGTATTCTTAGTAGAGATAGGGTTTCATCATGTTGCCCAGACTGGTCTCAAACACCTGGACTCAAGCAGTCTGCCCACCTCAGCCTCCCAAAGTGCTGGGATTACAGGCGTGAGCTACCGCGCCTGGCCATTGTCTTATTTAAGAGGGCAATCTTTCTCAGAGACTGTCCCCTTCCTTCACAAAGTTGGATCTCTGTCCATTTAATCTCTCTGAGCCTCAATTTCCCCATCCTGGAAATGGGGGTAATCATAGCACCTGCCTGATAAGGTGTTGTGAGAATTGATTGAGAAAGCTTATTAGCCTGTAATAAGCACTTACTATAATAAATAAGTACACTGATATCTTCACTTTGCCTGTCCCGATCCACTCTTCTCCACCTCTCTCCAGCTTGCTCTGTGCTGCCCCAGGACTGCAACGGCCTCCCTCGGCCTCTGGCTTCTGCTGGATTTGGCCAATGGAAGATATTGACAGAAGATCAGATGCAGGAAGGAGAGGGAGGTTGGGTATTTATTCTTCTGGCTCCCTCCCTGGGGGACTGCCAAGGGAGGCTGAGCTTCTCTACCGATGGCCACAGCTTCTCTCTCTCCGCCAGCTGCTTGCTCTATATCTCAGTGATGCCCACATGGGTACAGCTCCCTGTGGCTCCTAGCACAATTGCTCTTTCAAAATCTGCCTTCACCTTAATAAATAGTCTTCCAGCCTGAGCAACAAAGCAAGACCCTGTCTCTACAAACATTTTTTAAAAAAAATTAGCTGGGCGTGGTGGCAGGTACCTGTAGTTAGTTCCCAGGTACTCAGGAGGCTGAGGTGGGGGGATCACTTGAGCCCAGGATTTCGAGGCTGCAGTGAGCTATGATCATGCCACCGCACTCTAGCCTAGGTAACAGAGAGAGACCCTGCCTCTAAAAATATATGCATAAATAAATAGTCTCTTTATTAAACTCCTCCGTAAATGCCAGTTGTAGGGTTTTGTCTTTTCCTACCAAGACTCTGACTGATTCAAGACATTAGCTTTTTTTTGTTTATTTGTTTCCACAAAGTTATTTGCAAACTTCGGTATTTCATTAGTAGCTACAAGTAACTTGTGTTATACCTTGTGGTTAAGAATCACCTGTCCACTTGGTCAAAAAGTTGGTAAGCTCAGATGTGATCTGTGAATTAATTCTAAATCCTCGGGCCTCAATACATTCTAAATTCTAAATCCTCAATACATGGAGGCACAGTATCTTTTATGTGAGAATGATTTTGAAAAATAGAGAAAGGAAAGACAGGATTTTACATTTACACGGTCTGAACTCATGGCTGTGTATTCTTGACACCCTTCGGTTAAATGGAAAACACTGGGTTTTGAAACTGTATTGATTTCAGTGGGCATATATTATTTTACTGTAAGTACCAATGTCTGTTGTACTTAATATACAATGGATTAATTTAAAATGCATTAGTTTAATAAAAATGCATAAAATAGAATAGAATTGCATTAGCTTCAATAAAAAATTCAATTTCATAAATATTATCTCCTGTTAAAATGCATTGATTTTCAGAAAAATATATTGGTCAAAGGTAATTTACATTGGTTTGAATGGAAATGCACCAGTACCCATACATATGTATTAGTTTAGTCAAACGTATCCAATTGTGTAAAATATCAGTTAGGCTGAAATGGATTCGAACCCTGTTGTTCTCATTGTTGTTGTTGTTTTATTCTCTTTTGCTGAATAAATAAATATCTCACACGACGGCTTTAGTGTGGCCCAGTTCACTTGAAGGAAGGTAGTGAGTAAGCCAGGGGAACATTCTGGTAACCTACAGGTTTGTGAGTGGTGCTGACTTCAGCGGCAGTTAAGGGTGGCAGTGAAGGGGCAGCCGGCTTCCTCACCCAGGCTGGCTATGGGATATGAGCAGAAGATCCAGGCTGAGGGCCCAGAAGAAATATCCCCTGCCCCCTCTGAGGACTGATTGGAGACACCCCCTAGACTAGGAAAATGGCGTCTTCATCATGGCACCCACTTCAGGCCTTGACTACTGAAACTGCCTTTGCAAAATTAGAACTAAGAAAATTATGACAGTGAATGCTATCAGACCTAATCAACTCCATCTTGCTTCTAACCTCTAAACTGTCCTTGTCCTTTCCTGGGCATAGGCCCAACTAGCCTTGGGAAGGAACTTATAGTTTAAATAATAGCCCTTCCCAAAAGCTAAACTCTTCTTGTAAAAGGAATGAAAGGTCACCAGCCACCAAGTTAGAATGAGAGGGGTTGGAATTCTAAATATTACCAGCCATTATTCCGGAGGTCATAAGATTCACAACTTCCCCAATTACTCTTAAAGGTAACATCAGCCAGGGGTGGTGGCTCAGGCTGGGCATGGTGGCTCACGCCTGTAATCCCAGCACTTTGGGTGGCTGAGGCCGCGGATCACCTGATGTCAGGAGTTCGAGACCAGCCTGACCAACATGGAGAAACCCTGTCTCTACTAAAAATACAAAATTAGCTGGGTGTGGTGGCACATGCCTGTAATTCCAGCTACTCGGGAGGCTGAGGCAGGAGAATCACTTGAACCCAGGAGTTGGAAGTTGCAGTGAGCTGAGATTGCACCATTGCACTCCAGCCTGGACAACAAGAGCGAAACTCCATCTCAAAAAAAAAAAAAAAAAAAAAAAGTAACATCACTGTTGTGAACCTAAGATTGGCCTTTTGGGACGTCTTTTCAGGTTTTTGCATTTCCTACAACCGGATGGCCCCACCTGGACATGCAAACCAGTTCTGTGGCCCCCACCCAGGAACTGAGTCATCAGAAGAGAACAGCTTCGACTCCCTATGATTTCATCCCCGAGCCAACCACTCAGCACTCCCGATTCACTGGCCCCTACCCACCAAATTATCCTTAAAAACTCTGATTCCCAAATTCTCGGGGAGACTGACTTGAGTAATAATAAAACTCCGGTCTCTTGCCCAGTTGGCTCCGTGTGAATTACTCTTTCTCTATTGCAATTTTCCTGTCTTGATAAATCGGCTCTGTCTAGGCAGCAGGCAAGGTGAACCCACTAGGACAGGCGGAGCTGGAAGGAAGCCTGAGATACAGGGACAAATGGGGACCAGAATCAGAAAGTGAGCTCAGGGTTAACAGGACACAGGATCCCATGAGGTTCTGGGGTCATCCAGGCGTGGGTCCAAACCCTGCGCCTGCCACTTCCTGTGTGACCATGGCCAAATCACTTCACCTCTCTGAATTTCCACTTCCCCCAGACACTGTCAGACACTGCTCTGATCACTCTGTATATGACTGACTTGTTTCACTGGCTCTGTAACCCCATGGTACAGGTAAGTGACTTGTTCTGCTATGGCTAGCAAGTGGCAGAGCTGGGACCTGAACCAGAGTCCCTGCTCCCAGCCACTAGATTGCCTCCAATAATTGCTTTGTGGCTTCAGAAGGAGGTGTTTCATGGCAATTAAGGGAAAGTATTCTAATCCTGGCTCCACAGCTTTCTATCTGGGAATCTTGGAATAAGTGACTTGCCTCTTTCAGCCTTAGTTCCTTCATCTGCAAAACAGGTATAATGATAGCATCCATCTCCTAGGGCTCTCAGCATAGTGCCAGGGACATGGTAGGGGCTCAACAAATGGCAGCTCTTCCCTCCAGCAAAAACATATTGAACACATTTTTGTGGATGCAGGACTTTTCAGAGCCTTTAGTATGCTAATGTGTGTCATGAATCTCTAAGAGGGAAATGAGTAGGCAGAGTCTACTAAAGATATCATTGAGCTGTGAGGAGAAGAATTACAAAAAATAATTAGAGGCTGGGTACAGTGGCTCACACCTGTAATCCCAGCACTTCAGGAGGCCAATACGGGAGGATCACTTGAGCCCAGGAGTTTGAGACCAGCCTGGGCAACACAGTGAGATCCTGTCTCAACAACACCACCACCACCACCACCACCACCACCACACAGGATTAGCCAGGAGTGGTGGTGCACACCTGCAGTCCCAGCTACTTAGGAGGCAAAGATAAGAGGACTGCTTGAGTCCAGGAGTTCAAGGTTTCAGTGAGCTGTGATCATGCCACTGATCAGCCTGAGCAACAGAATGAGATTCTGTCTCAAAAAAAAAAAAAAAAAAGGAGAAATCACACCAACTGAGTAGCATTTCCCACAGTGCAGGATGAGTTCCTAGTGGTGTGTGAGTTGCTCTTGCTGTCCACAGGTAGACATTTTCCAAAACTTTTTACTGGGGAAAAATATTAGCAAAGTTGTAGGCCAGGTGTGGTGGCTCACACTTGTAATGCCAGCACTTTGGGAGGTCGAGGTGGGCAGATCGCTGGAGCCCCAGAGTTTGAGACCAGCCTGGGCAACATAGCAAAACCCCCATCTCTATAAAAAATATTAAAATTAGCCAAGTGTGGTGGTGTGTGCCTGTAGTCTCAGCTACTTGGGAGGCCGAGGTGGGAGCATCACTTGAGCCCAAGAGGTCAATGCTGCAGTCAGCTATGATTGCACCATTTCACTCCAGCCTGGATGACACAGGGAGACCCTATCTAAAAAAAAAAAAAAAAAAAGAGAAAGAAAGAAAAAGAAAAGGTGCAAGAAGAGTAAGTACAACAAGCTCCCTGAATTTCCCCAGATTTGCCAAATGTTGACATTTTGCCACATTTACTGTATCTCTCTTGCCTCTATTTCCCAACCCCTGAAGCATTTGCGAGTTAATGCAGTCACTACCACGATCCTTGACACACACGGTTCAGTGTGTCTCTCCTAAGAACAAGGTCATCACCTGTATAATTATCGCATTCAGAGAACTTAACATTGATGTAGTTCCATGATCTGAATTTTTTAGATTCCATCTTTAAATTTCACCAATTGTCCTAATACTATATTTTACAGCAATTGGTTTTCCAGTCTAGGAGCAAATGCAAGATCATACACTGAAATCAGCGGTCATGTCTCTTTGGTCTCCTTTGATCTGGAATCCTTCCTTAACCTTTCTTTGTCTTGGTCTTGATATTTTCCAAGAGTCCGTTTTGGAGGATTTCCCTCACTTTGGGTTTCCTGGATGTTTCCAGGAGATTAGATTCAGGTGATGAACTTTTAGCAGGAATACCACAGAAGTGATGCTGTGTCCCCCTCAGTGCATTGTAGCAGGAGACACCTGGCATCTGTCTGCCCCATTTCTGGTGTCATATCCACTTACCTTTTGAATAGAGTGGTATCTGCCACGTTTCTCCACTATAATTTTTCCCTTTGTAATTAGTAAGAAATAAAGGGAGCTATTATAGATAAGATCTTACCAAGTTAAACATGGAATTTTTTAAAATTAACATATACGGATTTATTTTTCTGTTAATTTTCTTTCTTCAAAGGAAAACTGGTGTTTCATTTAAAGTAGCAACGTAATGTTTCCTTCTCCAATACATATATTTACAGTAAAAAGAAGAAAAAGAAAACTGAATCAATTTGAAGGAAAGTGTAAAATAAGTGACAACAGTGCATATGGGAAGATATTATGAAAGGTGGTTCCTGGGTGGCTGTTTTAGAGACGCAGGATAGAGTCAGCTCTTGTCCCAATCGGTGCAGCAAAAGCCGCTGGAAGGTGGTGGAGCAAAGCTGTCGGGCTGGGAGAGGGTGCTCTTGGGGTCTTCTGAGCTTTAGGGGGTCTTCCATAGTTCCCCCTAAAGAACTATAGGGGCCCAGAGACCCTGAACTCACCCTCTGTCTCACCCTGCAGGCCAGGGGAGGCAACCACTGGGATGGTCATTTTGGCCCCTTGACTGGCATGACCAGAGGGACCACCAGCTGGTCTGGGAGGCCCCAGAGACTGGGTGCGAGTCCTGGTTCTTGGAAATCCACCCAGCAGTCCATACAAGCTCAGCACCTACAGAAAGAGCCCCTCCCAGCCTCTTCTAAATCAGAACCATGGGTAACAGCAAAGGCAGACTGAGTGTTGATTTTCTGGATCCAAATTGGATGGTCTTGGAGTCTTGCAAAGGATGGTGAATGCACCAAGAGGCAGGGTCACCAAGGAGGTAGCAGGCAGGGAGGACTTTGGAGGAAAAGGCCTGCCACCTGGGAGGAAAAATCAAATCTAACAGAATTCCTATTCTTTAAGTATTGAAGGCTCAGTTGCTTCCTGTAATCAGGCCAAAAAGTGACCCTTTGAGCTGTAACAAAGACTGTCCCTTCAGGGGCTGGTCTGACTAAAGCCTTGATACCTGTCTCAGAAGTCACCCACTGGATACCTCAGCCAAACTGGCATCTATAGCTGGGATACAATTGGGTCTGAGCAAAGCTAAGATTGGGTTAATTCCAGGACTGTGGCAAAATCAAGAGTAAACAAATCCATGCTTCAATTCTGAGTGGTCAGAAAGGGCGTGGGCTTCATGTTCACACCCCAGCTCCAGGTTGGCCACGGGGCTGAGGCCCACTCAATCCCCCTGAGGGCTCAGTCTTCTCACCTGTAGAAGGGGTAATAATATTGCCTACTCTCTGGGTTGGGAGGGACCACGTGAAGGCAGTGAATAAAGACCTTGGCACGATGCCAGGCATGTTGTAAACAGTCATTAAATTTGCAGCTGTAACCACCCAGTGGATTCTCCTTGCCTGCTACCCAGATAGAGCCAATTTACCAAGACAGAGGAGTTGCAATAGAGAAAGAATTTAATGCACATAGAGCTGGCTAAACAGGAGACCGGAGTTTTATTATTACCCAAATCATCCTCCCAGAAAATTCAGAGACTAGGGTGTTTAAAGATAGTTTGTGGGCAGGGGGCTAGGGAATGGGGAGTGCTAATTGGTTGGGTTGGGGATGAAATCACAAGGATTCAAAGCTGTCCTCTTGGGCTGAATCAGTCCCTGGGTGGAGGCCACAAGAACAGATGACCCAGCTTACCTGTCTGGGCACACCAGCGATCCATCAGAATGTAGGGTCTGAAAAATATCTCAAACACCAATCTTAAGTCTCACAATAGCAACATTATCCACAGGAGCAATTGGGGAGGTTAGAAATGTTGTGGCCTCTGGCTGCGTGACTCCTGAGCCATTATTTCTAATCTCGTGGCTAATGTGTTAGCTTTACAAAGCTTGCTTAGGTCCCTAAGCAAGGAGGGGGGTTTGTTTTGGGAAGGCACTGTGATCACTTTTATTTTAAAGCTAAATTATAAATAAAATTCCTCCCAAAGTTAGTTCTGCCTATACCCAGGAATGAACAAGGGCAGCTTGAAGGTGAAAGGCAAGATGGAGTCAGTTTTGTCAAATCTCTTTTATGGTCATAATTTTCTCACCATTATGATCTTTACAAAAGTGACTTCCTAGCTATTATGATTGTCATCATCATTGTTGCTGTTGTTGTTAGTCAAACCAGCCCATTGGAAAAGCCTGAAGAGAAGTCATTCGGGTGAACAAGAACTCCTTGAAAGCAGAAATACTTTTTTTTTTCCCAAGCATATGCCGCATTTTCAACTTTGTTAAGTTATATATAATAAGACAATGCCATTTTAAGTGTACAGTTTAGTGAGTTTTGACAAATGAATACATTTTTGTAACCAACTTTGGAATCAATATAGAGAACATTCCCTTCACCCCAAGATATGAAGGAGTACCCTGGTACCCCTTCTCAGTAAATCCGAAAGCAGGAATACTTTTTTATTTGTCTTTGTACCTCAGCACCAACACGAGGGCCTGGATGTGAATCCTGGTTCATGGAAATCCACCCAGCAGTCCACACTAGCTGAGCACCAACAGAAAGGGCCCCTCCCAGCCTCTCCTAAGTCAGAGCCATGACCAACAGCAAAGGCGGGCTGAGTGTTGCTTTTCTGGACCCAAACTTGGGCTCTTGCAAAGGAAGGTGAATGCACCAAGAGGCAGGGCCAACAAGGAGGACACACATAGTAGTGTTTGCTAACAAGAATCATCAAGGGGCTGATATTTTTTGAGCAGTGACTATGTTTGAAGCCCTGGTTAAGCCTTCGACATGTGTTCTTACATCAAAACCTCAGAACCACCCTAGGCCCTCATATGTTGCTGGTGGTCAAATGTGAAATGTAAAATGGTACAGCCACTGTGGAAAACAGTCTGATGGTTCCTTTTATGGTGAAACTTAGAATTACCATGTGACCCAGCAATTCTGCTCCTAGGTATATGCCCAAGATAAATGAAAATATATGTCCACACAAAATCTTGTCCACAGTTTGTCAAGGCCTGGAAGCTGCTGCTTTGACAAACTGCAACAAACTTTTTCCTCTTCAGAGGCTTTTGGACTGAGGATGCTGCTGCCAACTTGCTGTGTTGCCTCAGGCAAGTCACTTGGCCTCTCTGAGCCTCAGTTTCCCCATCTTCAAACAGGACTGATAGCCCCCTACCTATTCATATGGCTCGTATGTAACTGGATCATGCATTGGCCACACAGAACTGGACTCAAATCCCAGGTGGGCCAATTGCTAGCTGTGTAACTCAGGCATATCTCATAGTCACTCTGACCCACAGTTTCTTCATTTGTAAAATGGGGAAAGTATGAGGACCTACCCCAGGAGGGTGTAGTAAGGGCTAAGTAAGGAGATGATGCAAGGAAAGCGCTTAGCCTGGTACCTAGCACATGGTACATGCTCCCTCCATCCCTGCGAGCCTCAGGGATGATGACGTTCTTGACTGCTTGCTTTTACTAAACCATGAGTTGGTGGTGAACAGAGGTTCAGAATCCAGAGTCAGACCTGGTACCAAATTCTGACCTTGACCTTACTTTCTGTGTGGCCTTACAAAGTAACTACTTTGAGCCCTATATTAGTCTGTTCTCACGCTGCTGATAAAGACATACCCAAGATTGGGTAATTTATAAAGAAAAAGAGGCTTAGTAAACTCACAGCTCCACATGGCTGGGGAGGCCTCACAATCACGGCAGAAGGTGAAAGACACGTCTTACATGGCAGCAGACAAGACAGAATAAGAAGCAAGTGAAAGGGAAAACCCCTTATAAAATCATCGGATCTCGTGAGACTTATTCACTACCACAAGCACAGTATGGGGGAAACTGCCCCCATGATTCATTTATCTCCCACCAGATCTCTCCCACAACACGTGGGAATTATGGGAGCTACAATTCAAGATGAGATTTGGGTGAGGACACAGACAAATCATATCAAGCCCTAATTTCATTCATTCACTTCCCATTTATTCATCCATTCAGCACTTACTGAACAATGGCTTTCAGGCTGAGCAGTGTTTTAAGCACTTTCCTTGCAGCAATTAATTTGACTCCCACAGCAACCCTAAATGAGGTAGATGCTATCATAATTTTCCTTTTACTTATGGGTGACCTAAGGCCCCAAGAGGAACTGTCACCTGCCTTGGGTAACACAGCTTGTAAATGTTGAAGTCAGGATTCAAACTCAGAACACCTGGCCACGAAGTCCATCCTCTTAACTTTTTATGGCCAGATTTTTCCTCTCTGCAAATCACAACAACCCTCCTGGGGTTGCTGTGGGCATGAAACTCGATCTTGCCTTTACACACTTAGCACAGTGCCTGGCCCTCAGGGAGCTGTTATTTTAATTTTATTTATTTATTTATTTATTTATTTATTTATTTATTTATTTATTTTGAGACAAAGACTTGCTCTGTTATCCAGATTGGGGTGAAGTGATGCGATCTCAATTCACTACAACCTCTACTTCCCAGACTCAAGTGATCCTCCCACCTCAGCCTCCTTAGTAGGTGGGACTACAGATGCATTCCACCATGCTCAGCTAATTTTTAATTTTTTTTTTGTAGTGATGAGGTCTCACTATCTTGCCCAGGCCGGGGAGCTGTTATTTTTATTTATCATTTTCTTTTTCTTGCCAGTACACCTCCAGGCCTCTGCACTTGACTCCCTCCTTGACCTGGCTCACTTCGGATTGCCTTTGAAGCCTCCAATTCAAGTGTCACCCCTTCTAGGGAGCCTTCTCTGACCTTGCAAAACAGGCTAAGTGCCCTTTCCTGTGTAAGCAGAGCCCCTGAGGTTACCACAGTGTTCTACAATTTTCCACCTCCAGCTAACGTAGGAACAGGAATTGTGCTTTCTTTTCTGTATTTCTAGCTCTTGACATGGTTCTGAACCACTGCGGATACATGCTCAGAGAACAAGTACTCTTCATTCAACAAAATGTTCCAGTATGGATGCGTGTTGGGCTCTGGAGCAATAGAGTGTGGATCTGTTGAATGGCTAAAGGACCTGTTTCCATTTTCTGTGCTTATTTGGCCATCTCACTGTGAGTGCTACTCCCTCACGTACCTGAAAATGCTAAAGTGGCACTTTTTTTTTTTTTTTGAGACAGTGTCTTGCTCTGTCCCTGAGGCTGGGGTGCAATGGCAGGATCTTGGATCACTGCAACCTCTGCCTCCTGGGTTCAAGCAATTCTCCTGCCTCAGACTCCTGAGTAGCTGGGATTATAGGCACCTGCCCTCACACCTGGCTAATTTTTGTATTTTTAGTAGAGACAGGGTTTCGCCACGTTGGTCAGGCTGGTCTCAAACTCCTGGCCTCAAGTGATCCGCCCGTCTCAGCCTCCCAAAGTACAGGGGTTACAGACACGAGCCACCGCACCCAGCCTAAGGGGGCACTTCCTGGAAGGTTCCAGGCCCCTCCAAGTAGGAATCCCCTCCCCACTTCCAGATATCCAGCGATCTGGCTGTTCTCCCCTCATTCCTCCCTACAAAGCTCCCAGGCCGCTCCTGCACCCAGCCCTTCTCCTGAAATAGTCTCTTGTGGCTTCCCATTTGTCTTCCCAGAGCAGTCTCGTTTCTCTCATGTGCCACGGGATGCACCAACTCTCCAGGCTAAAAATACCCCTGACATTTCTGAAGGCCTGTTAGGGCCAGAGCTGCTCTCCTGACGAGCATGAGTGTCTCTGCAAATGGAAGCAGGTGGCAGCACAGTCGTGGGCTGAAGGCACCTACTGCACTCACAGCTCAGTCCCACCCAATGGCCGACCTGCCTACATCCTTCATGACCCCCTCCTCAACCCTGAGCTCCCGGAGACCAGGAGTTATGAACTGGATTGTGTTCCCCTAAAGCTCATACGGTGAAGCCCTAACCCTCAGTATATTTGCAGACAAGGCCTTTAAGGAGGTAATTAATGTTAAATGAGGTCATAAGGGCAGGGGGCTTATCCAACAGGACTGGTGTCCTTAGAAGAGGAAGACAATAGATCTCTCTCACACTTTTGCTCTCTCTGCACACACAAAGAAGAGGCCATTTAAGGACCCAGCAAGCAGGTGGCTGTCCACAAACTTGGAAGAGAGAGCCCTCACTAGAAACCAACTCTGATGGTATCCTGATCTTGGACTTCTGGCCTCCGGAATTGTGAAAACATAAATTTCTTTTCTTCTTTTTCTTTTTCTTTTTTTTTAAGACCAGGTCTCACCCTATGACCCAGGCTGGAGTGCAGTGACACGATCATGGCTCACCTAAGCCTCAACCTCCCAGGCTCAGGTGATCCTCCCACCTCAGCCTCCTGAGTAGCTGGGATTACCAGCATGTACCACCATACCTGACTAATCAAAAAAAATTTTTTTTTAGAGATGAGGTTTTGCCATGTTGCCCAAGCTGGTCTCAAACTCCTGGTTTGAGATCACTCAAGTGATCTGCCTGCCTTGGCCTCCCAAAGTGCTAGGATTACAGGCATCAGCCACTGCACCCAGTCAAGATAAATTTCTGTTCTTTAAGCCACCCACTTTGTTGTGTTTTGTTATGGCAGCCCTAGCAAACTGATGCACCAGGGATTAGGGCTGGTTCCTCTCCATGTCCTCACACAGCCTGGCACAGAGTAGGTGCTCAGTAAATGTTTGTTGAATGAGGCGCAGTAGTTATGAACAGGGATTATGAAACCAGATTGCTTGACTTCCAGTTCTGGCTCTGCCCCTTACTGGGTGACCTCTCTGTATGTCCATCATTTCATCTGCGAAGTGGAAGTAATACAAGCTTCTAGGGTTGTTAGAGGACCACATAAATATAGGTATTGCTTCTAGAGTAGAGTTTGACAATGGTAAGCATAAGATATGAGTTATTAGTATTCGTATTCTTGTCATCATGTTTATCTCATTGGGAATCTAGCTTTTCTTACTGCGCTGCTGTTTTTGTCTATGGTTTTTATTCTCAGTCATGTGGCAAAATTTTGCCACCCTGATGGTGGGAAAATAGCTGCCAGGCACTCAAGCTTGCATCCCATCCCTCAAAAACCCCAGTCTAAAGAGAGCTTGTCGTTTCCTTCCTCAAAGTTCCAGCAAAAATCCTGGAGTGACTTTCTTCAGTCTGTCTTTGAGTCCTGCCCTTTCCTGTACCAATCTCTGGGAGCAGAGAGTGAGCCAGTTCTTATGAGCCAGTCTTAGATGTGTGCCAATCCCAGAACCAATCACTGTAGCTAGAAGGACAAAAATCTCTGATTGGCCAAGTCTGACACCAGTGATTGTGTCTAGGAGGATAAATGCTCTAATTGACTAGGCCCGAGTCACATGGGCATCAGGAACCAATCATTATGTCAAGGCAGATAAACTGCTCTGACTGGCCAGGTCTAAGTCATGTGCCCATCCTTGGAGCCAAGGATTGAGGTGGGCTTCACCCAAACCTTGCACTGTGGTGAGGGAGGGGTGAGGGGTGCTACTCCCAGATGCCGGAATGAATAGAGGCAGGCAGATGACAGCAACCCCAAAGTGGAATGAAGCCCTTTGTCCCTTTTCCCCAGAGTGCCCCCCGCTCTAGGTTATACTGGGTGTATGACTTTTATTAGACATGACAGTTGCAATGGTGTGTGTGCATGCATGTGTGTCTACATCACATTACACCATGCAATTTAGATTAAATATTAGATCTCCTATTCTTAAAAGCCTTCAGATCTTTCCCTCCCAGTATCAGGGAGTTGTCCCTGGTGAGCCTCTGGCTTGTCCAGAGTTCCCCTATCCCTATGGGCAGACGTTTTGTGGTTTCTCTATCTGGGTCCGTAACCACATCTCTCTGCATCAAGCCACACAAAATGCATTTACTGAACAAACATACCTTGATCTTATCTTCCTGCCTTGTCTCCTTCTAACGCTTTAGTTCCTCCTTCCACACAATGAGCAACTATTCACTTGGTAGGATTGGAAAGTCAAGCTTCATTCACTATGAGGGTCTCCCCAGCATGAAAAAGTCAAGTCATATCTTAGAATAAAAATGGTTGTGGGAGGGATATGGGAATAAGAAAGTTCCAAGGGAAATTCTCCCTCAGACCTTGAGTAAAGCCTCTCAGCTTCTCAAATCAGGCAAGCAGTTGTCTTATTTGATTAGGATTAACAGATTTTCAAAGATAACCTATTTTGGTTTTACGATTCTATCTCTCCAGGCAGTGTTTACAATATGTATTTGCAGAAACAGAGAATGTATGCCAGGAACGCGGCGAGGGCCCTTGCCTGTGCTCACACAGTCTGTCATAAATATAATATTAGGATGATGCCTGAAATTAATGTGAATCATTTCCCAATAAATATAGTCAGTTAGTGAGGTGTTCCAGGACCGCTGATGGGAGATATATTTTGGTAAAATATGGTTTTTTATCGGTTGGGAACGGGGGGTGGGGGCATAAGGCAGGCATAAATCTCTATGGAAGAAGTATCTTTTATGATTATTCAATTCCACAGTAGCTCTAAGAGCCTAAAGTAGATTCATATTTACAGTTCCTGGAAGCACCTGGTTTTTATATATTGGGGAAAGAATTAGTATCAGGGCCTCGTCGTGGAAATCACTGACTTATGCTCTTGGACGGCAGGGAGGTGAGAGGCTCTTCTGCCAGGGTGCTCCATGGGACTGAATTAATTTCATCTGCATCCAGGCGTGGTGCGAAGGAGACGTCACACAGCCGTCAGGGCAGAAGGGGCTGCTGGAAAGGTGGTCTTCGCTGGCCCTGAGGCACAGGTGGCCCCTGACTCACAGGAGACAGGCACTGGGAATGGGGGGTGGGGGAGTGGGGTTAGGGTCGCAGGGCTGGAAGAGGAAAAAGCATGCCAGGGAGAGGGCTGAAGCTAGCTGGCTGAAGGCAACTGTGATGGGGTGAATATGCTTCTGTCTCTGAGAGCTCGGCCTAAACATACATATTCCCCATCTCATCCCACCTGCCTTCATGCTCCCACAGTCTGCAGATGAAGGAAGGAACCCTGGCCCTTTGTCACTGCTGTTAATTTCCCTGCCTGGGCATTATTAATTTCATTTGTTTTTGAGATGGAGTTTTGCTCCTGTTGCCCAAGCTGGAGTGCAATCGCAGAATCTCAGCTCACTGCAACCTCCGCCTCCAAAGTTTAAGTGATTCTCCTGCCTCAGCCTCCCGAATAGCTGGGATTAAAGTTGCCCACCACCATGCCTGGCTAATTTTTTTGTATTTTTAGTAAAGACAAGATTTCACCATGTTGGCCAGGCTGGTCTTGAACTCCTGACCTCAGGTGATCCACCTGCCTCAGGCTCCCAAAGTGCTGGGATTACAGGTGTGAACCAGCACAGCCTTAATTTTAAGGTTAACTTTTGTATCAGCCTGTTCTTGCACTGCTACAAAGAACTACCTGAGGTCAGTCGCGGTGGCTCATGCCTGTAATCCCAGCACTTTGGGAACCCGAGGCGGGCGGATCACTTGAGGTCAAGAGTTTGGACCAGCCTGGCCAACATTGTGAAACACCGTCTCTACTAAAAATACAAATAATAATAATAATAATAAAAATAATTAGCTGGGTGTGGTGGCACATGCCTGTAATCCTAACTACTTGGGAGGCTGAGACAGAAGAATTGCTTGAACCTGAGAGATAGAGGTTGCAGTGAGCCAAGATTGTGCCACTGCACTCCAGCCTGGGCAACAGAGCAAGACTCCATTTCAGAAACAAAACAAAACAAAACAAAACAAAACTACCTGAGATTGGGTAATCTATGAAAAAAAAGAGGTTTAATTGACTCACAGTTACACAGACTATACAGGAACCCTGGTTGGGGAGGCCTCAGGAAACTTACAATCATGGCGGAAGCTGAAGGAGAAGTAGGCAGATTTTCACATGACAGAGCAGGAGAGAGGGGATGGGAGGGGCTACACACTTTTTTTTTTTTTTTGAGATGGAGTCTCGCTCTGTCTCCCAGACTGGAGTGCAGTGGCACGATCTCTGCTCACTGCAAGCTCGGCCCCCCGGGGTTCATGCCATTCTCCTGCCTTAGCCTCTCCGAGTAGCTGGGACTACAGGCGCCCGCCACCACGCCCGGCTAATTTTTGTATTTTTAGTAGAGACGGGGTTTCACCCGTGTTAGCCAGGATGGTCTCGATCTCCTGACCTCGTGATTCGCCCGCCTTGGCCTCCCAAAGTGCTGGGATTACAGGCGTGAGCCACCGCACCCAGCCGGGGCCACACACTTTTAAACAACCAAATCTTGCAGCAATCACTCACTATCACAAGAGCAGCACTGAGGGAGAGGTCCACCCCCATGAGCCACTCACCTCCCACCAGGCTCCTCCTCCAACACTGGGAACTACAATTCAACTTGAGTTTTGGGTGAGGACACAGAGCCAAACCATATCAACTTTATCATTTTTTTTTCCCCTCTGCAAACAAAGTAATGCAGGTCCACCATCTGTTAGCCAAAATTCTAAAGTCCTAAAAGCTCTGGAAACTGTTGAGTCCTTCCTGGTTATCATGTGTGGTGGCAAAAGCTGATCGGAACCGATATGAGGTTATTTATATTACTTAGTCATCCCCCTTTGTGAAAATGTTTATACCTTTCACTGCAGAAATATTAATGTGTTTGATTCTAGGGTGCTGTCCCGAACCTCTCTGGGAGAGTTAGATAAGACACAGCACCCGATGCCTTTCTAAGAGTCACACAGACTTTGAATCCTGAAATAGATCTTCCCCTAAAGGTTTCAGATAAAAGATTGTAGACTTGAACTGGCTAGTTGCCATAAGAAAGTCTATATAATGTAGAAAGTAAAAGCCTTAAACAAAAAGTGGGCAAAGCATATAGATATTCACAGAAGAAAAACAACTGCCCACTAAGCTGAGAACGAATTCAACTGTACGTGTAATTGAAGATGGCAGACTGAAACCATAATAAGCTCCATCTTCATCAGATTTAAAAACTGGGAGAACAGGCCGGGCGCGGTGGCTCACGCCTGTAATCCCAGCATTTTGGGAGGCCGAGGTGGGTGGATCACGAGGTCAGGAGATGGAGACCATCCTGGCTAACACGGTGAAACCCCGTCTCTACTAAAAATACAAAAAATTAGCCAGGCGTGGTGGCGGGCGCCTGTAGTCCCAGCTACTCGGAAAGGAGGCTGAGGCAGGAGAATGGTGTGAACCTGGGAGGTGGAGCTTGCAGTGAGCCGAGATCGTGCCATTGCACTCCAGCCTGGGCGACAGAGCCAGACTCCATCTCAAAAAATAAATAAAATAAAATAAAATTTAATTTAATTTAATTTAATTTAATGTAAAAAGGGAGAACATCCATTGTTGGTGAGGAAGAGGATGTGGTTAAAAGGCACTTGCATTCATGCAGATGATGGGGTAAATCTCACCAACTTTTTTGGAAGACAATTTGGCAATACGCATCCATATTTTATGAATTTATCTTTGAGACGGCGGTCTCACTACATTGCCCAGGCTGGTCTCAAACTCCTGGGCTCAATTGATCCTCCAGCCTCAGCATCCCAGGCAACTGGGACTACAGATGGACACCACAGCGCCCTGCTGGAGCGCTGCATCCACATTTGATAAGTATATCCCCCTTAGTCCAACAATTTCCCTTCTGGGAATTTATCTTATAACTAGTCATATTCACCTGGTGCACAGATGAATGTTCACACATATTCAGTGCACCTCCGTTTGTAGTAGCAAAAAACTGGAAACAACCTAAATGTTAAGTGTTTATGAGAGAGGATTGGTTAAATACACTTGGGGCATGAAAACCCTGGAATATTATGAAGTGATTAAAAAGAATAAACTAGATCGACATGAACGGACTTGATAAGATGCCCACGATATACAGTCCCAGGGACAGAGCATGCTATGCAATTCTACAATCTGGTTTTTAGCTTCCAAAAGTACATATATACATATTATGTGTTTATGTGTGCAAAGAAAAAAATCGTGGAAGAATATACTCCAAACCATGGTTATACTTCTATAAGATGCATGAAGACCAGGGATATTTCTCTAGATTTTATGCATTTTTGTAACTTTTAAAAGTTTTTACATTGATTCTATATCAATTTGTAGTTAAAATAAGTTACTGACAGTGAGGAAAAGGGAGCAAAAATTTCCCTTAATTCTACCTTCTTGCCCAGAGATCACTGTTGTTGAAATGTGGCGTTCTTGTAGAATCTTCTCTGTGAGTACATCATTTTTACATCCATGCACATGTACATTTATTTTCTATCCGCAAGAATGAGTTTGTGCTGTCCAAACTTAAACTCCCCTGCAATTTTCTTTTCCCTTTAGACATGACGCCCCAGCCACCTTTCCATGTTATTGCCCAGAGTTCCCCATCCCAGGCGTGCCACCATGAGAAGGCATCATCGTCCATTTCACTGGCCACCCATTGATGGATGCCTGGGCTGACTCCAACTTTGGAGGCCTCATGTTCTGAAAAATTTTTGTCAACCAAACTGAATTTATTAAGTAATAATTAATTTGTTTCCCCATTTTTTATTCATCAAAGACATACAAACTGCAGACCAGGGTTTCTGATTAGCAGGAGGCTACCAAAGCCCAGAGAATCCCAGCCAAGAACAAAGCGGCTGGGTGTTTGAAGAAGGCTGGGTGGCCTTATGGGTATGTGGGTTCCCTTTGTGTGTTGGGCTTTTTGCTTTTTTAACACAGGAGTAAACCCAGACCCCAAACGGAGAGGGGAGGGATGGCAAGGGCATTGGTAGGCAGAAAGCTCTGGTGTTCAAGGGAATGGTAATTACAAAGTCACAGTGAAATCGGCCTTTGGGTAAGTGGCTTAAACGTTCTGAGCCTCAGTTTCCCCTTCTGTATCATAGGGATCATCTTTCCTGCCTCCTGCTAGAGTTCCATAGTGGCACATAGTAGGGCCTCAATAAACTCAACAGACATTAAAGAAAAACTACTAGAAATCAGGTGGAGCGTCTGTTATTTCAACAAATCTGTATTGTGCTCCATGCTGATTGCTGGAGATGCGGAAGGGACTAAGACCCAGCCCCTCCTCTCCAGAAACCCAAGGACTAACTGGTTTTGCACAAGGAAAGGATGATTTACCTGAGAAAAGTACAGTGTTATTCCAGGCAAGGAATTAGACACTGGATGGGCCAAATCAACTGAAAGCTGGAAGCAGAATGAAAGGGGCCGGGGCTGGGGGAGGGGGAAGTGGGGAGTGACTACTTAGTGGGTTTGGGGTGTCCTTCTGGGACGAAGAAAATGTTTTGCAACTAGATAGACAGGGTGATTGCACAACACTGTGAATGTATTTAATAAACGCCACTGAATCATACACTTCAAAATGGTTCATTTTATATTATGTGAATTTCACCTCAATGAAAACAAAAACTAGAGGCACAGATGGGTAAATGCAGCTCCCCACCCGCCCTCCTACCTAGACATGTGAAGAGGACCAGGACCTACTAGGTGTGGGCGGGACCTACTAGGTGTGGGCATGTTGCTTAACCTCTTGATGTTTCAATTTCCTCATCTGTCAATTGCAGATTATAAATATCCACTCATAGAGTTGCCAGAAGAATTAAATCAGGTAACAGTTAAATCAGGTAATTAAATCAGGTAAAGCTTACAGCAGAGCCTGGCCCACAGTAAGTGATCAACAAATGGCAGTTCTTATTATCACTACAGGCAAGAAAAACGGTTCTCAAGGGTAAAGGCAGAGAGACAGGCAGGGAGATTGCCTGGGCTGTGAATTGCCAGGTGTTTCTTTGGGCCAGAGACATCCACAGGCATGATGAGGGAAGGTGGGAGAAACCAGTCTATTTCTAGATCCAACTGAACATGCTGGTGGGGGACCTCAACTGATCACAGCATTTATTGCAAAGTATAAATATGTAGTTTCCATGTTATGTTTCTTATCAGACAAGGAAAACAGACATTCTGCCAGAAACTCAAATGCCTGTGATGTTTTTAAAGGGATTAAAACAGGAATAAGGTTTCAGGTCAGTTGCAAAGGTTTTCATTGTTCAAAATAACCCATGGCAAGGGCACATGAACTATCTTTCTTCTGTCTTTATAGCAAACCAATTATTCACTATTGTTTGTACAATAAACTGAGAATTTTTTTTTAAATGCATGTTGATGACTCTTCTGTTGTTTAAAAAGAAGTCACTGTGCTCTTGGCTTCCCCACTGGCTTTTGGCCTCATGAGGGATATTGGCAGAGTTTTTGGTAGTAGTGCCTCATGAAAGATATAGTGAATGCATGCCTAGCCCCTATTAGGCATTCTGAAAGCAATCTAATTGGCAGTTTCTACCTACAGAGTGGCAGCTACAGGATGGGATTCAGGAATGGTGTGCACCAGGGGCTCTTTGAGAGTATCCTGTAGAACACAAAGTTAGTGGGTTCATAACAGATGTTCTATGAGAAAAGCGTTCCCTGATCAATTAAGTATGGGCAACAGCGAGATTAACAAAGTTCCACAGGTTTATTTCATGCACAAATTGTCAGAGCCTTTAATGTCCTAAGGCTCATTTGACTTTCCCAAGAAGGGGTAGAGGATTTAGTGTTTCCCAAGTTGATTTGCATAGAGAATCCTTTGTTTTCCCAAAACAAGTTAAAGAACTGGGGTTCCAGGGATTTCACTTTGGAAATCACTGGGTTACACCTTCCTTTTCAAGTTTACCATCTTACGATTGAGGGTGCAACCTGATCATCTTGATTGGACTCAAGTGTGTCACCAAACACTGAATGAGCATTTATCAAAGACTCTGTCCTCAAGGAGAACACGATCTTGCCAGGGAGAATACTAGCACTAACAACAACAACAGTAATAACAGCAGCTTTCATTTACTGAGCATTTGCTACATTCCAGGCACTGTGCTAAACGCATGCTCAAACAAGCTCATTTAAACACATCAATACTGGGAACAGTGTTATTATTCGCGTTTTACAGGTGAAGAGATGAAGTTCAGACACAGCAAGTAACTTGGTCAAGGGCACACAGCAAAGAGGTGGCAGAGTGGGGCTTTGAGCAGATGGTCTGGATCTGAAGGTCACAGACATCACTCCACTTGCTCTAAAGACCTGGTCAAAGGAGAAAAGCAAAGGGGTTAAGTCATAGGCCACCAACATAAGAAAAGGGTAGCAGAGACCTCTTGGCACCTACTCCAGTTTGTGATATGAGGTGTTCATAGCCCAAAAAGAGGCTCTAGGGAGAAGGACTAGGGGCTGGGTGAGAACTGGGGAGAAGCTTGAACTCCACACAGAAATATCTGTAAGGAATGGTGCAATGGCTATAAGTTATCCCAGCGATGGGAGAGCTGGAGAGGAAGCTCAGGATGATGAGAAGTAGGAGGCCAGGAGACACAGTGGGAGGAACGTGGACTGGAGAACCAGGAGAACTGGCCTCTTCTCTGGATCTTGCTCCAATTTACTGTGCAGCCTTGTACAGGTCACTTAACCTCTCTGTTTATCCAGGTCTCAGCATCACACACCACTCTTATACTCATACCAGAACTATGACTCTGCTTCCTCCAAAAGAGAGGCCTTTCAAGGGCAAGGAGAAACTTCAATTCACCTTCTGCTTCCCAGTGCATAGTATCATACCCCACACACGTTAAGTTTCCCATAAATGTTTGTTGATTGAATGAGTGAATGAGTGAAAAAATAGGTGGAACTGTAAGGGGAAGAGGGTCGAATTAAACTGGCACCAGAGTAGACGCTTCTGAGATGTATTTTCCCAGCTTTCCACTAAAATACCTAAGAAGGCAGAAAGAATTGAAAACTCACAGTGCTGACACCCAAGACTGACAGACTCTTTTTGCTAGAATCTGGGAGGAATTTCCATAAATACAAGGCAGATGGAGCTGGGTCGAGATAAACAATCAGGATTCTGTTCAAGTTTTATCTCCTGAGTCAGGGGAACCACTCGAGGCCAAAAGGAGGTCGAAAAGTACTCAACCATTTCCCCACTTGCAACCCCAGTCTCTGAGACCTAGAGTCTGTGCCAATCAGAAAACTGGGGTTGGAGGAGGGGTAGAAGTTTTCTCCACTATGTGGTGAGGAGGGGTGTGTAATTTTGTAGGCAAAGTACTCTTTTTCTTACTGGACTGTAGGTCTATGAAGTTAGAGACTGAAGTTTCCAAGGTCAGACATGGTGCCTCATGCCTCAAATCCCAATACTTTGGGAGGTTGAGGCAGGAGGATCACTTGAGCCCAGTAGTTAGAGACCAGCCTGGACGACATAGTGAGACCCTGTCTGTACCAAAAATACAAAAATTAGCTGGGTGTGGTGGTGCACACCTGTGGTCCCAGCTACTTGGGAGGCTGAGGTGAAAGGATCACTTGAATCCAGGAGTTTGAGGCTGCAGTGAGCTGTGATTGCACCACTGCACTCCAGCCTGGATGAGAGGTAAAGACTTTGTCTAAAAAAAAAAAAAATTAAAACATTAAAAAAATGAAGTTTCTAGAAGACTATATAGGTCAGGGGAGATAAAATAGAGGGAAGAATGTCAAAAGCACTTTGATTCCCAAGAGGGACAACTCCCAGGAGTGCTATTGCCCATGGAAGACACTGGGATGGGGATTACAGTTTTTAATGCATTTCTTTTAGTTCATCGTGCCAAAGAGCCAACAGTGCAGTGGCATAGAAGGGGTTCCCTCCTCAGTTCAACATGTGTAACAGGCAAGCACCTGGTTGACACTGGCTCTAGTTGCTATACAGACCAGCCAGCCTTCCCTCTCCAGGTTTAGATTATAAAGTCGTGGTGGCCGGGCACAGTGACTCACGCCTGTAATTCCAACACTTTGGGAGACCGAGGTGGGTGGATGACTTGAGCCCAGAGTTCAAGACCAACCTGGGCAACATGGTGAAATCCCATCTCTACAAAGTATTTAAAAAATTAGCCGGGCGTGGTGGTGGGTGCCTATAGTCCCAGCTACTCGGGAGGTTGAGGCGTGAAGATCACTTGAGCCCGGGAGACAGAGGTTGCGGTGAGCCGAGATGGCACCACTGCATTCCAGTCAGGGTAACAGAGTGTCTCTGTCTCAATAAGTAAATAAATAAATAAATAACAAATAAAATGGTGGTGTTTAGGGTGAGGAGTTGGAGGGTAAGGGGGTCAACCAGTACTTTAGTGGACAATGAGAGGTACTGAGGGCAATTCACACAACCTGTCTGTTGGTAAACACAGGCCTAGGTAATAACCAGCTTCTGCAAAGATGAATAAACGAAAAGTCAATCGGTGGAGGGTATGCAAAAAAAATGACTGCATAATCAGAGGAAGGAAATGTCTTTCTAAAAGGAAGAAGCTACCTTTAAAAAATATTTACTGTGTGTCCCAGAAGAAAAACAATGAAAATTTGTTTTGTGTACTAAATAGAACATACACAAAGGGGATAATTTCAATAAAATAGGAGCAGAAGTTTCTAAGAACAGCATAGACAGAGATTAAAAAACAAAAGCAAAACTAAGATCGCAATGACAGAATTTAAATCCCCAGTGGGGGTGGTTAAAGTGCAGCAGTGACCTTGCAGGAAACCAAAATCAGTAATATGGGAGCCAGGCTCGAGAAGCTCTTGTAGAATAAAGAGGAAAAATGATAAACGTTGTGGACAGAAAGATTATTTCTGCAGGGCAACATCAGCTTAAGGAAAATGGGCATTCATGAGGGAAAAAAAGAAAGAAAACGCAATAACAAACACGGACAAAAATTACAGAAACCATTCTGGGTCAGAAAAAAACAAAGCCCAAGTTACTGGGTGTGGTGGCTCACGCCCGTAATCCTGGCACTTTGGGAGGCCAGTGTGGGTGGATCACTGGAGGTCAGGAGTTCAAGGCCAGCCTGGCCAACATGGTGAAACCCCATCTCTACTAAAAATACAAAATTGGCCAGGCATGGTGGTGCATGCCAGTGATCCCTGCTACTTGGGAGGCTGAGGCAGGAGAATTGCTTGAACCCAGGAGTTGGAGGTTTCAGTAAGCCAGGATCACTGCACCCCAGCCTGAGTGACAGAGTGAGACTCCTTCTCCAAAAAAAAAAAAAAAAAAAAAAAAAAAAGGCCAACTATACAGGAAAAAGGACTTACCGCAATTCAGGCAAAATTATTGAGAAGAGGCACACGTTTTCTGGCTATCTTTCGCTTTGTAATGAACCCCATCATCTTACTACATTATCTCTCGTGGTTCTGTGGGTGCCCTCGGCACAGCTGGGTGACCTTGCTCAGGGTCTCTGGTTGCAGTCAGCTGGTGGCAGGGATTAGATCATTTGAAGGCTTCCACCGTTGTGTGTCTGGGATGTGGGCTGGGATGGCGGGAACAGGTAGGGGCTGGCTGGGCATCTCTTTCTCTTCGCCCTACCTGTCTGTGGGCTAGCTTGAACCTCCTCACAGCCTGGCAGTCTCAATCAAGGTTATTGAGTTTCTCCCATGGTGGCTGGCTTCCTCCAAACTGAATGTTCTAAGAAGCCCCGGAATAAGCTTCAAGACTTCTTCTATGCCTAGCTTCAGAAGGCACACAGTCTTCTGAGAGTCTTCTTTTCCATTTCACTCTATTGGACAAGTCATAGAAGTGGAGAAAGAGATTGTGCTTCTCAATCGGGAAAGGCTTGTGTGTACGGGGAGGGAAGGAGTGGATGGTGGCCATCTTGGAAACAAACTCCCATCCCCACCGACATGCCCTTAAAAATATTTCAAGGAAAAACCTCTAAGGGTCCAAGTTGAAAACACAGGTTACTTGAGAAAGGTAAGAATCAAATTTCTCATATGCAACCCCAAATATGGAGCAGCAGCCTCAGAGTTACAGAGCAAAAGTATGTTCATAGTAATTTTATACTCAATCAAGTTATTACTCATGTGTGAAAGCAACTAAGGAACATTCTCTGATGGTCAAGGGCTCAGAGAATGTAATACTTGTGTGATCTTTTGAAAAAGCTACTTGAAGATATATTCTAGTCAACCAAGAGGTGAATCCAAATCAAAGGATGCCTGAATTGGAAAGCCAATGAACTGAGTGTTTTCTGTTTAGTGGAAATATTTCCAAGAATAGCAAAGCTCCTCAATATTTGGTGATGATCATAGAAAGAATAAACAGAGGCTGAAAAATTTCGGCTGTAGAATCTGCAGATTTGCCTCTACCACTCTGTGTGTCCCAAGATGCCAGGTGTGTGGTCAGGAATCTGGTGCACATTATTTTTTTTCTTTTGTTTTGAGGCAGAGTCACACTCCGTGGCCCAGGCTGGAGTGCAGTGGTGCGATCTCGGCTCACTGCAACCTCTGCCTCCCAGCTTCAAGCGATTCTCCTGCCTCAGCCTCCTGAGTAGCTGGGATTAGAGGTGCAGGCCACCACCTCCAGCTAATTTTTATATTTTTAGTAGAGACAGGGTTTTGCCAGACGGACCAGCACCAGTGCAGTGGCCAGGCTGGTCTCGAACTCCTGACCTCAGGTGATCCACCCATCTCGGCCTCCCAGAGTGCTGGGATTACAGGCATGAGCCACCGCGCCCAGCCTGATGTACATATCTATGAAGCACGGAAATGACACTTTGTCATTCAGTGGAGAACAAAAACACGTGACCTCTAGACCAGGGGTTGCAGGCCCCACTGATGTTTAGGGGCCAGCAGGTATTGTCTGTGGATAAAGTGGGTAAGTGTTAGAGAGGATGTTGAGGAGAACTAGGGAACTGAGCCCTGGACATTTTACAGATGTCCCCTGTCCCAGGTTTGTTTGCTTGCTTTTGAGACAGAGTCTTGCTCTGTCACCCAGGCTGGAGTGCAGTGGCACATTCTTGGCTCACTGCAACCTCTGCCTTCCAGGTTCAAGCAATTCTCGTGCTTCAGCCTCCCAAGTAGCTAGGATTACAGGCATGTGCCACCACGCCCAGCTAATTTTTGTATTTTTAGTAGAGATGGAGTTTCACCATGTTGGCCAGGCTGGTCGTGAACTCCTGGCCTCAAGCAATTCACCCATGTCAGCCTCTAAAAGTTCTGGGAATACAGGCATGAACCACCATGCCCGGTCCCCTGTCCCAGGTTTCATAGCAGTTTGGATCAGGACAGCTTCTTATTTCTGGAAGTTTCTTCAGAGGATGCTTATAGGGATGTTGGCACTATCAGGAGGCAGCAGAAGTCTGTGTTTCTGAGGGGTGGAGGTGGGAGCAGCCATTGGCCTGGAGCTCATGTCCTTGCCACTGGGCACCTGGGTCTGCAGTCACTCACCTGGGTGAAGAGGGACCTTGTCTCTCTGCTGGCCAGCCAGCCCTCCCTGCCTCACTCCTTCCTCATGTCTGTTCCTCCACTTTCTCTCTCTTCCCACCTCCCTTCCCTCCTCCCTCCTGTCTATTTCTTCATCTCCCTTTGTCTCTCTCTTCCACTTAGCAAGCTCTAGGTGCTTACCTACTGTGTAAGTATCACTGGGATAGGCTTTGAGTGTGACACGCCGCACCCAGCTGGATGTGAGCTCATCTGTCTCCCCCTCTTCCATATATGCAGCAACAAGGCTTTTCAGTAAAGAAATACAACAAATTTCTCCGAGGCCGATAGAAATTACCCTCTAGACACAATCACATGAAATTAGCTGGAAAACTAACCTGATCCTTGAACTTTCTGCCTCCTTGGTAATTTCAGCTCTGAAATACTGTCATTGCATTTAAGAAAGAACAGCGAGCCAGAGCTTTGTGATAGGCCTGGAACAATTCTGCAAGCTCAGGCATGCCAGGGTCAGGCACTGGCTTCTAGAGGAGGCCGGCTCCTTGTCAGGGGTCTGCCCAGCTGTGCCCCAGAGCTCAACCCTCATCCTGATTACAGGCCAGAATTTCCTTCCTCCACCGAAGCCCACGCAAGTTGGGCACTCTGGTGGAGGAAATGCCTCACTCCAGTACTTTGGACCATGCTCGGATCTGCACATTTACACAAAACTACAAAACCTTCAACTTCCTTTGCCCCCTTTCACCCCTCCACCCAATTCATACACCTAACCTCTTTTATAAAAGTCTTAACGTACTATTTGCCCTAGGATTAAATTAAGCCCAAATTTCTGGTTCCTTTCATCATTGTACCATCATGCTATTGGGGAGGGCTTATAAGATCCTCCACATTCTTTCTTGACGAAAATCTTTTTTTTTTTTTTTTGAGATGAAGTCTCCTGTCGCCAAGCCTGGAGTGCATGGCATGATCTCGGCTCACTGCAACCTCCGCTTCCCAGGTTCAAGCAATTCTCTTGCCTCAGTCTCTTGAGTAGCTGACATTACAGGCACCTGCCACCATGCCTGGCTAATTTTTGTATTTTTAGTAGAGACGAGGTTTCGCCATGTTGGCCAGGCTGGTCTCGAACTACTGAGCAGAAGTGATCCCTTTGCCTCAGCCTTACACAGTGCTGGGATTACAGGCGTGAGCTGCCGTGCTTGGCCGAAAATCATCATTTTAGTAATGCCTTTTTCTTTTAAGTTGGTGCAAATTATTTTATGCTTTATGCTGTAATCAAAACTATGTGAGACAGACATTATGTTGAGTGAAAGAAGCCAGACATTGTATGAATTCATTTATGTGAAGGGAAAGAACGTGCAAAGTGAATGAAAGTCAAAATTATGTTTTCCCCTGGTAAGGTGATCAAGGGGTGTGAGGGAAACATCTCAGGTGCTCGACATACTCTGTATCAATTTTTTTTTTTTTTTTTGAGAGAGGGAGAGAGAGGGTCTCGCTCTGTTGCCAAGGCTGGAGTGCAGTGGTGCAATCACAGCTCACTGCACCCTTGACCTCTCAGACTCAAGTGATCCTCCTGCTTCAGCCTCCCAAGTAGCTGGGACTACAGGTGCACACCACCATGCTCAGCTAATTTTTTTATCTTTCTGTAAAGACAGGAGTCTCATTATGATGCCCAGGTTGGTCTGAAACTCCTGGGCTCAAGCGATCCTCCCACCTCAGCCTCCCAAAATGGTGGGATTACAGATATAAGTCATCATGCCTGGCCTGTATCTTAATCCGAGTGCTGGTCACATAGGGGTATGTAATGTTTGCCAACATTCATTGAATTGAACACATAGGGATATGTGCTCTTTATCATGTTATACCTTAATTTAAAAATAGATGCACACAAGTTAGTTTCTTTACAATGCAAGTTTGTGCTAAAATTTCTCTATTTTTTGCTGTCCTTTGTACTATTGGCTTTGTTTGTTGGCAGAAAGTGTGTTCTTTGCCCCGTTAGCTTATTTTTAAGGAGCACTGGTAAATTACTTTTATGCATTGCCCCCATCATGATATTACTCCTCATTAGACTTCATAATCTAGAAGGAAAGCTAACATTCATACTCAAGTAACAATCATGCAGAGTTTCAGTGTGAATTTGGGAGGGAACATGAGAATCTCTAAGGATGAAAGCAAAAATGTAAAGAGTGATCTCACGCAATGAGTACAATCTAACAAGAACACAGGAAGAACAAACTGGGGTTCCATGGGCTGGGGTTGGATCATGGAGGGCTTGGATGCCAAATTGCTATTTGTTTTAGTAGGCCATTGGAAGCTACTGGAGTTTCTTGATCAGAAGAGGAGTGTTATCAAACCCATGCTTCCCAGAGAGAAATATGGCAGTGTGCCCAAGACGAGGCAATGTCTGAAGGCTGGGAACCAGGCAAGAGGGCATTGCAATAGTCCAAGTGAGAAGTAATAGGGCTTGACATAGGTAAAGAACTAGAAAGGAGGTGATGGATGCTTTAAATAATGGGACCAATGGGTATAGAGAGGAATTGATGAAAAAGAGGGAGAAAAGGCCGGGTGCGGTAGTTCACGCCTATAGTCACAACACTGGGAGGCTGAGGTGAGAGGATCACTTGAGGTCAGAAGTTTGAGACCAGCCTGGCCAAGATGATAAATCCACATCTCTACTAAAAATACAAAAATTAGCTGGGCATGGTGGTGAATGCCTCTTACCCCAGCTAGTCGAGAGGCTGAGGCAAGAGAATCGCTTGAACCTGGGAGGTGGAGGCTGCAGTGAGCCAAGGTCATGCCACTGCACTGCAGCCTGGCTGACAGAGAAAAAAAAAAAAAAAAAAAAAAAAGAGGAAGAAAAGGCTTGGCAGTTGGAAGCATGGGCTCTGAACTGATACTGTATGTCCTGGAATCCCAGCTCCACCCATACATCAGCTGTTGATTTTAGGCAAGTCTCTTAACCTTATTATCACTCATTCAATGACAAGGAGATGGAAGCTTTGTGAAATTTGTAAGCTTCCATCTTTTTGATAATAAGAACACCTGTTGCACAGGATTACATGAGTTGTGCCACATAAGGCACTATTGTAGGACACAGGGACACTGTAGGCCCTCAGTGAATGGGATATAATATGATGATTTTTATTATCATTATAATTATTTGGGATACTATTAAGAATGCCTAAAAGGTGGTCAGCACAGGCAGAGTGAAAGGTTAGGCAAATGATGGGTTCCTTTTTTTCTTAGCAAAAGCTTTAAGAGCCAACACATGGTTCACCATGTTCCCATTTCCGTCTGCCATTGCAGACAGAGGCCACGCCACTAGATCTCAACAAGAAGATGACAGAACAGAGCCTCAAGCCACCCACCATTGACACATAACCTGAACAAGAAATAAACCTGTATGGTTGTAAGCCTTGGAGATTGAGGAGATGTTTGTTGCTGCAGCATAATCCAGTCTCCCCTGACTGCTATAGAGGGTGAACGAGTTGTCCAATGACCCTCATCTGTGACATTAACAAGGTGAAAGCAGAAAACTCCCACAGGTTCCTCCAGAAAGGCTTACAAAGACACAGCTTCAATCTTCCCCATCATAACAACAATCATAGCATCAGACTGTTAGTACACGCCAAGGGGGATAATTTGGGTGGAGTGGGAAGATGCTCTGTACCCGGTATTTTACAGTTAAGGGCAAATTTGCAGAGATTTGGAAAATTGGGTGCTGTGTGGAGTAAACACACTGAGCAAGTTTTCAGCTACAACACAGCTGAGCTCAAGGGAATGGGGTTTGATAGTTAGTGTCAGCATAATGAATTAAAAAAAAAGAAAACCCATTCCAGAATGTCTGCAAAACACTGTCAAGCTAAAAATCGTGCCTGCGGGGTTTTTTTTAAAAAGCAATTTCCCTAGCCACTGTGGCTAATAATATCTCATTTTGTTGACTCTAAAAGAAGGTCTTTTTAAAAATACTGTAGCATGTAATCTCCCAGTTTAAATCCTCTCAATGACTTCCTATTGCCTTGAGGGTCAAGTTGAAATTCTTCAAATGGCCCACAAGCCCCTTCATGACTGGGTCCCGCCTACCTATCCAGCTTCACATCGGGCCTCCCATCCTGTGGCCCCACTACTCAAGGACAGAAAATTCCTAGTAGAAGCCAAGCCCGCCCTGCCTCTGAGCCTTTGCATTTGCTGTTCCCTCTGTCCAGAACACTCTTCCAACCATTGAGAAAATATTCAGTTATGCATAGGGTACCAGCAAAGCAGACGCTCCAAATGTCTGAAATAATACAAATAATTTCAATAATGCAAATGCAAGTACCTTTCTCCAAAACAGTATTGGGATGTGGGGGACATCACAACATGTTTTAAAGTTTCCTTGTACAGTTCTACAACATGGGTTTGAACTGCCTGGGTCTTATGCATGGATTTTCTTCCATCTCTGGCACCTGTGAGATAAGACCAACCCCTCCTCTTCCTCCACCTACTCAACGTGAAGACCATGAGGGTGAAGACCTTTATGATGATCCACTTCCACTTATTGCACGGTAAATATATTTTCTCTTCCTTATACTTTTCTTAATAACATTTTCTTTTCTCTAGCTTACTTTATTGTAAGAATATAATACATAATACATGTAACATACAAAATATGTGTTAATCAACTGCTGACTGGAAGCCTTATCTGTTAAGCAATAATTCCTCCCCTCCCTCCTTCCTCCCAGCTTCTGGTAACCTCTAATCTACTGTCTACTTTCTGTTTCTATGGATTTATCTCTTTTGGATCCTTGTATATGAAATCATACGATATGTGGCTTTTGTATCTGTGTCTCCCCCTTAGCACAATGTTTTCATGGTTCACCCACACTTTAGCAGGTTTGTAATCCACGCTTTAGCAGTATCAGGACTTTATTCTTTTTCATGGCTAAATAATATGTCACTGTACGGATGGGCCACATTTTGCTTATTCGTTCATCTGTTGCTGGACACTTGGGTCATTTCCACCTTTTTCTTCCACCTCTGCTACCCCGAGACAGCAAGATCAACCCCTCCACTGCCTCCTTTTCCTCCACCCACTCATCATGAAGACCATGAGGATGAAGACCTGTTGCCAGCAGTGCTACCATGAACAATATTGGCATTGCTTAGAGGTAGTGGTGATGGTTGCACAACACTAACTCAGGCAGATGTTGCCATTCTGACCATTTCTGATTATACAATGTTCATTACCAGAGCAATGTTCACTACCAGAAATCAACATGAAAACTAACCAAACTAAGCAAATGTACTTAAGGCCACTAAATTGTATATGCTCAGAAATGATCAGAATGGCAACATCTGCTTGAGTCCCTGTTTTAAATTCTTTTGGGATGTACCCAGGAGGAGAAATGCTGGGTCCTACAGGAATTCTCCTGTTTCTCATCACCCCACTACTTCCCCCTATCAGTAGCAATAATATTGTTTGGGGAGCCCTGGCTACGTGCCAGGCACTGTGCTAGGCCTTTCAGCTGCATCAGCTCGTTGGAGCCTCTGGCAACTCTCTGTGGTATATGCACTTATTACCCCCATTTTCCAGGTGGAGAAACTGAGACCTAAGTAGATCCTGCAACTTGCCCCAAATTACAAACCTAGGAAGTGGCAAAGCAGGGATTTGAATTCCAAAATCTCTGCTCTTAACCAGTCTTCCTCCTGAATCACATGAGGTGGTGGCGGGAGGAGTGGGGAATGGGAGGGAGGTGGATGGAGACCCTCTTTCTGAAAGTGTTGTTCAGTCTATAATTATCAAGATTAACTGAAAAGTCTTGTATGGTAGTCCCAGGACTTAAGTTCCTTTGAAGGGTTTTTGATTTCTGGTTTTTTTTTTTTTTTTTTTTTTTTTTAGATTTAGGCTCACTCTGTCACCCAGGCTGGAGTGCACTGGTACTATCTCGGCTCAGTGCAACCTCCACCTCCTGGGTTCAAGCAATTCTCCTGCCTCAGTCTCCTGAGTAGCTGGGATTACAGGCGGGCACCACTAAGCCTGGTAATTTTTGTATTTTTAGTAGAGACAGGGTTTTGCCATGTTTCCCAGGTTGGTCTCAAACTCCTGACCTCAAGTGATCTGCCCACCTTGGCCTCCCAAAGTGCTGGAATTATAGGCATGTGCCTCTGCACCCAGCCCCTTTGGAGGTATAACACTGTTTTAATGCAAACACACCATTTGACTATTTTATACAAGGGAGGAGGAAGCTGGTGCTCCCTTATCGTAAGAGCAATGTTCATTACCAGAAATCAACATGAAAACTAACCAAACAAGCAGAAAGAAGAAAATGTTTGAAACACACACACGCAAGCTCTACCTACTCAGGCGCTATTACTATTAACATCTTGGTGCTAATGATTCTTTCAAATCTTTCTCTTTTTTGAGACAGAATCTTGCTCTGTCACCCAGACTGGAATGCAGTGGTGCAATCATGGCTCACTGAACCTCTCTGGCTCAAGTAATCCTCCCACCTCAGCCTCCTGAATAGCAGCAACTACAGGTGTGTACCACCATGCCCTGCTAGTTTTTTTTTCAGAGATGGGGTCTTGCTATGCTGTCCAGGCTGCTCTTGAACTCCTGGGCTCAAGTGATCCGCCTGCTCCAGTCTCTGGAGCAGGGATTACAGGCATGGGCCACCCGGCCCAGCTTCCAAATCTTCTTCTATGCATATGCAAGTGTATGATGAATCTCTTTTTTAATGAGATTGCACAGAGTATACCATTTCTTAATTTTTTTTCATTTAACGCATCACAGTTATATTCCATGTTAATAAATATATTTCTCCAATATAATTGTATGATTATTGTGTATTTCATTCATTCACTTAGCAAGCATTTACTAAGTGACTTTGTGTCTCAGGATGTATTTAAGAGAGCCTATAGTCTTATATATAAGTTCTCCCCAACCTCTTACTAGCATAAAGACCACTATATTAAATATGCTCATAGCTAAATCTTTGAACTTATACTTTGATTAGTTTTTGGAAATAAATTCCTAGAGGTAGAATTGTTTGATCTAAATAAAACACTTTTCAGGTTTTTGACATTCTCTGAACCAGTCATATTTAGTTGTGAGGAACAGATCGCTACCTGAATTAGCTCAAATTCAAAGTGGTTTATTAAAAGGACACAGACCTTTGGAAGGGTGAGAGCAGAGCAACTTCAGGGTTTTCAGCAGCCGAAGTTCATGGCCTCTCAGTCTAATGGTCCCATTGACTTGATCCTGCCAACTCAGTCTTCGTTTCAACTTTATCCAAATTCTCAAGAAAGAGAGAAGCTGGTTGGTGGAGCCTCAGCCTATGGGACTGGCTCCTCTACGTTAGACGATTCCTTGGTTGAATTATGCACAGCCAGGGAGACCCATCTGGAACTGATAACCTCCTATCCCATGAAGTAGATCTTAATAATGACTTGAGAATAAAAATATGTAGGAAGAGAAAAAAAGAAAACATCCTTTTAATTTTTGTGTGTGTGTAAATGGATCGTCACTGTTGGAACATAATCAGAATTCTTTTGGTTTTATGTGACAAAAACCCAATTTAAACTGGCCTAAGCATGAAGATATTTATTGACTTGTGTGACTGGGAAGTTCAGGGGGTAGATCTGTCATCAAACACAGCTACAGCCAAGAGGCCTACAGTGTCACCAAGACTCTTTCTTCCCCACTCCCCACCCTCTCTGCTCTGCTCCACTTTCTTCTGCGATGAAGGCGTTCACAGGTTAACTCTCTCCAAGGTAAGGTGCAAAGGCCCCAGCAGTTCCTGACTTATCCTACCACCTTGGCAACCCCAACAGGAAGAGGGCCTGACTCCTTCCAGCAAAAGTCCCAGGGCTCACTCCTGTTGAGACTTCACTGACTCAATCACCATGGCCAAAGGAAAGGAGGTGGCTAATTGGTCAGGCTTAGGTCCTGGGCCCGCCCCTGGGTCCAGTAGTAGGGTTAGCCCTGTCTGAACCAAGCGGTCAGAGAGTAAGAGAAGGGTGACTCCCAGAAGGAAAATCAGGTGCTTTTTCCAAAAGAAGTGAAGTGGACACCAGGCAGAGCACACCAAGAAGTGCTACTGAAGAAATGTAGTATGGGTTTTTCCCCCTTTTTTCAGTAGAAGACATGCATCATATTGAGCCATTCTGATTTTCTGTTCTCAGTTTTCTCAAATGACAAATAGGAAGTGTTGTGAGTTTGGTGTGAGAAGTTCCACAGAATTTTCTGGAATGATGGAAACATTCTATATCTGCACTGTCCAGTATAGAAGCCACAAGCTACAACATTGCTACTGGATGCTTAAAATGCAGCTAGTGGGACTGAGAAACTGAATTTTTCATTTTAATTAATTTAAATTTAAATAGCCACACAAGGCCGGTGGCTGCTGTAATCAAACAACACAGAATAAAAGCCTGCTAAGTTTTTCTGTTAGCATTGGATAGAAATGTGAGATCTTCAATGCATCTGGTCTGTAGTAAAAGAAACTCTCTTGCCCTTGTCTGCTGCCAGAGAAACTTTCTGAATCTCAGGGAGTTTTTCCACGAGAGTGATGGGAGGTCTGCGCTGCGTCCATGGGGCCAGCGATGAATGTGGCGCTTTGTAATGAAATAACTGAAACATCATTGTGACTGTAGAATCAAGGGTCTTCTCTCCTTATCTCCAAAGTGCCCGTGTTTTACATGAAAAAGCGTTTCTAATTAATAGGCCAGCCCCTCTTGAGTTTGATAAAAACAGAGGAGAAAAGGATTTGATTAACCCACGATCTTTTCAATTTGGCGTGTTCTGCATGAGTGAAGTGTGTTTTCTGCAACCGAGCCAAGCCAGGCTCGTCCTGGTTTACCGTGATAACATTCTTCCCTTTGTGCAGCCCTGATTCACTTCCAGGAGAGGCTGGTATGAAGAGATTCTCAGAGGTAATCACTAGCACGGCCCCCAGGGGTAATCTGGATTCTCGTACAGACAGTGGCCCACACGAGGAAGGAAAAGATGACAAAAGCTTCCATTGTCCCCAAGTAAGATAGTTTGTTCAGCCTGGAGACTGAGGGTGGGAGGTTTGGGCTAAGCAGGGATGGGAGGAAGGGTGACTGGGTCACTCAAAGTCAAAATGTCAGAGACTGTGATGGCGCAGAAGGAAGACAGCCTGTTGTAGCTATTGTCCGGTGCTACGACCTGTTGTCTACTATCTGTCCTGTCTGCAGTGTGTGACCAAAGAAGCCCTCGCCGTCTGGGGTCAAGGCAGGTCACAGAGTAACGTGTTTTCTGATTTCATTTTTTTTCTTTGTCGATGTAGAGATAAGAAACTAATTTCTCCTCTCTGCTTACAGGGACAGGACAGGCTAGGTAGCAGATAACATCTCTCTAGATGGGTGTGGTGGTTTTAAAACATGACTGCAAATTTTTTGACAGTTCACTACTGAGAAGTGAGGTCTTTCTGTGCTCATCATTTGAATCAGGATGGGATTGTAACTGCCACCATGCTAGAGAAGCCACATGTTGGAACCTCAGTTGGGGGACCCTAGCAGAGCCCAGCCTTCCAGCCATCCCTAGCAAGGTACCAGACATGGGAGTGGACCCTCCAGGCTAACCCACTGGCTAACTGAATACTCCTGAGTGATCTCCATCAACACCATGCAGAACAGAAGAATCACCCAGCTAAGCCCTGCCTGATTTTCTGACCCACAGAATTGTGCAATATAAAAGTGGGTTGCTGTATTCAGCCACTACATTTTGGGATTATTTCTCACACATTGAAAAGATAATAGGAAAATAATGTACTGAATTCTTTTGTTTATTGGTAGGCTCCTGACCCCATTCATCAAGGCTGGGCCAGGGAATGCTTTGAATATGGCGACTGTTTGGGTCTGTAACACACTTCCTCAAATGACACACACTTCCTGCTTGAATTTTAAGGTGTATTGACCTCATAATGTCAGCCCCATGGACAAAAACTTTCAGGCTTCTGGGGCTCGGAGATGGATTGGGGCTACTGAGTTGCACAGCTTCAGCATTCAATGTGAGTGGACTCTCCCAGTGGAGTTGAGCAGTATGGTGGCTTTGGGAGATGTCATGGAAAATGTGTGGACTCTTGACAGACTGCCTGGGTTGCAATGCTGGTTAGAACTGTCACACTGTGTGACCCAGAACAGCTATTAGCTCCAGTTTTCTTGGCTATAAGATGGGCGTCATGATCAGGCCTACTTCACTGAATTACTATGAGGGTTAAATAAGAATTTACATAGAAGACATAGAAGATATTGTCCCTTCTTTTGCCATTTGGTATCTGAAGTCCCTTTCTACATTTTGGGAATTCTTGGCTGTATCAGTCATGGGGGATGGGAAGGCAGAACACTCATCTCTCTTTGGAAGTTGGAAGCCTGGCCTTTGCTCTCCCAGTCTCCCTGGCTGCTGGGGTTTCCTGTGTCATAGGTTATATGACATGGGCTCAGTCAATCAGGTGCACTGGCCTCAGACTTTGAACTGGGAGCTGAGGTTTGAAGAAACCAGGACAGGGAAACATACTATTGGGGGGCATCAGCAATGGCAGTCACGTCCAGCTCCAGCAGTGGGGGACACAGTCAGCAATGCCTGGGTCAGTGGTTAGCACAAGAGCCTTCACCAGGCTGGCTTGGGGTGTGATTTTGGTTGTGCTTGGGGATTGTAGTCCCCCTTCGGCCCTTTCCCCCTTCTGAAGCTGCTGCTTCTTCCACATGATTTTGCAGTGACTCCATGTCCTTCCATTAATTCTTCATCTGCTTAAATCAGCCCAGCTGGGTGGGTGTCTATGTCCTGCCAATGAGAACTCTGACTGATGCTCTGCATGCAAAGTATCTAGCACTGTGCCGGACACAGAGAAGGGCCTAGGGAAAGGTCCCCGTGGCGGGCATCACCCTTTGTTTTTTCTTTTTTGAGACAGGGTCTTGCTCTGTCACCCAGGCTGGAGTGTGGTGGTGAGATCATAGCTCACTGCAGCCTCAGCCTCTGGGCTCAAGTGATCCTCCTGTCTCAGCCTCCCAAGTAGCTTGGATCACAGGTGTGTGCCACTATACCTGGCTAATTTTTAAAAAATTTTGTAGAAAAAAGAATCTTGCAAAGACGGAGTCTCACTATGTTGCCCAAGCTGGTCTTGAACTCCCAGACTCAAATGATCCTCCTGCCTCAGCCTCCCAAAGTGCTGGGATTACAGGTGTAAGACACTATGTCAGGCCAGAGCACTTCTTAAACGTATCAAAATGAGAACTCTTCAGGCAAGAGACCTTTGAGAGTAAGTTTTTGCCAAGGACAATGCTAATCACTTAGTGGGTCCTCATAGTTACTTTTTACCTAAATGAAGTTCAGGCTGCAAATGTACCTGTTATGAATTAAATTGTATCCTCCCAAAAAGCTATGCTGAAGCCCTAACTCCCAGTACCTCAGAATGTGACTGTTGGGAGACAGGGTCTTTCCAGAGGTAATCAAGTTAAAATAAGGTCACAAAGATGGGTCCTATCCAATACAACGGGTATCCTTATAAAAAGGGGAAATTCGGACACAGACACACACACAGGAAGAGGATCGTGTGAAGAAGAAGATGGAGATCGGGGTGCTGTTTCTACCAGCCAAGGAACATCACGCACTGCCAGCAACCCCAGAAGCCAGGGAAGCGGCCTGGAACAGATTTGCCTTCACAGCCCTCGGGGGGAACCAATGCTGCCAATACTTTGGTCTCAGATTTCTGGCCTCTAGAACTGTGAGACAATACATTTCTGTCGTTTAAGCCACCCAGTGTGGGTACTTCGTCATGGCAGCCCTAACAAACTAATACCGCACTCTTCTTCCATCTTATTTTGTTATTGTTGGATTTTTTTTTTTTTTTTTGTCTTTCCCCCAATGTTTTCTTTTTTCTTTGTTTTGAGACAGAGTCTCACTCTGTTGCCCAGGCTGGAGTTCAGTGGTGCCATCTCAGCTCACTGCAACCTCTGTCTCCTGGGTTCAAGCAATTCCCCTGCCTCAGCCTCCTGAGTAGCTGGGATTACAGGCATGCACCACCATGCCCGGCTAATTTTTTTGTATTTCTGATAGAGATGGGGTTTCACCATATTGGCCAGGCTGGTCTCAAACTTCTGAGTGATCACTTCAAGTGATCTGCCCGCCTCATCCTCCCAAAGGGCTGGGATTACAGGTGTGAAGCACCACACCAGGCCTCCCCCAGTATTTTCTTATGAAAAATCCCAAATATACAGAAAAGTAGAAAGAATTGTGGATACCCATGTACCCACCTCTTACATTTTGTTATAATGTTAATTATGTTGTTTTATTGCATGGCTATCAAGCTCTCCACCCTTCTAGCCATCTATCAATCCATCTTTTTTTGTTTTGTATTTCAAAATGAGTTGCAGGCATCATACACGTCATCCCTTAACACTTCGACTTGTGTATCAACTATAGTTTGATATTTGTTTTCCTTTTTTTAGGTGAAATTGGAATACAATAAAATGAACACAATTTTCACATGTCATTGCATGAGTTCTGGTAATGTCTAAATGGGGTAACCCAGAACTCTATCAAGGTGCAGCTCATCATCAAAACCCAGAAAGTTCACCTGTGTCCCTTCCCAGTCAATACCCACCCCTGCTCTCCTAAGAGGGGACTGCTGTCCTGATTTTTCTCACCACAGGTTAGTTTAGTCTATTCAGTACATATAGATAGAATCGTGTGGTGTGTAATCTTTTGTGTAAGGTTTCTTTCACCCAATATAATTTTTTTCTTTTAGTAGAGACAGGGTTTGAGTCATGTTGCCCAGGCTGGTCTCAAACTCCTAGACTCAAGCGATCCTCCCACCTCGGCCTCCCAAAGTTCTGAGATTACAAGTGTGAACCACCATGCCCAACTCCAATATAATATTTTTTATTTATTCTTATTTTAAGAAAGCCAGGCTGGGTGCAGTGGCTCACACCTGTAATCCCAGCACTTTGGGACGCCAAGGCAGGAGAATCACTTGAGCCCAGGAGTATGAGACCAGCCTGGGCAACACAGGGAGACTTCATCTCTACAAAAAAAACAAAAAAATTAGCCAGGCATAGTGGTGCATACCTGTGAGCTCAGCTACCTGGGAGGCTGAGGCAAGAGGATCACTTGAGCCTGGGAGGTTGAGGCTGCAGTGAGCCATGCATGCACCACTGCACTCCAGCTTGGGCTATAGAGCAAGACCCTGGCTCAAAAATAAATAAATAAATAAATAAATAAATAAATAAATAAATAAATAAGCTTTCTCAGACTCCTATGTAGTTAGGAGTAGTCAGGGAACATAGTTTTGGTCAATGAAATGTAGGCAGAAGTCTGTCGGGTGGAGTTCCCAGATAACTCCTTGTTTTCCTGATTTAAAAATTGCAATAGTAGTAGTGGTAATGATGGCGGTGGACAGACGCAGATAGTATATCCTTTTTTCCTCCTCCCTTTCCCTTTTTCCTTTTTGGAATGAGGATGCAATGTCTAGAGGTAGACCCATCATTTTGAGGCTATAAGGATAAAAGCCTCATGCTAAGGATGAAAGAAGAAAACTAGGTCTTTTTTTTTTTCCCCCATAAATAGAGATGGGGTCTTGCTATGTTACCCTGGCTGATCTCTAACTCCTTGATTGAAGCAACCCTGCCTCAGCCTCCAAAAGTGCCAGAATTACAGGCATGAGCCACTACACCCGGCCTTAGATGATGAGGTCTTTGGCAATGTCCTTGGATAGCTGCACCAACCTTGGACTGTTGAAGTCTAAAAATCTTGTTAACTGAAAACATTTAACCCTTACTTGTTTAAGCCACTAGTTGTTGAGTTTTCTGCTATTTGAAGCCAAATACATCCTTAATTAATACATCTGAGTTTGAGTGGTTGCTTATTTTTTTTTCTATTTTAATTCAAATAAACATGCAATTAGCTCAATAAAATTGCTTCTGGATATCATCTGAAATTGATTCATGTAAACCAGTGCAGTGACAGTTTTAGAAATTCTGACTTAGTAGGGTCCTTACTTTGGTTGAGCATTTCGGAATTTACTAAGATTTTCCTCCGTCATCCTTTTATTTAATCTTCACTGCAATTCCACAAACTAGTGAGGTAGATATTATCATCCATGTGTTACAAATGGGGGAATGGATGGGGCTGAGACATATTAAGTGACTTGCCACAGACTCTACAGCTGGTAAGTGGGGAGGCCAGAAGGACCTCAACAAATGTTTATTACGCACCTACTAAGTGCCAGGCACTGTGGATACAAAATGGAATAAGACAGACAGTCGCTGATCCCATAGAGCAACAAGGAGGCAGAACATTAAACAAGTCATGGCAACCGAATGTGATCAATGTTATGGCAGAAGAAATCTCCAGGTCTGAGAAAGCATGAAAGCAAGTCCCTATCTTAATTTTGGTCCCCCAAAAGTCGACCTTAAAGCAAGAATTTGAGAGAATATAGACTTGGGGGAGGTAATCCCAGGAAGTGACGGAAGGGGAATGCAGGAAGTCAAACAGGGAAGAGAATATGTGTTGAAGGGTGATGCTGTGGCAACTCGGGCACAACCCCGCCACCCCCCAACCAAGGACCCTCTAGGAAACCGTGCAGAGCACATCTCGGTGTTGCCTCAGGAGGGGCGAGAAGCTGGGGTGTTTAGCCACCACCTCTTGTGTCTTGTTGGTTGAGATTTGCTCCTGGGGACATCAACTCCCTGGCACTCTGGCCTGTCCCCATGCACGGACCCAGCGAGCTCTGGCATCTAAAGAATATGAAAAGCCCCCAGCCAGGCAGATGGAAGAACCCCGTGGCTTGCACCAAAACTGTGTGCAGATGACTCCAGCAAGGGCAGAGAAGCTATGGGTTACTAGCAAGGACTGCCACAGGTCCCTAATCCAGTGAAGAAGAGTCAGGAAAAGCTTCCTAAGGTAGTGGTGCAAAAATTCTAACCTTTGCTGGTCACATACTGCGACAATCTGACAATGACACAGCCTGTAAGAGAGGCAGACTTCATGTACAAAATGCCTCAATATCCTGACACTTGGCTTGCTGGCTCACCCGTGAGGCTGATCCAGGTTGAGCCTAAATGCTATGGTGAAGCTGAAGGCAGAGACAAGATCAAAGCACACCTGCTTCCAGAAGCCTCCTCAAGAACCGGCCTCCAGGGAGGGACCAGGGAACCGGCAGCCCTGTTTCCAACTTCGCCTGGGCTTCCTGCGGTGCGCGCTTCTGTCCTCGCTGACATGCCGAATGTTCTCCCCAAATTATTTCTGAGTTCTCCTGGCAGCGGCTCTGCCTCCCCGGCTCCCCTCCCCACTCCTGTTGGCAGATCTGTGTTATAAAATAAGAGGCTCGGGATTATGTCTGTCTGACAACTGAAGAATGAGCAACGGAGCAGATGCAGAGTCTTACAAATCCCGTGAATTATACATGGCCATCTGCAGCCTGGAGCCGTCCAGGATTTCCACCCCACACCACGGCGTTCCATATGGAGTCATATGTTTTTAGTAGCGGAGCCATGCTGTCAACGTCCAGCAATCCGTCATGTGGCACATGTGTGATGCAAGCGCCCAAATCAATGTTATCTCAGGCCCAGGAGTTCTGAGCAGAGCCGAGCGGTGGCTGGGGCAGTCCTGTCTTCTCACAAGGACGACGCGGTGTCATTTTCCCACATTTGAACAATGTTATTAAATCTCTTTTTTATCACTCGGAAGGCAGCCCTCACACCCTCCACCACACACATGCCCCGAGAGAGAGGCCTGATTTGAATATAGAAATTTTAAAAGTCACTAGATTGAAGCTGGATGCGGGTGGATTTCAACGGCTTCTCTCAGGATGGGAGGCTGGGCCCCGTCACCCTCTTCCTGAGACCTGGGCGCCTTCGCCTGAAATCACTGGGCTGGAAATCACATGACCCCCACCATGGCTGGAGCTGATTGGCTCAAGATGGACTCCTGGCTCTGGCTGGGCCAATCGGATTCTCTCCTCTACTCAGGGCTGCCCTGATACCTTTAAAGGAAGGAAATTTGGGCGCAGTGGGGAAGTGGTGTTAGGCCACGTGTGTAGGAAGGGAGAATCTGGGCTGCAGAGAGGGATAGCAAGAGAGGGGGAATGAGAGAGAGGCGAAAGGGAGGGAGGGAGAGAACAAGAGGAAAAGAAAAGCTATGTAGGGAGGTTCATGCCTGTAATCCCAGCACTTCGGGAGGCCGAGATGGAAGGATCACTTGAGATCAACCTGGCTGACAGAGCAAGACCCTATCTCAGAAAAAAGAGGGGTGTGGAGGGGAGTGGGGAAGGAAGGGATCTCCGTCTCTTTGCCAATCCCCTCTTAATAGTCTCCCTCTGTCCTGAGCACTGGCCACACCACTATCCCTGTGTCTAAATTCTCCTGCTTCCCCAAGGGCTGTTTCTTGGCTGAGGTTTGTGGTGAGAGAGAAGGGATCTCGAGATCTCTCGGTCAACTAGTCCAGACATGGTGCCCTGGACATAATCGCCTGGCATCACCACAGGGCCGGGACGGAGCTCTCCCAACCTTTTCAGGGAACCAGGGTCGGGGTGGGGGCTGAAAAGAAAACGACTTTCCTGGGCCCTGATGACCTTCCCTCAGAAACACCACGGTGTCCATCCGAGAAACTGGGAAGGCGATCCAGCTCTTTGTTTTTCTGGTAACAGGAATATCCAGGTCTTGGTGCTGTTTTGCAAATACCAACTTTATGCCTACATGGAATGTCTGTTGTCTGGCCTTCCTGATATCTCTTTTACCTGCTCAGATACCAGCACCCTAACTTGCCATTGGGACACCAACCATCTTCCACTCGGAGTCCGCTTTGGGCTGATTGTCTCCTCACCTTGACCCAGGCCCAGCCAGAGGACAGAGAAAGAGAGAGTAGAGGAGAGAATCTGATTGGCCCAGTCAGAGCCAGGAGCCCAGCTTGGGCCAATCAGCTCCCGCCAGAGATTAGTACAGATAGTGGTTAGTGAATGAGCGGAGAACAAAGCTGGGTCGTGCGATGTGAGATTGAACCTCTGTAGCTCTCTCACACCATCAGGAAGCTTTCACGGTAATCTCTGCCTCTTTTATCTGTGGAAAAATGGAAAAGACAGCAAATTTTCATCATCCTGGGGAATCAATGCTTACCACCACTGGGAACACGGAAGACCCTTGCATGCGCCTTGGGAACCAAGACTGGGCCTTAGAGGCCCCAAGGCTTGTGGTTGAGGGGCATTGGTGTTCATTCCAGACAGACCTGGATTTGAACCTCGATCCCACCACTTTCCAAATCTCCTTCCTTGGACAAGTCCCTTCACCCCTCTGAACCTTGGTTCCCACATCTGTAGAATGGGGATAGCAATGAAACCCACCTTGTGGGAATGGAGTGAAAAGCAGCATCATTCCAGGTATATGCAGCATTGGTGGGTACTATTGGGACAGAGACCAACAGTTTTTAGTTTAATAGTTATGCTTTTATTTTAATGTTACCATCTACTTTTGGAAAATGATACTGGTTTTTTCACTGATGGCAGTGCTCTAAAGTTCTTTTTCAAAATAAATTTAGTGAAACAAAAAAGGAGCCAATTTAAAGAAAAATATTAAGTCAAAAGTAGTGCAGATGAAACTTGCAAAAACCTATGAAGCAGAATTCAAATGACTGAAGTTTGAGAAACACTGACATAATGTCCAATGCCTGGTACATAGTAGTTGCTCATTAAAAGTGTATAGATCGAGATGGATTGGTATTTTACACTGGCTGCAGGCAGCCAGGCCATGGCTAGATGGAAGTGCGTGAGTCGGGGCTGGACATGGTGGTTCACACCTGTAATCCCAGCACTTTGGGAGGCCAAAGCGAGAGAATCACTTGAGGTCAGGAGTTCAAGACCAGTCTGGCCAACATAGCAAAATCCCATCTCTACTAAAAATACAGAAATTAGCCAGGGGTGGTGCATGCCTGTAATCCCAGCTACACTGGAGGCTGAGGCAGGAGAATCACTTGAACCCAAGAGGAAGAGGTTGAGATTACAAGTGAGCCAAGATCATGCCATTGCACTCCAGCCTGGGTGACAGAGCCTGACTCCATCTCAAAAATAAAATAAAATAAAATAAAATAAAATTCTTTTTAAAAAGAAATGCATGAGTGGAAAGATGCCAGAGTCATATGACCTTGTGGGATAGATGCTCTGATGCCTGGTAAAGTGCTAGACACACAGAAGGTGATTCAAGTGGTTCTTATGGGAAAACATGAATCTCAGAGGAAATGATTCAAGAGAAGTTAGCCCCAGGGCAAACCCTGGTGCTTCGAGCTGTGACTTCTGATCCCCTCTTTGGGTCTAGAAAACTTCCTACCTCAAATGCCTTGTCCCTCCTGACAGCTGTCATCTTATCCAGCACACAAGAGGAAGAGGGAGCCCAGGGCAAGATCCTGTAAGATGAGTCCTTTAAGCTGCCATAGGAAGCCACAGGGACTGGCCATGACTAGTCCATTTTCCATCTGGGACTTGGAAATAAGGTTTTCCCTAGAGAGGAACGTCAAAGCCTCAGATGGCATCTAAGGGGCTAGACAAGGAGATAAGTGAATAAAGTTGGCAGGTTGAAACAATAATCCTGAGGATGGTGTTTCACTGGGCATGTGCCACACCCAAGGTGACAACTTTACTAAGTTGCTATGCAGGTCACATAAGATCCTGTATGTAAGTGTCTGGCACAGTGCCTGGCATCCAGATGATATGCAAGAAATGGTAGCTATTATGATAATTGTTGTCCATGAGCCTAAGGGGGAGTCCTAAACCAAAGACTGAAAAGCCCCAGAAAGTCCAATATCCTGTTATTTTCTGACTGTAATACACAAAGAAATGTGCTAAGAGGAGCTAGGTGTTGGAAGGAAAAAACTGTTCAGTGGTTAGAGGAATACCCAGTTTCTATTCTTTCTCTGATGAATTCTACAGCCTTCTCCGGCAGTAAAATTGAGATTTTTTTTAAAAAGATTGATTTAAAACTACTTTAGTGTTTTAAAACCCTGCTACCTTCTGAATGAGGGAGTATTATGACAATGGAGTATTAGGGCAATGCAGTAGCGCTTGAAGCCAAAAAATAAATTAAACTGACAAATTACTCAATGTGCTTGAATGTATTGAGAGATTTATATGAATAGCACAGAGCCTGGGGTGAGTTATTGATAAGAACACTGAAGACAAAAAAAAAAAAAAAAAAAAAAGGCAATGGCTAACTCTAGGAAAAACAAAATGTTATAGTCATAGCACACAAAGTGGCCCAGTTGTGAATAATATAAACAATCACCAGGCTGGGCACGGTGGCTCCATGCCCGTAATCCCTGAACCCTGGGAGGCTGAGGTGGGAGGAATGCTTGAGCCTGGGAGGTCAAGGCTGCACTGAGCCATGATTCTGCTGCTGCACTGTAGCCTAGGTGACAAAGTGAGACCCTGTCTCTCAAAAACAACAAGAAAAACAACAACAAAAAAGCCCAATCATCACAATATAACCATCAAATATTAATTCAATATTTGAATAGACTTTTTAAAGAACAGTCTTAGGTTTACAGGAAAATTAATAATATAGATTAGGGAGTTCCTATGTGCTCCATATCCAGTTTCCCCCATCACTAACATCTGACATTACTATCTGACATGAAATTTGTTACATTTAATGGACCAATCTCAATACATTATTATCAACTAAAGTCCATGGATGATTAAGATTGCCTTAGTTTCCCCTAATAATTTTTTTCTGTTCTAGGATTCAATCCAGGAGCTCATACTGCATTTATTTGTATGTATTTCCTTAGGCTCCTCTTGACTGTGGCAGTTTCTTAAACTTTCCTTGTTTTTGATGACCTTGATGGTTTTGCCGGCCGTGGTGGCGGGTGCCTGTAGTCCCAGCTACTCGGGAGGCTGAGGCAGGAAAATGGAGTGAACCCGGGAGGCAGAGCTTGCAATGAGCCGAGATTGCGCCACTGCACTCCAGCCTGGGCAACAGAGCAAGACTCCGTCTCAAAAAAAAAACCAAAATGTCCTTCAACTGGGGTTTGTCTAATGTTTTGATCATGATTAGCCCGAGTTATGGGTGTTTAGGAGCAAGATCACAGTGGTAAAGTGCCATTTTCATTACATCATACCAAGGGTACATATATTATCAACATGTTTTATCACTATTGATGTTGATCTTGATCACCTAAGGTACTGTTTGTCACTTAAATACTTTTAAAATATTAAACATAAAGTAGAAATAAAATATAATTTAAAAATTTAAATGGCACCAATCTATACTTGGAATATGAAGTGGTGAAGACTGTATATGTGTGTGGCATGTGTGTGGCATGTGTGTGGCATGTGTGTGGCGTGTGTGTGGCATGTGTGTGGCATGTGTGTGGCATGTGGGGATAGTGATGAGGGAAGATGTCTTTACCTTTCATAGATGAGAGACAATTAGTATCTGAATGGAGAAAAAATTCAATAAATTATAGAATAAACATTTTATTTAGAAAAATGGAGGAAGACACTTGCTTCAGGAGAGTGAGAACTCAGGATGAGGAGAGGTGGGACAGGGAACAGGGACCATGGTGGATACTGACCACTCAACACCCATTCCAACCTCCTTTTTCTTGACTTTCTACTATAGAGGCTGAAAAGCTAAAAAAAGAAACACTCTCACCATCTTAAACTCCCTTGCAGCTGGGGATAATTAAGACACAGCTCTTGCCAATAACATAATCAGAAACCTGCTGGGGATTTCTGGGAAAGCCTTTGCGACCTTCCTTCTGCCTGGAACACAGATGTGATTGATGACTTAAGGAGCTGCAGCAGCCATCTTGTGATCATGAGGGAAAGGCCAAGAAAATGGAAAAACATCTGACCTGATGCTGTTGAGCCACTTAACAAACTGCTCATGTCTGGACCTCTGGTTGTGAATAACACCAAAAATATTAAAATCAATTCTTATAGTTTATGTTACCAGCAATTGGGTTTTCTGTTACTTGCAGCCATGTGCAATCCATAGCAGATATAAGGACTATTTGACTTGAAAAAAAAAATGTATCTGCAGTATTTTGATAACCATTAAAATGAAATTTTAAAATAGGTTAGTAGAGTAGAGTGTTAGTAGTTAGTAAAATAGTCCCTGGCCTCAGGGACTGCCTGTCACACACGGGGTTCTCATATAATTTTGATCAAGGCCCAGGTCTCTTCCTAGTTCCTGTATAGCTCTTGGATCAAGTCCTTCCCCATTCTTCAGGCAAAACCTCTTAGGCAGTTAGGAGAGAATACTGCAGATGTAGCAGCCTCTGTGACAGTCTCCATTACATTCCTGCACTTTGCATCTTGACATATATAGATTTTACTTAATGCTATAAATTAAGACAATTGTGCCGAAGTCCAATTAATCCAGTGAATTTTCTGGGACAAATGCAAGGCAAAGCTTGGTTATGAGGTAGGAGCCCGAGCTCCTGTCTATTTTTTGCTCCTTTCTTTCTGATAAAGCCACTGCACAAAGGCCTCAAAAATACTTTCTGGGCTGGGCACAGTGGCTCATACCTGTAATCCCAGTACTTTGAGAGGCCAAGGCAGGCGGATCACCTGAGGTTGGGAGTTCGAGACCAGGTGAAACCCCGTCTCTACTCAAAATTCAAAAATTAGCTGGGTGTGGTGGCAGGCGCCTATAGTCCTAGCTACTCAGGAAGCTGAGGCAGGAGAATCGCATGAACCTGGAAGGTGGAGGTTGCAGTGAGCCGAGATCGTGCCACTGCACTCCAGCCTGGGTGACAGAGTGAGACTCTGTCTCAAAAACAAACAAACAAAAAAAAACTTTCTGAATTCTCCTCTGCTTTATGTCTATTTATTTAGAGATACAACAAAACAGTGAAGAATCAGAACCCTGCATGTCATCCTAGACACTTCCCTCATCTGCTTTATCCTCAAGTCCTGTTTTATCCCTCGGAGTCTCTCAAGGTCATCTCTTATTCATGACCTCTTCATCACTCTAGCCTAGGCAGCTGTCAGTGGTTGATGTCCCCCTCCGCTCAAAGCCCTCCAATTGCTCCATCTCACTCAGTGTGAAAACCAATGACCTACCAGCTCACATGTGATCTGGTCTCATTTAACCTCTCTGGCCTCACTCTCCTCCACTCTTTCCCTCATTTTCCCTTTTCTACCCACATATGCTCCATGTCCCCTCTTACTTTTGCCTGGAATACACTCCTGCCTGCCCAGGCCCACATGTTTTGCCCTTTATCTTCCTAACTCCTATTCACCCTTCAGAGCTAACTCAGTTACCACCTCCTCTAAGAAGGATTTCTTGATTCCCAATGTTATATAAAGAGAACTCCCCAAGGACAGGGTTCAACATCTCCTATTTTAGCCCCAGCATCAGAACAGTTCCTGACACAGAGTAGGCACTCAATAGATGTTTGTTGAGTGAATGAATGTTGGTAGACAAAAGAAAATAAGCTGTTACTGCCAGCAAGTGGCAATAGAGCCTGTGAGCACAGCTGTGTTTGGGGTGAGAGATTGCCCTCTAGGGCAGCCCATACATGCTCTGTTAGAAATGCTTTGAGTGCAAGTAACTGTAAATCCAGCTAACATGGCCGAAAATACAGGTTGGCAAACTATGGCACACAGGGCAAATCTGGCCCTTAGCCCATTTTTGAAAATGAAGTTTTCTCAGAACATAGTTGCACCCATTTGTTAACATATTGTCAAAGGCTGCTTTCATGATATAAATGAAGTGTTCAGTAGTCATGACAGAGACATATGGCTGGCAAAACTTAAAATATCTACTATGTGGCCTGAGGAGTTTCCAGGGTTAGTTTCATAGCTGAACAATACTCAAGAGATTGGGATAGCATCTCTGTTATTCTCTTGGCTTTCTCTTCATGGTCACAAAATGGCTTCCACAACTCCAGGCATCACATCCTAACCTAACTGCATTTGGAGAAGGAAGTAACTGGAGGCTTACAGCAGAGAGATCCCCTTATGTTTTCCTCTTATTGGGGAAGAAAAACTTTCCCAGACTGCCCGTAAATTGACCTTTATACCTTGCTGGTCAGACTGGGTTACATGCCCATACTCTAAGCCAGAGCCAGAATCCACCTTCCTTGAATCCTGGAACAAGATTAGAGTCCTGACAGCAAGGAAGAAAAGAAGGGATGTTACATTAGTGGGCAACCACAGTGTCTGACATAACATTCCCTCCGACTACCTTTCTGTCTCCTCAGTGGCATCTGACTCTCCCTTAGGAAGGGAACTGCCTTAGATCTGGAAAAATACCTTGCCAAGAGCTCAGGTTCGAAGGTGAGCTACCTCTTCCCCAGGGTAGGGTACAAGGTAGCGCTACTGAAAGGAGAGCTGCACATTTTGTATAATTGAAGGAAAAGAATTTGAAGCTTCAGGGACAAAATGGGAGATCCAGGTTGGAGACAGAGGTGAGGGCACCGGCAAGATAGATAATGTCCTAGGAGAAAGTCAATGTCCAATCTGACTTTTCTGCCCTTTACAAAATCTTGTATAAAGTCTATTAAATTCGTAATAACCACTAGAACACAGTGGTTGCAAGCAAGAGAAAAACAAACAAGCTAAACTGTCTTAGGTGAAAAACAAAAACAGAATAAATCTTAAACAGCACAACTGAATAGTCCGCTAGGAAGAATGGATGAGGGAGAAAAGGAGGTGGGATTGAAAAGATGGGATTTGATTTCTCTTTATTTCTCTGCCCCATTTCTTCCTTAATGGCTCCATTCTCAGGCAGTCTTCCTCCGCAGCACATGATGGCTTTCAGTAGCACCTGGAGAAAGATCATTCCTTTTTTCAGACCAGCAAGCAAAGGAGTCTCTTCCCTCAAAATGTAGAAAACATTCGTCTTTATTCTGATTGAACAAGCTCAGGTCACATGCTCATCCTTGGGCCAATCACTGTAGCCAACGGGTGGGGATTATCCTGATTAGCTCAGACCTCAGCCCTGGAAGACCCCACCCCTGGAAGAGGATGTCACTTCCCAGAAGCCCACGAGCCCTTGGGGAGGGGCGGGCACTGTTCCCCGGAGTAATGCAATCCATGCTGGGAAACTGAAGCTGCGAGTGTCCGAGGTACCCTGGGACGTCTCTGTGATCTGCGTAGGTACCCATGGAGGAGCAGAGATGGCGGATGAAGGAGGCCGTTGAGGAGAAGAGGAACACAGGAATTCACCAGAAATTATCAGGCTGTGGAATTGATGGCGTCCACTTACTGTCCAGGCCTAAGGGGTAAGGAGACGTCTCCTCTCCCCCATGCTGGCATTTGGGTCACATGTGAAATCCATGGTAAACTGAGGCATCTGTCTTCTTCCCAGGTCCAATAATCCCATCCTTTGCCGAACACTTCACTGTGGGACTGGCATCATTTCAAGCATTTAATTTTCGTTCCAACTCTACGAGGAAGGTACTGTTGTTCCCACTTCACAGGGGAGGTTATTGAGGCACAAAAAAGTCAACCAATTCACTCAAGGTCACGCAGCTCCTACACCGTGCAATCGGGATTCGAACCTGCAGTGTGGTTCCCAGTGCAGCCCACCATGACCACTCCACGTGGCCAATGCCAGCGCTCCTGGAATCCCGGAAGGGAGTTCTTTCTATTGCAGGCCAGGAGCGGGGTACATCCCACTTGCCTTGAAGGCCCCTAATGCTTGTCAGGAGGCGACAGACCGAGGTGCTTTCCTCTCTGGGGCAACTGAACTGCCACCAGAAAAATGACCCATAAACTCGAGACGGAGCCCTGCTTTCCCTCTGTGGATTCCACCCTCCATTACGTCTCTCCCTCAATTAATTAATAAAGCACCGCTCCTCTCTGCCTGGCTGCTTCCTTCCCTCACTCTACCTCCCCATCTCCACTGAGATCCCGGTTTTTCGCCTCCCCATGGCCCAGTCTGCTGTTGTCTCTCGGTCCCTCCAGTTGCTCCTCACAGGGAGGTGGTTGGAGAGAGAGAGAACACGGAAGGCCCCGGGTGGATTTGTGCAGCCCTTGAAACGGGGCTCTGCTTCATCGAATCTGTTTTGTGAAGTTCTCCTGCTGAGCCCGGCCTCTGCTCCGGATTCACCCGTATGGGCAGATCTTCCAAAGACAGATGCAGTCCAAGGACAAGTTCAAGGTCGAAAATGGGGTTCAGCGATCTCTCTGAGGGCCCATGCTCTCTAGTTTCCTATTCGGGGGCACACCTTTTATGAACAGCTTTGTTCTGGGCTAAAAATATGTGGGAAAGAGCTGAGGCCCTAAATTCAGGCAGACTGGCTTCAAGTCCTAGCCCGACAATAACTGGCCTGGAGACTTGAACTTCTGTGGGTCTCATTTTCCTGTCCTGCAAAATGGGGATAGTAGCAGAAATTGGATATTTGGAAGTTAAATGACAGAACCTGCAAATCCCTTAGCACAGAGCCTGATACAAAGAAAGTAATCGGTTGGGGTTTTTTTAAATAGCTTTTTTTTTTTTTTTTTTTTTTTGAGACAAGGTCTCTCCTTGTCACCCAGGCTGAAGTGCAGTTGTGTAATCACAGCTTACTGCAGCCTCAACCTCCCAGGCTCAAGCGATCCTCCCACCTCAGCCTCCTGAGTAGCAAGGACTACAGGGGTGTGCCATCAGACCTAATTTTTGTATTTGTAGAGACAGGGTTTCACCATGTTTCCCATGGCTGTTCTCAAACTACTGGTCTCAAGCATCCCACCCATCTCAGCATCCCAAGGTGCTGGAATTACAGGCATGAGCCACTGTGCCCAGCCAAAAATTAGCTATTTTTATTGTCAGTAGAGTCATTACAATTATTTTATGACTTTCCAAGATAGCATGCTACCCTTGGAGAAGCAGCACAGAGCAGGAGCTAAGAACACAGACTCTGGATTCAGTCTTCATGACTTTAAATCCTGGCTCTGTCATTTCTCAGCTCTGTGACCTTAGGCAAGTTATTCTACCCCTCTGTGCCTCAGTTTCTTGATCTTGAAAATGGTAATAATAATGGTACCCACCTCGCAGGCTGTTGTGAGGATTAAATGTGATGAGACATGTAGAGGGCTTAGAACAGCACACAATGAATGTTAACTATTATTATTTTCCAACATTCACTAACTTCCCAGTAAATGAAAACTGTCATTCTTTCAGTGGTGGGTTTTGATCAGTGGCAGGCTAGTAGCAACCAGCTGTCCTTAAAAAATTGTAGGCCAGGCACAGTGACATATGCCTGTAACCCCAGCACTTTGGGAGGCTAAGGTGAGAGGATCACTTGAGGCCAGGAGTTTGAGACCAGCCTGAGCAACATGAGCAACATAGCAAGATCCCATCTCTTAAAAAATGTATACAGGTATGCATGTAAATATATACTTTTTTGTGTGATGAATTTTACTGATTTAAAGGATGTGTGGTGCAAAATTTGCAAATAATAATAAAATTTCATTGACTTTTGCCAAGCTCTGTAGCTGTTATCTATCTGTAATTGCAAGTTAACTATGATTTCCTTCCTTCCTTCATTTGTTTGAAATGGAATCTTGATATAGTTCAGGCTGATCTTGAACTCCTGGGCTCAAGCAATCCTCCTCAGTAGCTGGGACTACAGGCACCCACCACCATGCCTGGTGATTGATTTTTTAAAAAATTTTCCTAGAGATAGGGTCTTTCTGTGTTGTCCAGGCTGCAAGCCAACCATGATTTGACAAATGGAGTTGCACCCCAACCAGGAGTGTATTTCCAACATGAATGTTGGCTGATTTTTCATTTCCATTAATGAGGGAAATGGAAATGAGACAATGAAGACATATGTTGGAACTTCACTCAGCCATCAACTTCTTTGCTAAATTGGATAATAGTTTTTAATACTGGAAGAATATTTACTCCAATTTTTATTGCTCTTCACAACTTAATGGGTCTAACACAACACACTTTAAAATTTAATCTGTATTATAACATTTTCTTCATTTCTTTCTGAGGTCTAGACAATCAACCAAAGCCCTGATTGGTAGCATCTGTCTATTTTCATGGTGTAAATATTCCCACCATGGCTAGATTCAAGCTAACAAGATAGAGTCACTGAATGTGAAGTTGGAAAGAGAGGCACAGTGATTGACCCACCATTACACATTATTTCCACCATATAGATACAATAGACTTTAATCTCAAGAGCATAGATAATAGCAAAATTTATAAAATAATCAGAAAGTAATGAGTAGTGCATCATTTATTATATGTTTTTAATTTAATCTCTTCAAGTGTTATATAAATTTAATTTAAAATAATTGCTCTTTAACAACTAGCTTGCAAAATTTCTACAAGTTTAACAACTGGCTTTCATGAGCCAGTGTGAGCTACCTCCAGCATACCTCTGGTTTTGATAGCTAAATCCCCAGAGGAAGCTTCAAGAACAACAAAAGAGGAAATGCATTAAGTAATTATGGGACATGAGAGATTTTTAAAATTAGGCATTAAGAACAATTTTTCCTAAATGAGGGATTTTCCTTATTGTGGTAGATTGTATTTTCCAAAGGTGGCCACAAAATGTCTCTTATTCCCAAATGTTCTTCTAGTACTTTGCCACTCTACTCTCAAGAGGTAAGAGTCAGTGTCCCCTCTCCTTGAACTGGGGTGAGTTTGGGATTGCCTGGAACAATAGAAGATAGTGGAAGTGGCTTCCATCCATAGTGACTTCCAAGGCTAAATCTGAAAAGATGGTGCCGCTTCCTCCTTGTGACCTAGAAAACTCACTCTTGAAGCCTACAGCCTCCATGTAAGCAATTTGGCCAACCTGAGACTGCCATGTTGTGAGGAAGCCCGAACTAGCCTATGCAGAGTTACTGCACAGAAAGCCGGGAGACTCCATGAAGAGAGAGAGGCCCAGGAACACCCAGCTGCCCCCTGCTGGCCCAGCACCAGCTCCATTTGACTGTAACTGTGCAAGAGGCTCTGGGCCAGAGCCACGCATCAGAGACCTCGGCAGGGCCTTGGATATACTAAAAGTTTGTAGAGTCCTGAGAAGGATGTCAGTGCCGAGTTAAGAAAAATGTTATTAGAAACTGGAAGAAAGGGGATCTTTGTTACGTGGTGGTGGAAAGTTTGTCACCTGTGGTAACGTAGAAAGAAGACATGTATCCAGTGAACTCACTGCTATAGCAGAATATTAAAAGTGTTATCTGGCTTTTTCTTGCTACCTATGATAAAATGCAAAAGAAAAGAAACGAACTAAAACAAGCTATTAAATATAAAGGAGCCAGGAACTGCTGGACTTGAAAACAAAATTATTTTTCATTCCTAGCTTCTATAGATGGCAAAAACTTCTCAAACTGAGAAAAGGCCTCAGGCTTTTATTACCTGATTTCAAGACTTACTATAAAGTAAGTCTACAGTAATCAAGACAGTGTGGTATTGGTGAGAGGATAGTCACGTAGATCAATGGAACAGAATAGAGAATCCAGAAATAGACCTGCTTGTATATGGTCAATTGATTTTCAACCAAGGTGCAAAGGCAATTCAATAGAAAAAGGATAGTCTTTTTCAATAAAGAGGGCTAGAAAAGATGGACATTATATGCAAAATAAAATGACCCTCAGCCCATACCTAGCTCCCTGTACAAAAATTAACTTTAAATGGGTCATAGACTTAAATGTAAAACCTAAAACTATGAAACTTTCAGGCGATGACATAGGAGAAACTCTTTGTGACTTAAGTTTGGCAAAGATTTCTCATGTGGGACACAAAAACACAAATCATAAAAGAAAAAAGCTGATAAATTGGGCTTCATCAAAATTTAGAACTTCTGCTCTTTCAAAGCCATGGCTAAGAAAATGAAAAGATAAGAAACTACAAACTGGGAGAAAATATTTACAAAATGCGTATCTTACAAAGGAGTGGTTTCCAAAATAAGATAAAAGAACTCTCAAAACTCAATTTTGAAAGGAAACTCAATTTTATTATAAAGCAACCCAATTTAAAGAGGGCAAAAGACTATCTGTTCTCTACTGAATCGCTTTGTACCTTTGTTAAAAATCAGTTGTCCATTTATGTGTGAATCTATTTATAGACTCTGTATTCTGTTCTATTGATCTATATTCCTGTCTTTATACCAATACCATGCTGCCTTGAATATTGTAGTTTTATAATAAGTCTTGAAATCACGTAGTATTAGTTCTCCAACTTTATTATTTTTCAAAGGCTTTCTAAGTCCTTTGTCTTTCTCTATGAATTTTAGAATAAACTTGTCACTTCCTAACAACAACAACAAAAAAAGCCTTATGGGATCTTTGATCAAAATTGCATTAAATCTATAGTTCAATTTGGGGGCATTGCCATCACAATAATATCAAGTCTTCCAACTCATGAACAGGATATATCTCTCCACCTATTTAGCTCTTTTTAAATTTTCTTCAGCGCTGTTTTGGTAGTTTTTAGTCTATAAGTATTTCATCACTCTTTTTTCAGATTTATCCCTTAACACTTTTTACTTTTGATGTTATTGTTAATGGTATTGTGTTTTACTATTCCAATTTCTAGTTGTTCTTGACTGTACTTAGAAGTGCAATTGATTTTTGTATAATGATCTTATATCCTGCAACCTTGCTAAACTCAATTACTAGTTCTCAGTTACTAGAAAATCATCAGATTTTATATAAAGATCATCATGTCATGTGCAAATTTTACTTCCTTTTTTCCAGTGTTAATGCCTTTTATGTCTTTGCCTTGCATTATTAAAACAGCTGTAACATCCACTGCAGTGTTGAATAGGAATGGGTGAGAGCAGGCGTTCTACATCTTATATATAAAAATTAACTCAAAACAGTTTATAGATCTACATGTAAAGGTACAACACTACAAAGATTCCTGAAGAAAGAAAATTTTTGTGACCTTGGGTTAGGCAAAGGGGATGTTCTTAGACACACTATCAAAAGCATGAGCCATAAAAAAATTGAAAAGGTGATCTTTGTCAAAATTAAAACCTTCTGCTCTTTGAATAACTCTTTTAAGAGAATGGAAACGTGAGCCATGGACTGAGAGAAAATGTTTGCAAGTTACACATCTGAATTAAAGAAAAACAAAAACTTGTATCCATGATACATAAAGAACTCTCAAGATTCAATAGTAAGAAAATAAACAGCCCAGCTTTTATAATGGGCAAAAGATTTGAACAGACATTTCACCAAAGAAGATGGCAAATAAACACATGAACAGATGTTTAGCATTATTCGTCATTACAAAAATGGAAATATAAACCACAATGAGACACCACTACACACCTATTAGAATGGTAAATTTAAAAGACTGGCTATGCTGGGTTGAATAGGGTTCCCTCCAAATTCATGTCCACTCAGAATGTGACCTTATTTGGAAATAAGATATTTTCAGATAATTAGTTAAAGCAAGCTAATAGTGGATTAGGGTAGGCCCTAAATCTTGTGACTGACGTCCTTAAGAAGGCCACATGAAGACACAGAGACACACAGAGAAGAGAATGCCATGTGAGCCAGGGACAGAGATTGGAGTGATGTATATATAAGCCCAGGAATATCTGGGGCCACCAGAGCTGGAAGAGGCAAGGAAGCTGTCTCCCTGAGAGCCTCCAGAGAGAATCAACCCTGCTCACTCTTGACTTTAGACTTCTGGCCTCCAGAACTGTGAGAAAACACATTTCTCTTGTTTTAAGACCCCAGTTTGTGGCAATTCATTACAGTAACCCTTGGAATCTAATATATTGACTATTCCAAATGCTGGGGAAGGATGTGGAGGAACTGAAACTCTTGTACATTGCTGATGGGAATGTAAGATAGTACAAGCACTTTGGAAACCAGTTTGGCAATTTTTTAAAAAAAGTTAAAACACCTGCTACAGGATCAAGCCATTCTGCTCCTAGGTATTTACCCAAGAGAAAAGAAAGCTGTGATAGGCAAAATAATGGCCCCTGAAGATGTCCATGCCCTAATCCCTGGAACTCGTAAACATGTTAAATTACATGACAAAGGAGACTTTTTAGATGTGATTAGATTAAGGATATTGAGATGGAGAGATTGTTCTAGATTATCCAGGTGGGCCTGATGTCATCACAAGGGTCTCTGTAAGTGAAAGAGGGAGGCAGAAGAGTGAGTGTGAGAGTGACATCATGTGACAAGACTTGACAGGTCATTGCTGCCTTTGAAGATGGAGGAAGGAGACACAAGCCATAAATTCAGGTGGCCTCTAGTAGCTGGAAAAGACAAGGGAACAGATTCCACCTAGAGCCTCCAGAAGGAATGCAGCTGTGCTAACACTTTGATCTTATCCCAGTGAAACTCATTTTAAAATTCTGACCCCTAGAACTATAAAATAATAAATTTGTGTTGTTTGAAGCCTCTACGTTTGTGGTGATTTGTTACAGCACCCATAGCAAACAAATACAAAAACATATATCCACACAAAGACTTGTAAGCATCAATGTCCATAGCAGCTTTATTTGTAATAGACAAATATCCACCAATGTGGATAAACAAATTATGGAATATCCATGCAATGGGATTCTGCTCACATATTGCATTATTCCCTGTATATGGCATTCTGAAAAGGGCAGAAATGCAGGGACAGAAAATAAATGAGGAACTGCCATGGGCTGGGTGGGTGATAGAAATGACTACAAAGGTATACAAGGGAAATTTTGGGGTGATTGTAGTGGTAGTTACATAATTGTATGCATTTGTTGAACTTACAGAACTATAGCCCTTAAAAGGGCAAATTTTTCTCTATATAAATTTTACTTCAGTAACTTTGACTTAGAAAGTGGAGAGGTGAGAGACATAGCAAAGAAAAAGAAGGAAATGTCTGGGCGCAGTGGTTCACACCTATAATCCCAGCATTTTGGGAGGCTGAGGCAAGTGGATCACCTGAGGTCAGGAGTTTGAGACCTGCCTGGCCAACATAGTGAAACCCCATTTCTACTAAAAATACAAAAAATTAGTTGGACATGGTGGTGTGCACCTGTAATCCCAGCTGCCCGGGAGGTTGGGAGGTGGTGGTTGCAGTGCGCTGAGATCGTGCCATTCCAACTCCAACCTGGGTGACAAGAGCAAAATTCCGTAAAAAAAAAAAAAAAAAGAAAAAAAAAAAGGAAGGGCCTCAGACCAAATATCGAATCCAGGTGGGACTGTAGCTTCTTTTAAGACACAAGAAAGATTTATGGCAGTACCTCATAGAACCTTTCCAGTAGAGAAAACTTCTCTAAGGATCTAAAGGCCATGCCTCACAGGCACTTTCTGTTATATGACAAGCCTGTTTAAGATCTTTAAGGCATTGATCTCAGTGGGAACGCATGGTAGAAAAGAGCTTATCTCAAAGAGATTTGTGATTTTGACTTTTCTTTAATGGCATGAATCTCTATAAGATTCGTAAGAAACACACAATGTTTTTAATAGAATTGTTCTGGTGGAAGCTGTGCCTGCTTGAACTAAAAGAAACAGAGAGAATAGAAAATAAAATGAGGTCTTTGGGTTTCCAAACTTCTGTAGGTAGGAAGCAAGCCAAGAAAAACCATCAGCTGCAAGCATGGCTCTATTTTATAGAAAATAACAGTGACTCAGAATCATATCTAGGGAACAATCCTGAGTCCCAGTCAAGGAAATGGCAACATTTAGCAACACTTGCCCAGCTGGATTTTAGAATTGCTATGGACCAGTGATTTACCTCCTATTTTCTACCTCTTTAAATGTGAGTGCCTATAAGAGTTATCTTGTGCCTGACCGCTGATTGCATGCTGAGTGTGTAGGAAGCAGTTAACTTGCTCTTTACTTTATAGGTGTTCAGGTCAAAAAGAAAGGTACTCAAAGAGCTGTCCCCAAAGTATCGTATCTGAGGAGCATTATGTGGGCCTGGACCTGATTTAGATAATAAAATCCTGGACCTTGATACTGAGTCTGATCCTGTAATGGGATGAAACACCTGGGAAGTCTCAGAGGAGTGTATTTTACATGTGAAAGGGATATGAATTGTTGTGGCCAGAAATTGAGCTTGGCACATTATATTTTCCAAAAATACCTGCAGTAATATTTCCTGACCCACATGCCCTTCTAGAACTTTGCAACTCCTCCATGAAGAGGTGGAATCTATGTTCCCTCCCCACTTGAACTTGACTTTCTTGACTGGTGGAGTATAGTAAAAGTGATACCATGTGACTTCTGAGGCTAGGTCACAGAAATACCGTATACTTCTACCCTGATTTATTGAGATGCTCAATCTTGAAACCCAGCCACCATGCTGTGAGGAAGCCCAAGTAGTCTTTGAAGAGACCCAGATGGAGAGGAACCAGAGTTCTCAGTCTAATGCCCTGGCTGAGCTCCTAACCAATGGTTAGCACCAAGATGCCATGTGAGTGAGCCATCTTGGAAGTGGATCGTCTGACCCACATTGAGCTGTGTCAGCTGAAGCCCCATGCAACAGAGACAAGCTGACCCCACTGAGTCCTGTCCAAATTGCTGATTCACAAGCAAAATAAGTGATTATTATTTATTTCAAGTCATTAAGTTATGGGGTACATTGTTTCACAGTAATGAATAAATAGAACATTTACCTAGAGGTCTCTAAAAATAGTGTAGAAATGAACGCAGAGCCAAAGCAATAAGAAAAATATTGATAGATGAGTACTTTAAAACGTAAAGCTTCTGCACACCAAAAAGAGTCATAGACAACATTAAAAGTTAAATATATCCATTTCCAGGTATATACACACAAGAATTGAGAGCAGGGACTTAAAAAGATACTTGTATACCTATGTTCATAGCAGCACTATTCACAATAGCCAAAAGATGGAAACGATCCAAGTGTCCATTGATGGATGAATGGCTAAGCAAAAATGTGGTCTATCCACACAATGAAATATTATTCAGCCATTAAAAGGAAGGAAGTTCTGACATAGGCTACAACATGAATGACACTTGAAGACATCATGCTAAGTGAGATAAGCCAGACACGCAAAAAAGATAAATATTGTATGATTTCACTTATGTGAGGTTCCTGGAGTAATTATAGAGACAGAAAGTAGAATAAGGGCTACCAGACACTGGGGGAGGGAGAATGGGGAGTTACTGTTTAATGGGTGCACAGTTTCAAATTTGGGTGATGAAAGTTTTGGAGATGGATGGTGGTGATGGTTGCACAACAATGTGAATGTACTTAATGCCACGAACTGGACTCTTTTTCTTTTCTTTTCTTTTCTTTTTTTTTTTTTTTTTTTTTTTTTTTTTTTTGAGTCTCACTCTGTCGCCCAGGCTGGAGTGCAGTGTCACAATCTTGGATCACTGTAACCTCCACTCCCAGGATCAAGAGATTCTCGTGCCTCAGCCTTCCAAGTAGCTGGGATTACAGGCATGTACCACTGCACCCAGCTATTTTGTGTGTGTGTGTGTGTGTGTGTGTTTAGTAGACACAGCGTTTCACCATGTTGGCCAGGCTGGTCTCGAACTCCTGACCTCAAGTATCCGCCCCACCTCAGCCTCCCAAAGCGCTGGAATTACAGGCGTGAGCCACCGCACCCGGCCTGAACTGGACTCTTAAAAATGGTTAAAAGGGTAAATTTCATGGTATCTATATTTTACCACAATAAACAAGATAATTCAAAGACAAATAGAACACTGGAAAAATATTTGCAAAAATAACTGCTATATATTGCCAGTTTTTAAAAACATGGGCAAAGATAGAAACATGCAATGCAAAATAAGAAGAATTAGGATGAGGAGGAGAAATAAAAATGGCTAAAAACCAATTTGGAAATATATCCAATCTCTCTAGTGAGCAGTTTTAGTGGTGTGTGGGATAATATCATATATAGCTGTTGAGCGTGTAAATTAGCATCTTTCTGGAAGGCAGTTTTGTTCTATGCATGAAATCTTTTTTAAAAAAGTTCCATGACCCCCCAATTGCACTATTAGGAATTAAGTATAAAACAGTAGTCAGATAAAGTAGATACAAGGGCAAGCAATAGAGGATGGCTAATAATCAGACAAAAGTTTAAATCAACCTACAACCCCCAGTAAGAGGAGGTTCATAAATAAATGCTGGCACAACCGTGGACTATGCAAACTTTAAAAGGGACGACATTCTTCTATATTTATTGACATGCCGAGGTGTGCATGACATATTTTAAGTGAAAAAGATGCAGATTAAGAGACAATATGTACAGTATGGGGGCGGAAAGTGCATGTGTCTGAATACATTAGAAGTCTAGAAGAAATGTTAACCATGCTTATTTGTGGGTAGTGGAACTCCAGATAATTTTTTTCTTCCTTACACTCATCTTTTTATTTTCCTTTTTGGGGCTATGAACATATATTCCATCAGAAAATTTTAGAAGACCTTCCCCCACCCCCCCCCACAGTTACAGAAAAGCACAGATGTGGTCCTGGCTGGAGTGGGAAGAATCCCACTGCCCTTCTCATTTGGGGATCTCAAGGCACATCACAAAACATCTGCTGAGGACTTGATAGACCCTAAAGATGTCTCGGTTGAAGTTGCCCTCCATGGAGAGTTCCAGTCCCAGTCTGGTCCCAGCCCAGTCCACACAGAGCATTCACCGACACTGCTCAAATCCTCCATCGTCTGCTCAGGTGGAGTAGATAAAGTTCGTAACAATCCAGGATTTCATTCACCACCTCCTTTCCCATCTTTGCATGGCATTGGGCTCCTCCTGGGGCACCTGCTTCTATGCTTTCTGTTGCTTCCTCCTGCCTTAAGATGGTGACATTGAGTAGAGGTGATCAAAAGATGTCTCCAGAAGCCAACCTTCTCTAAGCAGAGTCTGATTCTGGGTTCTCTGAATGCTGCCTCTCCACTACCCTACAAAGAAAGCTGAAACTGGGGAGGTTCTTTTTAAGGGAGAACAGTTTTCTTCTTGCCTTTCCTAGTGACTTCTTTCTACCTGCAAGGTGGATGTGTGGCCTGGAGCTGTAGCAGCCATTTTGTGTCCACGAGGAAGTCCCATATCCTAAGAAAATGAAGCAGGAAATTAGAAGAAACTGATGTCTCTGGTAGCTTCCTTGATGCTTTGTGTAGCTTTGAGCTGCCTGCCTCAAACTCTTTATTTTGTAAAATAAATTATGTTTATGCCAGATTATCAGAGGTTTACAGGCAAAGATGATCCTAACTGATCTCTTGGGGTTTTCATCATGTCCACAATGCCTGGGCTTGGCCCTAAGTGTAGAGGCTGTGGGGTGTGTGTGTGTGTGTGTGTGTGTGTGTGTATGTATAGGGGGTGAGTCCCTTTCAACTGCTGGCAGCACTATTGTTCTCTCTATTGCAATTCTTCTCTATGCTCCTTTAATCTTTGTAACAACCCTTAAGGGAGGTACCGTTGCCATCTTCATTTCACAGCTGGGAAATTGAGGCTTCCAGAAGACAAGTGACTTGCCTAAGTTTACACTAATCTGAGGACTCTTCCTATGACATTAGATGATTCAGCCAGGGCAGAAGACAAACAGCCTTGTTAATAGTTGTTGTTGTTAACTAGGCCATTTCTTGGTTCTCTGGAGAGTCCTCAAACCTAGGCCTTTGCTTTAAGCTTAACAAATAGCACAGTGCTGAAGAGTGCAGACCATGGTCTCAGAAAGATTTGAATTCAAATTCTAGTTCCCTCAGAGTTCCAGTTCGGCCCTCTGGGAAGTAGACACCAAGATGGAAGTGAACTTGCAAGAGATTTATTGGGGAAGATACTATGAAGGATAAAGGGGAGGGGAAGCCAGGCATGGTGGCTCACGCCTGTAATTCCAATGCTTTGGGGGACCAAGGTGGGAGGATGCTTGAACCCAGGAGTTCAAGACCAGCCTGGACAACATAGTGAGACCCCATCTTTTTAAAAAATTTTAAAAATGAAAGGGCCGGGCACAGTGACTCACACCTGTAATCCCAGCACTTTAAGAGGACAAAACAGGCAGATTGCTTGAGCCCAGGAGTTCAAGACCAGCCTGGACAATATGGCAAAACCCCATCTCTACAAAATAATAATAATAATTATTATAATTTTAAAATTAGCCAGGCATAGTAGCACACGCCTATAGTCCCAGCTACTTAGGAGGCTGAGATGGGAGGATCACTTGAGCTCAGGAAGTCGAGGCTGCAGGAAGCTATGATCGCACCACTGAACTTGAGCCTGGGTGACAGAGTAAGACCATCAAGAAAGAAAGAAAGAAAAGAAAGAAAGAAAAAGAAAGAAAGAAAGAGAGAGAGAAGGAAAGGAAAAGGAGAGAGTAGGAGGGGGAAGGGAGTGCCTTCAGATCCTGATGCTGGTCTGACACCTGGGAAGGGAGAGGGGAATGATAAAGGACGAAAGACGGGAGAAGGAACCTCAGACTTCAGTGCAGCTCTGAGAAAGTCCCCAGGCTGATGGGGAGCCCAGAGCAAGGGTTGCCTGTCCCCGTCTTGGGCAGGCATGACTCAGCTCTCCCACCCCAGCCATGCCCAGTCATTGGCTGAGAGCAGTCAATGGACACCATGTCCATCTGAAGATGTGACACTGGGGGCTGTCACCAACACCTTGAGGAAAGAGGTGATCTCTTGAGGGGAGAGTGGCACATTCCATGGCCACCACCCCCATCACCATGAGCAAGTCCCAGCACCTCACTGAGCCTCAACGCACTCATCTGTGAAACAAGGGTGGTAATAATGGTGCTTATCTCTCAAGGTTGGCCCAAGGTCTAAATGGCATAATTTACACCAAGGCTTAACTGAGCGCCTGGCACATGGGAAATGCTCAAAGAAAGGCAGCTATTTTTAATAAGAAAAATTCCCTGCCTGTCTTTCCCACCTCCACCTCCCCAGGAACCAACCCTGTGCATCCCTTCTGTGTTGAGATCTGCTAGGAGCTCAGCTCAAGGCAGTGACAGATGCTATCCTGCAGGTGCCAGGGGCTCACATCTCAGCTTTCCTGGCAACGAGGTCATTTGTGCACCCACAGAGCCAAGCAACAGAGGCTGGCGGAGGGGCCCGCCCCATTGCTCTCCCGCTCCAGCCCCCAGGAGAGCTGGGAGTTTCCAAGCAAGGATGTGACATTGACACTCTAGGGGAGGCCGATGTTTTGGGTCCATCATGGTGAGATCTCAGGCTGAGAGGGCAGAGGCCAACTCGTCTGAAGCCCTTCTCTGAAGGTGAGGTAGTGAGTGGCTCAGAGCAGTCAGGGATGGGCCCAAGGTCTCAGTTCCCATCCTGATCCTCTGGGGTCTTTCATTAAGGCAAAGAATGACACCAAGGGAGATGCTAGTGGGCTGAGGAACATGGTGCCGCCCCGGGAAAGTTCTTTGCCATGCATGGGTTATGGGTTAGGTGACCTGGCTTGTGTGTAGCCTTTTTCTTCAACTTCTTTACCTGTAAAATGGGTACAGTTGGACTTCTCTCAAGCTAGCCACTCATGGAAATGAAATAATGATGGAAATACCCACCAGAAACATTAGTTACAATTTCCTGAGAATGTATGATGTGCCAAGTCCTGTGCCACACACTTATAAACATTGGCCACTTAATCTTCACAATACCGTGAAGTGGGAACTGTGATTGTACCCATTTGGCAGATGTGGAAACTGAGACTCTGGGAGGCTAGCTGAGCTACTGTAGTCATGCAGCTGAAAGGTGAGCCTGATGGAGGCCATGGGCCCTCTCAGCCCTGCTCAGCCCGGTCCTGCTCTCATTATACACTAGAGCATGGAGATGTTCCATGTATCATTGTTTTAATGGCAAAATAACCCAGCTATCCATTCACAGGGGATCGAATAAATAACTCACGCAACCTTTACATAATGAAAATTGCTGCATCAATTAAAAAGTACAAGGCAGGTTGGGCATGATGGCTCATGCCTGTGATCCCAGCACTTTGGGAGGCCAAGGTGGGAGGATCACTTGAGGCCAGTAGTTCAAGACCAGCCTAAGCAACATAGTGAGACCCTGTCTCTAACAGTAAAAAATCAAAATAAAAAATTAGCCATGGTAGCACATGCCTGTGGTCCCAGCTACTCCAGAGGCTGAGGCAGGTGGATCGCTTGAGCCCAGGAGGTCGAGTCTGCGGTGAGCTATGATCATAGCACTGCACTCAAGCCTAGGTGACAGAGCAAGACCCTGTCTCAAAAAAAAACCCAAACAAACAAACAAACAAACAACAACAAAAAAAAACACAGAGCAAGGCAGCCCGCGTGTCCCTATAGGGAACAATTTCTTTTTTTTTTTTTTTTTTTTTTTTTTTTTTTTGAGACGGAGTCTCGCTCTGTCACCCAGGCTGGAGTACAGTGGCCGGATCTCAGCTCACTGCAAGCTCCGCCTCCCGGGTTCACGCCATTCTCCTGCCTCAGCCTCCCGAGTAGCTGGGACTACAGGCGCCCGCCACCTCGCCCGGCTAGTTTTTTTTTTTTTTGTATTTTTTAGTAGAGACGGGGTTTCACCGTGTTAACCAGGATGGTCTCGATCTCCCGACCTCGTGATCCGCCCGTCTCGGCCTCCGAAAGTGCTGGGATTACAGGCTTGAGCCACCGCGCCCGGCCAGGGAACAATTTCTAAGAGAGGGAATTGACACCTGAACAACACAGGTTTGAACTATGCAGATCTACTTACACACGGATTTTTTTCAAGCTGACTGTGGGACTTGAGTATGCAAGGATGTTGGTATCCAAAGGGGTCCCGGAGCCAATCTTCTGCCTATGCCAAGGGATGACTGTCTTGTTAAGAGAAGAAAGCAAGGTCCAGGCGCAGTGGCTCTCGCCTGTAATCCCAACACTTTGGGAGGCCAGGGCTGGGGGATCGCTTGAGTCCAAGTGTTTGAGACCAGCCTGAGCAAAGTGGCAAGACCCTCTGTCTCTAAAAGAATCAAAAATTAATACTTTTTTAAAAAAAAGTATTAAAGAAGTATAAAAGAAGAAAGCAAGGAATAGAAATCATGTTTTAAATGAGCCCTTTTGAAGGTTTTTTTAATGTGTAACATGATACTAATTTATTTAAATTTTTTATTTTATGACAGTATTCTGTTCCTACTGAGGGGAAATTCCCATCACAAAACTTGTGCAGGAGCTGAACCAGGTCTAGCAGGTGAACACACAGAATGAACCCTGGCAACTTCCAGGGAGATGTGGGCCTTTTCTGTCTACTGAACGTACTTCTCTTGTGCTGGGTTTTTATAACAAGAAAAATTGCTTTTGTTAGAAAAATTAATACAAAAAGCAATGCATGTCCAGTATAGAAAATTTAATATAGAAATGAATAAAGAAGAAAATTAAAATTACCCAAACGACCAGCCCTCCAGAGGCAAGCCCTGGCAATGTGGTAGGGTACTCATTTCTCTTCAGAAAAGGTGATTTCCTACCAAAGGGAATGTTCTCAGGCTTCCATGGGGTGCCCCTGAAGCCCTCCCAAACCCTCTTGAGAAAGACGCAGGCCTCACAGACTGTTAGAGTGCACAACCTTTGCTGCAACATTCCCACTCTAGAAGTGCATCCTAAGGAAATAATTGGATACTCAGACAGTATAGAAATTCTACAAGAATGGTGGCTGCATCGCCATTTATAGTTGGGAAAATCACCTAAATGCCCTTTAGTGGGGGAATGGTTGAATAAAATCTGAACATCTGTGAGATGGAACATTCTATAACCATTTCCATAATGATGTGGATCAATATTTATTGACATGGAATGATTGCCTTGTTATATTATTAGGCAAATAAGTGGTTATGAAACTGTATGTATGGTAGGACCCCAATTTTGTTAAAAAAAAAGTACATATAATATACACACAGACATATACATGTGTATGCCTAAAAACAGACCACAAAAATATACCCCACCATGGTACCAGTTATTTCTGGGTAGAGGGATAGGAAGTGATATTTTAATGTCTAATTTTCCCACAGTAAATGGATATTACTTTGCACTTTTTAAGACTAAAAACTAAATAACATGCTAGCACAGTCTCACCTTGGGGCCTCTGCCCTGGCAGTTTCCTCTGCCTGAAATGCTTTTCCCCAAATATTCTCCACTTTCTTCACATCTTTGTTCAAATGTCATTTTCTCCAGGAGGCTTCCTGACCACTTGATTTAAAATTGTGTCTTGACTGTGCACAGTGGCTCATGCCTGTAATCCAGCACTTTGAAAGGCCAAGGCGGGAGGATGACTTGAAGCTGGGAGTTCAAGACCAGGCTGGGCAACAAAATGAGACATTATCCACTATAAAAAATATATTTTTTTAAATAGCTGGGCATGGTGGCACACATCCGTGACCCTAGCTACTCAAAGGCTAAGGTGAGAGGATGGCTTGAGCCCAGGAGTTCCAGGCAGCCGTGAGCTATGATGGTGCCACTGTACTCCAGCCTGGGTGTCAGAGAGAGACCCTGTCTCAATAAGGTATATTAAAAAAAAAAAAAAAATCGGCCGAGTACCGTGGCTCACACCTCTAATCCCAGCACTTTGGGAGGCCAAGGCGGGCGGATCACAAGGTCAAGAGACCGAGACCATCCTGGTCAACACGGTGAAACCCTGTCTTTACTAAAAATACAAAAATCAGCTGGGTGTGGCGGCGCGCACCTATAGTCCCAGCTACTCTGGAGGCTGAGGCAGGAGAATCACCTGAACCTGGGAGGCAGAGGTTGCAGTGAGCCGAGATCGCACCACTGCACTCCAGCCTGGCGACAGAGTGAGACTCCATCTCAAAAAAAAAAAAAAAAAAAAAAAAAAAAAAATCGTGTGTCTCTCTCTCTTTCTTCCTTTTGGTCTCTGTCTCTCTTCCGTCTTACCCTGTTCTATTTTCCTATTTTACTCCATAGAAGGTATCAAATTCTAACCTCCTAGGTCGTTTGCTTATTTATTACGTTTGTCATCTAGGACCTCCTGCCCACCGGCCCCCAGCAGGAAGGACTGCTCCAGGAAGGCAGGAATTGGAATTTGTGTCTATTTTGTTCCCTGTTGACTCCCAGGGCATAGAACAGGGCTTGGCACACCGTAGGAGCTCAGTAAATATTTGAGTAATGAATGAATGAAATCTAAACAAGCAACTCGTTTTCCTTTATGAAGACTTTATTTCATCCTCACCCTTCTGATTTTCAGAAGCAGCGGCACGGATGAGACGGGTCTGGCAGGGCTGGAGGGGACAGGTGGGAGGAAAGACGTCCCTCGCCCTCTCCGGATTCCGCGCCCTTCGTTCGCCAGCGGGAAGCCGTGGCTGTGCGGAGCCCTAAAGTAGCACCGTCCCCTGCTGGGCAGTTTGGAGAAATGCAGCAAGGACGCTCAGCGCTTGGGCCAGATAACATTTCAAACACCTGGAAATTTGGAAAGGAACAGGGTGGAAAGGTCATTGGGGGTGAGGCAGCCAGATGGGTCTGAGGTAGGCCTTTTCAGAAAGGAAGAGGAGCCGAGAAAAAAATGCAGCCCATTCTCTCAGCTGTAGGACCTGGATTCAAGCAGAGTCCACATCTCGCAATGGATGGGTTTCTCCTGTTGAGGCCAAGACTGACCTTGATGGAAGTCAGGTGCCCTTCAAGGCCAATTCCCAGGGATCTCTTTTTGGAATTTCTGGTTTCCCTAGGTTTGCTCGCAGGTTTTGTGGTGAACATGTATCCTTTTATCAAACCCACCCCACAAAACCAGAATTTCAAACCAAGTTTTTACCCAGACTTTTCAACAAATGTGCATATGCAGTTTCAGAAAGAGGAAATGTATTAGTCCCTTCTCACACTGCTACAAAGAACTACCTGGGACTGGGTAATTGATGAAGAAAAGAGGTTTTATGGACTCGCAGTTCTGCAGGCTTAACCAGCAGTATGACTGGGAGGCCTCAGGAAACTTACCGTCACAGTGGAAGGCGAAGGGGAAACAAGCACCTTCTTCACTTGGCAGCAGGAGAGACAGAGAGAGAAGCGAGGAGAGCTCTATCAGGAGAATAGCAAGGGGGAGGAGGAGGTCCGCCCCCATGATACAATCACCTCCCACCAGGCCCTTCCCCGACAAGTGGGGAATACAATTGGAGATGAACTGTGGGTGGGGACACAGAGCCAAACCCTATCAATCAGCTGAGTCAAGATTGTTCATTGACTCATCATTTTTACTGTGAATTTACTGTGTGCCAGGCACGGTTCTGGGTACTGGGGCTACAGCAGTGAAAAAGACAGACAAAAGCCTCAGCCTTTATGGAGCCGATATTACAGTAAAAGAGACAAGTCCCTAACACACAAATAAATGAAAATATCTAACTAAAAACTAAGGTAAGTGCCCTGAAAGAGAAAAACAAGGTGTCACAAAAAAAAATATTTTAAAGAGCAGACTTCAATTTTGGGAATCCACACTGAAGATATGAGATTTAATCTGAATTCCTCTCCCAGAAGCCAGGGGCAGTCTACGGGGAGAAAGGAATAGTAAGAGAGAAGCTGGAAGTTTCCAGGCTTTTGATCTTAATTCAATATCTCCCTAGAGAAGAATAACTTGTCCCTTTTAGTAGATGTTTGCTCTGTTGTAAAAGGACAGCACAGGAGTCTAGAATCAGAGTCCTGGGTTCAAATCCTGTCTCTGCCCCCTTCCTTAGTTTCTACTTCCTCTGTCCCTTAGAGTTATGATAAGAATTTAATGAGATAATAGAGATGTAGCTATGGACACAGTACCTGGCAAATAGTCAATGAGCAGTCGTCATTACTGTTTAAAGGCTCTGAGAAGATCTGCAACTGGGGAACCTATTGAACTAGACTCACTTTTTGGCTATGGAAACTTTTTTTTGTCCTTAGAGACTCACTCTGTCACCCAGGCTGGAGTGCAGTGGTGTGATCTCAGTTCACTGCAACCTCCGCCCCCCAGGTTCAAGAGCTTCTGCCTCAGCCTCCCAAGAAGCTGGGATGACAGGCGTGCGCCACCACGCCCAGCTGATTTTTGTATTTTTAGTAGAGACAGAGTTTCACCATGTTGGCCAGGCTGGTTTCGAACTCCTGACCTCAAATGATTCGCCCACTTCTGCCTCCCAAAGTGCTGGGATTATGGGCGTGAGCCACTGCGCCCGGCCTGTAGAACCGTTTTGTTGCAGGATATTGTGTGCTCTACCATATATACTGGGGAAATCTTACTTCAGTTATTGGGGGTTTGGGTGGAGCAGACATTATTCATTGCCTACCCCAAGTCCATTTGCTGTCTTTTTTCTTGCTAATAGAACTCTGGTTATGTTCAGGATTAGGCCAAAGAACCTTGGATCTCTAAGCAGGTAGGTCAGACTTGGTCTAGATGTGGGCGCCTTACCTTGTTCTGGCCAGTGAAATGTATGAAAAGTCTCCTAGGGGCTTCCCCGTGAAGATATTGTCCTCCATGAGAAGTAAAAAAACACACCTGACCCCTCCCCCACCCCCACCCCCACCCCCACCGCCCCAGCTCCTGCTTTGAATGTAGTGTTGTGGGGACAGGACACTTGGCTCTGCTGCCACCATCTTGGGAGCACAAGGGGGAAACCCACAGAGTCACAGAGACAACTCTGGGGTCCCCGGTCATGTCCAGCTGCTGAACAACCCTGGAACTGCCTGTTCCCCAGCTCCCTGAGAGAAAACGAATCCCCCGTTGGTTTAAGCTGCTGCTAATGGTTTTCCATCACCTGCATCCCAGAACATTCCTCACTGATCCGGGGTCCCAGTTCTCTGTTCTGAATTAAAATCGTCCTGGTTTCTCCATTTGTCTAAATATTCTCTGGTTCACCTTGAGGACAGTGTCTGGGCATTGCACCAGGCAGCCCATACCCCTCCCTGGGGCCTGTTCCCTTTGTAAAACCATGACTCACCTCCGAGGCCCTTGCTGGCCACACACCTTCATTCCAGAGAGGATTCCATGAGCCATCCCTCTTTGTCTTTCTTCTCTCTCCTGTCTATTTTTGTCCTTTGTGAAATGCCCTGGCCCCCTATGAGGATACAGAGGTATTAGTGCACCCTCCCCCTTAATCCCTCAGGCTCCTGTTCCCTTGTCTAAAGTCACCCAAGAGAACAGGGCCAGCCTAACTTTTTCTGGCTGGCTTTTCCTGGGGGAAATTAAACTGTTTCACTGTGTGTCCCAACCCCAAAAGTCTCTCCTATTCTCTTCACCACGCATGGCCCTAGAACTTTCTTTCTGTCTAAAAGGCACCTACGAAGGAGGAATAGCAAATACATAGCACATGGCAATGGCATACGTGTCACCCTTCCTTCGCTCAATCCATGGCAGACATTGCTAATCAATCACAGCACTCTTTCTTACTGAGTGTAGTTGGCAGGGGAGATGAGCTGAAACCCTGACCTCTATGACATGGTTGGAGACAGGGGATAAAGAGTAAAGTTCACACTCACCTCAAAAAAATTGTCCTGAGGCCTGACACCCCCATTCTCTCTTAGCCAGATGGGACCTAGCTGGCCTGGAGAGCCTTGAGCAAGCAAGGTGGGTGTGCAAGGATCAATGCCTTCATCCCTGGAGACACAGCACAGAGAGTTGGTTAGGCCCTTCCCAGCATTTGTCCTGGACTCACTCCAGGATCGTCTTTGGTCTCAGTTGAATTCAGTGCCATGGAACAAATCTATCATGATCACCTACTGTGTGCCAGGACCGAGGGCCCTGCAGAGATGAATGAATCCTGGCCCCTGGCCCAGAAGATTCTAGCAGAAGAAACAGACTAACAAACAATGAAGCAGAATGCAGAAAGTGCCACAAGAGAGCAGAATTCAACAAGGGCTGACACAGTGCCCGCTATGTGCCGGGTGCTGTGCTGGGTGCGGGAGAAGCAGCGGTGGGCAAGATAGATATGGTGCCTGTCCCGTTGAGTTATGGTCTGAGCAGAAAGCTGGGTGTTCATCAGCTAATCAGACAAAAAAAAAAAAAAAAAAAAAAAGTAGAATGCAGCTGTGGTTCAACACTGGGAGGGAGAAAGGGATGCAGTGCTGGGAGGGCTTGGTCTGGAAGTTCGGGGAGAACAAACAAAAGTTCACCAGACCAGTGGTCTCGAATTGGGGCAGTTTTGCCCCAACTCCCAGGGGACACATGGCAATGTCTGGAGACATCTTTGGTTATCATGACTGGGTAGTATCTCGTGGGGTAGCGGCCAGGGATGCTGTTCAACATCTTCTGAGACACAGGACAGCCCCACAGCAAGGAACGACCTGGCCCCAATGTCAGCAGTGCCAAAGGTGAGAAACCCCCATACAGACAATGAGGGGATGGAGGGGGGTCCAGGCAGATGGAAGGGTCTGCATCCTACCAGAGCAGGCAGCCATTTAAACATGTGGGTGTCTGGGCGCGCGGTGGATCACGCCTGTAATCCCAGCACTTTGAGAGGCCAAGGTGGGCAGATCACCTGAGGTCAGGAGTTCAAGACCAGCCTGGCCAATATGGAGAAACCCTGTCTCTACTAAAAATACAAAAATTAGCCGGGCACGGTGGTGGGCACCTATAATCCCAGCTACTCAGGAGGTTGAGGCAGGAGAATCGCTTGAACCTGGGAGGTGGGAGTTGCAGCGAGCCACGTTGGCGCCACTACACTCCAACCTGGGCAACAGAGTGAGACTCTATCCAAAAAAAAAAAAAAAAAAAAAAATGCGATGGTGATGACCGAGCTGGGTGGTGTTGTTGTTTTTCTTTAATGTCCCTCTGGTTGCCATGTGGCAACGGCAGAAGCAGAGACCAGGAGAGTGGGTGTGCCGGTGTGGCTCTAGGTGGCTATGTGCCTACCACAGGCCTGGAGACTAGACATGAATTCTCAGGAGGAGTTCTGAATTGTGATGACCGCTTGGGGCTGCGCATTCCACACACTGAATTAAGACTATATTTGGGGCTGGGCGTTGTGGCTCATGCCTGTAATCCCAGCACTTTGGGAGGCTGAGGTGAGTGGATCACTTGAGCCCAGAAGAGCTCAGGAGACCATCCTGGGCAGCATAGCAAGACCCCATCTCTACAAAAAATACAAAAATTAGCTGGGTGTGGTGGTGCACACCTGTAGTCCCAGCTACTTGGAAGGCTTAGGTGGAAGATTGCTTGAGCCCAGAAAGCTGAGGTTGCAGTGAGCCAAGATGGTGAACACACACTCCAGCCTGGATGATAGAGCAAGACCTTGTCAAAAAAAAAAAAAAAAAAAAAAAAAAAAAAAAAAAAAAAAGACGGCCGGGCGCGGTGGCTCAAGCCTGTAATCCCAGCACTTTGGGAGGCCGAGACGGGCGGATCACTAGGTCAGGAGATCGAGACCATCCTGGTTAACACGGTGAAACCCTGTCTCTACTAAAAAATACAAAAAACTAGCCGGGCGAGGTGGCGGGCGCCTGTAGTCCCAGCTACTCAGGAGGCTGAGACAGGAGAATGGCCCGAACCCGGGAGGCGGAGCTTGCAGTGAGCCGAGATCGCGCCACTGCACTCCAGCCTGGGCAACAGCGTGAGACTCCGTCTCAAAAAAAAAAAAAAAAAGACTATTTGGGACTCAGTGATCTTAGGGTTGTCCTTTTCCCTACGAGTGAGAGGGAAAATCCTGACTTCTCTTCTGAGAACCGGCACAGATTAGCACCAGGGAACAGAATTTATAAAGAACAAAGTGTTTTGCTCAAAATTATCTCAAGCCAGCCTCACAGCGCCCCCATGAGGTCAGTGTTCTGACCCAATACATTTCGCAGATTAAAAAAGGGAAATAGAAATGGAACCAGGAAAAGCCACCGGACCTGTGTCATCCGGCCAGCAAGCAGCAGAGGTGACATTCTAGCCTAGACCCAACTCCAAATGTCCCTTCTTCTCCAAGGTCCCCAGCCAGGAGACCTCAGGAGGTCGGTGGACTCGGGCAGCCCTAAACCATCCTCAAAGTCTACGAGCAGGGAACCTGTCTCTCCCGTCCTAGGAATTGCTCTGTATGTCGATGGTGCTGAAATTGAGATAATGTATGCCCCTCAGGGCAGTGGGCAATGTTGAGGACATTTTTGGATATCACAATTTGGCCGGGGGGGGGGCGGGGGTGGGCGGGGTGGGGTGGGGGTTGCTAATGGCTGCTACTGGGTGGAGGCCAAGGATGCGGCTGAACATCCTGTAATGCACGGGACACCCTCCACTGCCATAACAAAGAATTATCCAGCCCCAAACGGCCATAGAGCCCAGGATGAGCGTGCTACTCCGGAATGGAAGCCCAGCAGACGCCTGCATCTGTGCTGCGGAGGAGCAGGGGCCTGGGCCTGCAGAGCTGGGTGTGCCCTGAAGACTCGTTGAAAGGTCCTTCACCCGACAACCTCAGGTTGGATGACTAATGAGCCAGGAGTGTGGCCTTTATATAGCTCTGGGCCCAGGCATGCGGGACCAGGTTCGGCTGTCACAGTGCCACGTTCTTCAGCAAGGGGGCTCTGGCAGGCAGGCAAGGGGATGGCAGGGGGAAGCTGGCGGGGAGCCCGGGGCAGCAGCTGTTGCTGGAATCTGGGCCTCATAGAGAGGAACAATGCCCCCGGAATGCCAGGACTGAGACAGCTGATCCCACGGGCATCTGAAGGGCACCAGTAAAAATGGGCTTGTCTAGGTGCCTCTGTCCCCAGTGCAGGCAAGATAGATGACCGAGGGCTAAATATACCAGGGACAAGAAAGCCACTGAAGGGCTATCTGGATGCTTGAGTCTGGACCTGAGCTCTGGGATCCTGGAGGGTAGTGAGAGGTGGGGCCGGATCCCCCAGCTTTGAAACCAGAATACCATGGGGAGGAAAAGCGTATACAGAGGAGTCCGACAATCTGGGTTCGAAGCCCAGTGCTACCAGGTGCTAGGGGTAGGGCCTTGGGGAGTGACTGCTCCTCCCTGATCCTCAGTTTCCTCATCTGGAAAATGGGTCTAATATTAGTACCTTCCTCATAGTGTTGTGAAGATTAAATCCCATGGTGGGTAAAGCATGTGGCTCAGTGTGTGACATGCAGGGAGTTCTAGGGAAGGGGGATGATGGCGATTTGGTTTCTTTTGGTACTTCAGTTTGGCGAGCTATGCAGTAGCTGGGTGGTGGCCATGGCGGGCAGGCCTACCTCTCCCAGTACACTGGAGCACTCCATACATGATAGCTTGTACTCCGCCAGCTTAGGGCAGCTGTCCCTAAGGGCACTGAATGACGGGCTGGAGGGTGAGGTGGGGGCCGGAGTAGGAAATGAGGGTGGGAAGACAACCAGTAAAACCACACACACTCATACACACACACACACTCTCTTTCTCACATACACACTCTCTCACACATTCACTCACACATACACACTCTCACAATCACACACGCTCATACACACTCTCACACACTCACACACTTTAACACACTCACATATACACATTCACATGCATATACACACACTTTCACACACATTCACAGACACGTGAAACACACTCACATAGAGACACACTTTCACACACATACACAGACACGTGACACACACTCATACACTCAGTCACATATACACATACACTCAGTCACACTCTCATACACATACACTCAGTTTCACACACATACACACCTGTCACGCACACTCACAAAAACACACAGTCACAGTCACACACATACACACACACAGTCACACAGTCACACAGTCACACACATACACTCACACACATACACACACTCTCTCACACACAGTGCCTATACTCCATGCCTGGCACTGTGCAAAGCCATTTACACTCATGCATGAGTGACCATGTGGATGGTGCTTGGAACAGAATAAGCACACAATAAATGTTAGCTGCTATCGTTAGTATCACAATTATCTAGTTTCACCTGAATGACACTCTTCCAAGGTTAGCATGATAGTTTTTTCCATTTATCAAGTGAAGACTCTGAGGTTTAGGGTGGTTAAGTCACCTGTCCAGGGGCCCCACAGTCAAGGAAGTGGAGGAGCTGACCTGGAACTCAACTTACAATCATAACACCATTCTGGTAGGGTAGGGTCAAGTGATAAAAGATCTTAGCTGTCAGGCCAAGGAGGGGAGATTTCCTTCTGAGGTAGTGGGGAGCCACTGAGTATTCTAGAGCATGTGCAAGTCATCATCAGAATGGGGTATGGGGGAAAGGAGTTTGACTCAGAGTGTGTGAAGGGCAAGATATAAAGACAAGAGAGAGGAGGCCCAAAACCAGTTGGGAGCTACTACCACAGGCCAGAGCGGGGGTGGGACTTGAGGAAATGGATTTGCAAGACGTTTTAGAGGAAGAATAGACAGATTTTGCCACTAGTGGGGCAGAATCAAGATGGCTGAGGATTTTGGTCTGGGAACCTAAGAGAGAGGTAAAGTCATTAATAGGAAAAGGATTTGGGAGAGGAAGAGGAGAGAAAATGAATTTATTATGGAACATGTTATTTCTTTTATTTTCTTTTCTTTTTTTTAATGTTTTTGATATGGAGTCTCAATCTGTCACCAGGCTGGAGTGCAGTGGTGCAATCTCGGCTCACTGCAACCTCCACCTCCCAAGTTCAAGTGATTCTCCTGCCTCAGCCTCCCGAGTAACTGGGACTACAGGTGCACACCACCATGCCCAGCTAATTTTTGTATTTTTAGTAGAGATGGGGTTTCACCATGTTGACTAGGATGGTCCACAATCTCTTGACCTCGTGATCTGCCCGCCTCGGCCTCCCAAAGTGCTGGGATTACAGGCGTGAGCCACCGTGCTGGAATGTTATTTCTTTTACCTCCATCTCCACTGACATGGGTGCCCAGCCAGTGCTCTGGAATAAGAGCTGGCATTCACTGAACATCACTGTGCCTAGCAGTATTCTAGAACTTTAGAAGCAGTAATTAACTTATTCAAACTTCATGATAACTTTTTGAAGTAAGGACCTCTATTACACGTTCCCATTTCACATATGAGGAAACTGAGGTACAGAGAGCTGATGCTACTTGTCCCAGTGGTGCTTTGTACACAGGGGGTGCTCCATTATGTGACTGACCCATCTTTGCTGGGCACAGGCCTGGTCCACCTACATCTGACTTGCAAGAGAAGCCACCCTCCCCACTTGGTGGCTCTCACTGACGCCTGGGGGCCCTGACAGAAGGAGATAGGCTATCACTTGGTGACAAAAGCCATCAGCCACCCGGCTTTGGGCTGGCAGGGCCTGGTATGCCTTTGTTCTATCAAGAGGTGGCTGACTTCACTGCCCTCTTTAAAGGGGCCTTACACCCCAAGGCAAGTTAACCCACTGTGCTACTTGCTTCCAATGGAAATCATGGTGGGCACTTATGTGACACTTTCCTGTGCCAGGCTCTGTCCTAAATATTAATGCATTACTAGATTAACTCTGTAAGCTACTGATATTAACATACACACTTATGTGATCCGCTGAAGGGTTTTATAAGACAAACACGTAGAGAAGCCTTTCCCTTTCTCCCTTACAATATGGGATGTAATGGCTTAGACTTGAATTCCAGGAGCTAAAGTGCAAAAAGCCCCTGCAGAAGAAACGAATTAAAATATGCCTCCAGCAAGGCTGGATTGAAACCCTTAAATGCCCCAAAGACTGAAAAGATGCTGACTGTCACCACCTGACAGCAAACGAAAGATAAAAACAGTACTTAATGGTCCAGCTAGCAGGAGAGCATCCTTCCACGTTCAGATTTTTTCCCATGGTGGCTATTTTGACTTAAAAAAAAAATTAATTGGCTGGGCACGGTGGCTCACGCCTGTAATCCCAGCACTTTGGGAGGCTGAGGCAGGTGGATCACCTGATGTCAGGAGTTCGAGACCAGCCTGGCCAACATGGTGAAACCCCATCTCTACTAAAAGTACACCAGTTAGCCAGGCGTGGTAGCGCAGGCCTGTAATCAGAGCTACTCAGGAGGCTGAGGCACGAGAATCACTTGAACCTGGGAGGTGGAGGTTGTAGTGAGCTGAGATCACACCACTGCACTCTCGCCTGGGCGACAAAGCAAGACTCTATCAAAAAAAAAAAAAAAAAAAAAAAAAAAAAAATATATATATATATATATATATATATATATGTATCATTTCTCCCAAAAAAGTTTGTTGGGTTTTTGTTGTCACTGGCACCTCTGGTGCTCTGGGCGTGTATTAAATGTGCCATGTATTAAATGTGCCAGTTGCACGGCCTGGCTCAGCTTAAGGGGAGGCCACACCAGCCTCCATCAGTGAGGTAGGGACTGCAAAGGAGGTCTCCAAGGCCACCATAGAGTGGGAAAATTCAGGTGGCTGGGGCGGGTATGTGCACGTGTATGAGTTATGATACCATTAACGTGAAAATGTGTATCTCTGTTTGCATGGTATGACATCATTATTGTGAAAAAAGTGTATATTTCTGTGTGCATGTCTGTGTGTGTGTGTGTGTGTGTCAGAGAGAAAGAGAGAGACAGAGAGTTGGGAAACCTAAATGCAATGTGATATGCTGGATTAGATCTTGGAACAGCAAAAGGATAGTGGAAAGCCTGGTGAAATCCAAATCAAGCCAGGAGTTTGGTCAATAGTAATGCATCAATATCAGTTTCCTTCTTGTAACCAATGTATTAGGGTCATGCAACATGTGTTAACATCAGGGAAACTGGGCCAGGGGAAAGGAGAACTCTGCCACTTTTAATATAAATTCTTAAATACAATTTTTAATTTAAAAATGTCTGGAAGGAATCTGCTGAAGTTCTGAAATGGCAAAACTAATCTACGGGGCTAGAGGCCAAGAGGTGCTGACTTTCAGGAGGATTGGCTGGGAAGGGACACTAGGAAAAGCTCTGGGGCTGGAATGTTCTGTGTCCTGGCCTGGGTGGTGGTTACACAGTGTGCGCCTGTGTAGAAACTCATCTCACTGGACACTTAAGGCACATGCACTTTGCGATCTCAATTTTAAAAGCAAAGAATAAAAGGTAGCATCTGAAAGGCTTCACACGAAACTGCAAACCCTGTTCCTCTTGGAGAGGCTCTGGTTGTCATGATAGGAAGCGGACGTTTTAGTCAATATCTTCTGTAACATGGTCAACTATTTTATAGTAAGAATGTGCTTGCTCTCATTACATTAATGTAATTTTATGGGCGTGGCGTGTAGCATGCACAGAGACAAGTGCACAGATAATAAATGTGCAACCCGTGACACACCCAGATCAGGATCCGCGACATTCCCAGTTCTCCCAAGACGTCCCCTAATTACTTATCATAAATTCTGCTCTCAATGGATGTTCTATAATTTTTTTTTTTTTGTTAAACTTGGCAATCCCATTCCTAATGTTCCCTCCTCATCACTACCCTCCTCTATCCTGACTTCTCACAGCTCAGATTCATTTTTTACCTGTTTATTCATACATTTTTTTTTTTTTTTGAGACAGGGTCCATCTAGCTCCGTCACCCAGGCTGGAATGCAATAGAGTGAACACAGCTGACTGCAGCCTCAACCTCCCTGGCTCAAGTGATTCTCCCACTTCAGCCTCTCAAGTAGCTGGGAATACAGGTGTGCACCACCACACCCAGATAACCTTTGTATTTTTTTGTAGAGACAGGATTTCACCATGTTACCCAGCCTGGTCTCCAACTCCTGGGCTCAAGTGATCCACCCGCCTCAGCCTCCCACAGTGTTGGAATTACAGGTGTGAGCCACAGAGATCAAATGTGTCTTAATGCACACTCTGATTTAATCCTCATAACATCCCTAGGAGGTGAGTACTGTTATTATCACACTTTACAGAGGAGGAAACTGAGACTCGGCGAGAAGCCTATCTAAAGTCACATTGCTGGCCTGGATGCAAACCTTGGCTAGTCCGATTACAAAGCCCTGAGCTACCACGTCAGGCCAATCAAAACTAAATATTCCCCCAGTCCTCAATCTGGCAGATGATCAATATCTTGTCAGGCTTAGGGTCTGTGTGTCGGAGCCCTCCGTGCTCTGTTTCCTTTTTGGCAGTGTTACCAAGAAGTATGACACCAGCCGGACTTTTCCACTAGAGTTATGTTCTTTCTGCTCAGAAGTAGGCCAGGTATTCTCTTAATCCTTGGAGTTTGTGAATCTTGCTGGGATGCACCTTCGTGTGTGTTTTTCCTTATCCTTCCAGCTTGGAGTTTGGGAGTTCTTTCATCCCGCAGATTTTGTTCTCTTTTGTGCTGAAGAACATTTTCTTGTATTACTTGCTCACTTTTGGCTTCTGTTTCTGGAATGTTTTTTATTTGCATTTCTTTGTTATTTTGCTTCATGATATTCCCAAGATATCATCTTCTAGGCCACTATTTAAATTGCAACAAAACTAACCTTTCTTGCAATTCATTCACTTCATTTTTAGTTTGAAAATCAGGTCTTAAAGCTCTAGGAAGTCATTTTGGGTTTCACTTGAATTAAGGTTTTTTTGTTGGTTTGTTTTTATTTTTATTTTTTGGAGCAAAACAGTACTTGGGCTTTAAAAAATAATGAAATTAATACACTGCTCTATTTTCAAAAATGAAGACTGTCGTACCATAATACAGTTGAACATAAATTTCCACTTTTCTTGAATTTAAGCTTAATATGTATATATCTCCCCTTACTTTGCATGAAGCTTTACTGATGTACATCACGCCCGGCACATAGTGGGGCTCAAATAAATATCTATATGTAAATTCATGTTCTTCGATTTGGGGTTAACATCATTCTTACTTAAAAGCAGTGTGTACCTATGAAGAATACTCACATATTTTCCCTCTCTTCATCTCTTCTTTTAAAATTGTCAGTGGGGCCAGGCGCGGTGGCTCACGCCTGTAATCCCAGCACTTTGGGAGGCTGAGGTAGACAGATCACTTGAGCTCAGGAGCTCAAGACCAGCCTGGCCAACATGGTGAAACCCCATTTCTACCAAAAAAATACAAAAATTAGCCGGGCATAGTGGCGGGTGCCCATAATCCCCGCTACTTGGGAGGCTGAGGCAGGAGAATTTCTTGAACCCAGAAGGCAGAGGTTGCAGTAAGCCGAGATCATGCCACTGAACTCTAGTCTAGGTGACAGAGTGAGACCCTGTCCACACCCCCCGACCAAAAATAAAAAGATGAAAGCAGAGGAGTCAGAGAGGTTGGATTCAGAGGTTGGAGTGATGCGGACCATGAACCAAGGAATGTGGGGACCTCGTGGTCCACAAGGAATGTCGGTGCCTCATTCCCTACTTCGTGGTCCACATCGCTCCAACCTCTGAATCCTCCGAGGTGGAAAAGGCAAAAATTGGGTTCTCCCCAGGAGGCTTCAGAAGGAACACAGTCCTATTTGTGACTGCGAGATATTACATATGTTGCCAGGTGTGGTGGCTTGAGCCTGTAATCCCAGCACCTTGGCAGGCCGAGGCAGGAGGATGGCTTGAGCTCAGGAGTTCAAGACCAGCCTGGGCAACATAATGTGACCCCGTCTCTACCAAAAAAAACCTTTTTAATTAGCCGAGCATGGTGGTGCATGACTGTAATCCCAGCTACTCGGGAGGACAAGTGAGGAGGATCACTTGAGCCTAGGAGTTCGAGGCTGCAGTGAGCTATGATCGTGTCATTGCACTCCAGCCTGGGCAACAGGGTGAGACCCTGTGTGTTTTAAGTCACCAAATCGGTAATATTTTTATAGCAGCAATAAGAAACAAATACACTTGGGTTTCTGATTCTTCTAGAAGTTGCTATTCTAATGGATCAGCCCACTGTGCTTCTCTCTGGCTTCTGACACCTCAAGTGAGCAGTTATTTTTCTATTCGGTGGGACTTAGGTCTGGTTGCTGGAAACTTATTAGCTGTAGGAATCCCACAGATAGCAAAAAGGCAGGGGTCTCAGGTCCTGTGGGCCTGTGCTTCACAGCAAGAGGCCTCCACCACCCAGCCTCGAGGGCACAGCAGCCCCAGCCGCCCACTCGCTCCCTCCCCAGCCCCTGCGGTCTTGAGGCTGATGCTGAAAGGAACCCCTGAAGTTTACACAGAACCAACACCCAAGTCCTCCCTGGATTCTCCAATCCCAGGGCCTTGTCCCTGGTCTTGTGGGCTCCCCGGGGCAACACAAGCCACTGGTGAGAGAGACTTTGGATCTCTGGCTCTCTCAACAGGCCCCAAGGCCTAACCCACAGCCCATGAGTTCCACGTCCCAGCAGTCACGTGGTTCCATGCCCCATTCAGGCTGCCATGTTCCCAGAATCCCTAGACACAATCTCACTTAATCCTCCCAGCAGCCTTATGGGGGTGTGTGATATCCATTTTCCAGGTGAGGAAACTGAGGCCCGAGAGGGTGAGTGCCCTGTTTGACAACCCCTCTTGCTATCCAGCCAGAATTGTTCCCCTAGTACCCCTTTTGGAGGCCTGGCTGTACAGGCGTCCCTCAGGAACACACACCCCCACTCGCCTCTGGGGGCCCAGCCCATCCTAATCCCTACCCCGGGGCTTCCCACCCCCATCATACACTCTCCACATCTTCTGTGGCTGCAACAACCTTTTCACTTGGCCAGTTAGAGCTACTGACTGCTCGCACAGGGTTTTAACGAAAATCCATGGTGTGCTATTAGCTAGGGAAACATTTATTCTGGTGTTGTCAGAGAACCTTGGACAGAAAAGCTCCTCTTGATGTGTGCACTGTACGTATGTGGATGTGTGTGCGTGCACGTGTCTGTGTGTCTCTATGCATGTGCAGATGTGTTTTTGTCTGTGCACACATGTGCCTACACATGAACACATCTTTTGTTATTAAAGACTGTTAGAAGAGTCTCCTGGGTAATTCTAACCCATGTATGACTGCAGAGAAGAAAAAAACCCCACACCTTTTTTTTTTTTTATAACAGCCGTAAATGGTCCTTGGGTTTGTGTGCCCCAAAATTGAGATTTTTTTTCCAACTGAGAAGGGGAGTGAGTGATAGCTACCATTTACCAGGTCTCACCTCCTTTTACCCTGCGGAAAACCTAATAAGAAAACTGATTTTTTTTTTTATGTTCTGGAAAACTCCAGCCCCAAGGTGACTTCTGTTCCTCAAAGCCTCCAAATTCTCCCTGCCTTGAGGCACGTGCTGTCCCTGCTGCCTGGAGCCCCCTTTGCAGACTCTGCTTGGAGGAGCCCACCTACGTCCCCGTCTGAGGCTCTCACCTGGCCACTGCCATGCCTCTGTCTCCTCCCTGCATGAGATCCGTCACTCTGTCTCATTCCTGCGTGAGACCTGTCACTGCCTGCAACTGTCTGGGTTGTGCATTTGTTTACTTTCTCTTTGTCCATCTTCCCCTCACACTTATGCACCTCAAGGGCGGGAAATTTGCTGCTTTGCGCTGGGCTCCATTAAGGGGAAAGAATGCTGGTTCAACCATCAGCCCTGTGCCCACACCACTGGGAGGGCAGAGGGACATTCTCCTTCTTAGAGGTGTGACCTCTGGCACTCAGTCCACCCACGGCCACTAAATAACCACGATGATTCCAAGCCCCGAGTTCTTGCTCCCTGAATCCCAAGGCTGTCTTTAAGGGCATAGGAGGATGGCCATCTTTTGTTGTTTTGGTTTGGTTTGGGGGTTTTTTTGTTCTCATATTTGAGATGGAGTCTCGCTCTGTCACCCAGGCTGGAGTGCAATGGTGCGATCTTGGCTCACTGCAACCTCCGCCTCCTGGGTTCAAGCAATTCTCCTGCCTCAGCCTCCCAAGTAGCTGGAATTACAGGCAAGTGCCACTACGCCCAGCTAATTTTTGTATTTTTAGTAGAGACGGGATTTTGTCATGTTGGCCAGGCTGGTCTTGAACTCCTGACCTCAGGTGATCCACCCACCTTGGCCTCCCAAACTGCTAGGATTACAGGTGTGAGCCACCATGCCTGTCTTTTTTTTTTTTTTTTTTTTTTTTTTTTTGAGACAGGCTGGAGGGCTGGAGTGCAATGGTGCGATCTTGGCTCACTGCAACCTCTGCCTCTCAGCTTCAAGAGATTCTCCTGCCTCAGTCTCCTGAGTAGCTGGGACTACAGGCCCACGCCACCACACCTGGCTAATTTTTGTACTTTTACTAGAGACAGGTTTCATCATGTTGGCCAGGGTGGTCTTGAACTCCTGACTCAAGTGATTCACCCGCCTCAGCCTCTCAAAGTGCTAGCATTTCAGGTATAAGCCACTGCACTCAGCAGGAAAGCTGTCTTGAGTAAAAGTATTATATAACAACACCTTGCATTCTGAGAGCAGCTGCTGTTTTCAAGGCCCTCAAAGAGCCTGGACTCTGGAGACAAAGGGGCCTCCAAAGGGGTCCATGCCCAGCTCCATCACTGTGTGACCCTGAGCAGCTCACTTTGCCTCTCTGAGCTTTTGTTTCCTCATTAGTAAAATCGGGGCACGGATGATGAGGTGGTCTCCACCCTCTAGGGTGGTTGGAAAATTGTGTGTGGGAGCCACGAGCACATGGTGCCCAGCACGTGCCAGCGCTCAGTCAATGAGATTTGTCATTTCTTCAGTCAACAAATACTCATTTTTGAGCTGCTGCTGTGTGCGTCACAAGCTGGGAGCTGGGGAGACGGTCAGTGGTGAGAGAAACTAAAGTGATCCCCGCCCTCTGAGCTGACGCTCCACTGGCACCTAACAGAATGAGTCAGTGCACTGCAGGCAGCGTTCAGGACCGCCTCACGCTGTGCAGAGAAACAAAGCTGAGAAGGGAGATCTGAGGGCAGCGGGTCCGTGGCTGTGTTATTTGTCTGTTTTGAGACAGGGTCTTGCTCTGTCACCCAGGCTGGAGCGCAGTGGTGTGATCGTGGCTCACCACAGCCTCAACCTCCCGGACCCAAGTGATCCTCCTGTCCCAGCCTCTTGAATAGCTGAGACTATAGGCATGCACCACTATGCGCAGCTAATTGTTTTTTTTTTGTTTTTTTTTTTGTTTTTGTGGGGTTTTTGGGGGGGGGGTTGTTTGTTTGTTTGTTTGTTTTTGTAGAGACAGGCATCTCCCTATGTTACCCAGGCTGCTCTCAAACTCCTGGGCTCAAGCGATCCTCCCGCCTCAGCTTCCCACAGTGCTGGGATTTCAGGCATGAGCCACAGTGCCAGCCTTCATGGTTATTTTAAATAGGGTGGATGGGGAGGCTTTACTCAGGAGATGACATCTGAGCAAAGATGCAATGAAGGAGGTGAAGGAAGGAGCTGTGCAATGACGGACGGAAAGGCATTCCAGGTAGAAGGCACACAGGTGCAAAGGCCCTGAGGCCAGATCCAGGCTGATAAAACAGAGCATTTTAGCAGTCTCCTCTCCCTGCCATTTTCTTTCTCAAAATTGACAAGCACAAGTGTCCCCGGCCCGAGCACTGCAGAGAGCGCAGCATCTCTCCCCGTGACCATGACCCAGCTACTGCCTCTTTAACCTTGAATGCCTTTTTGGGGGCTCACGTGTCACCCAGTGGCGAGTGAGCCACCCTTACTTCAGAAGAACGGCATGGGGTGGGGGGGCCTTAGGTGGTGCCCGCCTCACCTATGACTGCCAAAAGCGGTCATGGGGTTATTTTTAAACATGGGGAGGAAGTATTTATTGTTCCCGGGCTGCGGAGAGCTGGGCGGAGTGTGGAATTCTTCTCGGGAGGCAGTGCTGGGTCCCTTCCACCATGGTGAGTACAAGGGCTCCAGGAGGTGATGATGCCGGGTGGGCGAGGAGGGGAAGCCACTACAAGCAGGGGACCACGGCGGAGGCGGAGGAAGGAGGCTCTCAAAGCCTCCAGCCCCTTGTGGAAAAAGCCCCGCTGACTGCGCGCGCACAGAGGAACCCCAATCAATGCCCCGATAGGCCACAAATAACAGCAGCTCCCGGGGACTCACAAACACAAAATAAGAGAGTTGGCTTTTTTATGGCTTGTCTACTGACCTCTCCAGGAATCAATAACTCCCAGGGCTTGCAAAATGGGATTGAATGCTTTTAAGGATCAAATTGTAATTCTTTTCTCTTGTTCAGGCAGCTGGGAAAAAGAATGTTTTTGTTTTCACCTTTTGAACTTGCAAATTTAAAACCTTTCTTCCTGTGCTGTTGAGTTGCGTGTCCCCCTCCTGAAGTGGGCAGCTCCCAAATCAGGGTCAGCGCAGGACGGAGAGTGGTTGGGGCAGGAACTCTGGAGTCAGAATGCCCAAGTTCAACTCTCCAAGTTCAATACCCAAGTTCAACTCCAGCTCTGCCTTTTGTGTGTGTGTGGCTGTGCGATCTTGGGCAAGTGACCCAACCTCTCTGAGCCTCAGTTGCCTCCCCTGTAAAATGGGGATGATAATAATAGTATCCGCTTGACAGAGCGGTTATGAGAATTAAATAATAATACATATGTAGAGTATTGAAGCATTTGCTGTTATTGAAAGTCAGAGAGAAGTGGGGTGGGGAGGAAAGGTCAACTCGCTCTTCTCTGCCCTGTTGACATGATGCAAGGACAGGGCATTCAGAGAGGAGGTTTTGCTGCCATTTGGATCAAGGGAAAATTGTGGGGTGTGGGGCGCAGTTGGGTTTTAACACCTTGAAGAACTGTCATTTCATCTTGGCATTCATCATGGCTTAGTGAGCCTGACTTTTTCTCTCCCTCCAATCAATTCTCCTTCTGTGCATTACTGAGCTTTTTGTGAAATGCATCGGAACAAAAGCGGCTGGATTCTGCAGGGACGATCTGTAGGTGTGGCCTCCATCCCCAGGGACACACCTGTGGCTTCTCCTAGTTAATGAAGGAGCCACTACAAGATGCACAAACGCTTATGATCCCCTGGGATCAGGAGGCTCTGGAGAAACTTTATGTCGTGTCCTTTGCTCCCTCCAGCGTCACTGTTTTGAGACCTGAGGGTGGACGCTGTACCTGCATTTCACAGATGGGCAGCTGAGCCCTGCAACAGAGATGAACTCACCCAGAGAAGGGGCCTGACCTAGTTTTTTTGACTCCCAGCCTCTCACCCTTTTAATCAATGCTTTTTCCCCCCAGGCACCTAAGAAAGCAAAGAAGAGAGCCCAGGGCGCCAACTCCAACGTGTTCTCCATGTTCGAACAGACCCAAATCCAGGAATTTAAGGAGGTGGGTGCAGCTGTTGAATCATCCACACGGAAGGAAATCCCACCCGTGAGGGAGAACCTTCCTTTTGTTCCATATTCCCAGCAGGGACTTTTCATTAGACGCCTCTGTCCTCCAAACAATCCCAAATTCAGCCTGAATGGATGTGTAAATTTTTAAAAGAAACTGTTTTTAATAACTTCGCTGATTATCAAAGTAAAATATATTCCTTGTTGAAAAATGTCAGAAAATTTTTCAGAAAAGCACAAAAAAGGAAATAAAAACTACCTACAATTCTATTACCTAGAGATAATCAGTTCGCATTTTGGTATATACCCTTCAAGCCATTTTTGTTATCTATGTATATGTGTATTAAACAAAATTATAATCTTCTGTGCCCACTGATTACTACCTGCATTTTTTACTTTGAGAAATTCACCATTAACATTTCCTATCATATATTTAAACCATTTTTCTATGGTTAAATATGACATTTGTTTATAATGTTTTACTATTATAAATAACACCTCTTTGCTTGTATCTCTGGCTACTTCTTGGGAGTAAAGTCCTAAAAGCAGAACTGCTGGGTCAAAGGAACTTAAAACGACAACAACAAAAGAACTAAAAACAGGCAGAACTGCTGGTCCGAATTGCCCCCCAAAATCACAGCACTAATTCCTATGCCCAGCAGTCTCAAGAAGACTGCCTTTCCCCACATTTCCATCAACACTGGGTATTAATAGTCACAATTTTTTTTGCCAGTCTGAGAGGTAAAAAGCAGTATCTTCTGGGTTTTAAATGTTACAGTCTTTGATTATTAACCACTAGCCCTGTTTGAAACCCCATCGCATTCGATGGCAATGGACCTTATGAAGAGAACCCAAGTACCAATTAGACCAAACTGCACACAGGCTTGGAAGGACAGGCTCGGAATTCATTTTCCAGCAGTTGTGAGGGCTCACACTGACTCATCCACATTACTACCTGGCTGTCCAGAGGGAACTATGCTAAAATGATGCTAAAGAGATCAGTCTGCTTTTGTGTGTGTGTGTGTGTGTGGCAGAGTCTGGCTCTGTCACCCAGCCTGGAGTGCAGTGGCACAACCATGGCTCCCTGCAGCTTCAACCTCCCAGATTAATCGATCCTCCCACCTCAGCCTCCTGAGTAGCTGGGACCACAGGTATACACCACCGTGCCCAGTTAATTTTTGTGATTTTTGTAAAGATTGAGTCCCCCTGTGTTGCCCAGGCTGGTCTCAAACTCCTGGGCTCAAGCAATTCTCCTGCCTTGACGTCCCAAAGTGCTGGGATTACAGGCGTGAGCTGCTACACCCTGCCCTAACGTGCTTTATATCAAAGGGGAAACCATTTGGGGCTTCGAAACAGGAAATGAGCAGTTGTACCTTTTGTCCTCACTAACATTCAGATTGCAGGAATGCTGTGTCCCATAGGGAAAGAGAAATTCCTGAGACAAGTGTCATATCTGAACTTGAGATCGTCACCTTCCAGGGAGAAAGCTACACCTGCCTCTTTTCCCAACCCCCGGAATCAGCTACGGGGGGTGTGGGCAGGGGATGCAAAGAGCTCAAAACACGTAGCCAGGATTCCCCATTTGGGTTTGTTTGTTTGTTGTTTGTTTGTCTGAGTAAATGGGATTACAGGTACTCACCACCATGCCTGGCTAATTTTTTTGTATTTTTACTAGAGACAGGGTTTCACTGTGTTAGCCAGGCTGGTCTCAAACTCCTAGCCTCAAGTGATCCTTCTGCCTTGGCCTCCAAAGTGCTGGGATTACAGGCGTGAGCCACTGCACCTGGCCTAAAGCTATTATTTTTTTAAAAAGCTAAAAACTGGTGTTTCATCTGACCTCCCCACTCCCTAGCCTGCCTTGCCTGTAAAATGGGACCAGTAATCTGTCTCAGCTGGCGGCCAGGGAGGTTCTCAGAACTTTATAAATGCCCAAGTATTTCACAAATGAGGAATCATGGGCCAGGCACAGTGGCTCACACCTGTAATCCCAGCACTTTGGGAGGCCGAGGTGGGCAGATCACTTGAGGTCAGGAGTTTGAGACTAGCCTGGCCAAAATGGTGAAACCCTGACTCTACTAAACAAAAATAAACTGGGCATTGGTGGTGCGTGTCTACAGTCCCAGCTACTCGGGAGGCTGAGGCAGGAGAATCGCTTGAACTCGGGAGGTGGAGGTTGCAGTGAGTCGAGATCACACCAGATTGCACTGCAGCCTGGGCGACATAGCAAGACTCTTTCTCATAAATAAATAAATAGCTTTATAGGGGTATAATTTGCATATCATAAAATTCATCTTTTAAGTGTGCTGTTTTGTGGTTTGTAGTATACTCACAAAGTTGTGCAACCATCACCACTATCTACTTTCAGAATATTTCCATCACCCCAGAAAGAAACCCCATACCCATTAGCAGTCACTTCCTGCTCCTCCCTCTCCCACCAGCCCCTGGCAACCGCTAATCCATTTTCTGTCTCCATGAATTTCTTGTTCTGGACATTTCATAGAAATTGAATCATACAATATGTGGTATTTGTGTCAGACTTCTTTCACATATGTTTTAAGGCTCATCCATGTTGTAATCTTTGTAGGAATTTCCTTCCTTTTTATGACTGAATAATATTCCATTGTATGGACAGACCACATTTGCTTTATCCATTCATCAGCTGATGGAAATGTAGGTTGCTTTCAGTTTTGGGCTACTGTGAACAATGCTGTTATACACATTTGTGTTCAGGTTGTTTTTGTTTTTGTTTTTGTTTTCCAAGATGGAGTCTTGCTCTGTCATCCAGGTTGGAGTTCAGTGGCATGATCTCAGCTCACTGCAAGCTCCGCCTCCCGGGTTCAAGCAATTCTCCTGCCTTAGCCTCCCGAGTAGCTAGGATTACAGGCATGCGCCACCACGCCTGGCTAATTTTTCTATTTTTCATAGAGATGGGGTTTCACCATGTTGGCCAGGCTGGTCTTGAACTCCCGACCTCAAGTGACCCACCAGTCTAGGCCTCCCAAAGTGCTGGGATTATAGGCATGAGCCACCATGCCCAGTCTTGTGTACAGGCTTTTATGTGGACATGCTTTCAATTCTCTTGGGTATATATCTAGCAGTGGAATGTCTGGGTCATATGATAACACGAGGCCTAACATTTTGAAGAAATTGTTGGATTATCTTCAATTGTTGACTTTTGATCTGAGGTCCTGCAATGATCTTTGAAGATCCCAGAATCCACTCTTGCCAAGTCCTTGGCCCAACTTCTTGGGCAACTCTGCCAGTTTCTCCCAGGCTGAGCTGCCAATCACTTCCCTTCCACAGGCCTTCACTATCATGGACCAGAACAGGGATGGCTTCATCGACAAGAACGATCTGAGAGACACCTTTGCTGCCCTTGGTATGTCGCACCCTCTAGCCCTGGAGGAGGGTCTCTTTATCTCACATCCATGAGGAGCACGAGGTGGGACCATCAGAAAAGCCCAAGATGGGTGTCATTTCCCAAAGAAACAACTCCACCACAACTGCTCTTTAAGACAAATTTCAGGGGATGGGAAAGAAGTGTTTAGGCTTTGAATGTCTTCAGATATCTTTTATCTCCTGAAATAACTTTTTTGTGTGATTTTGAATGCAATATCAGCTCACAACAGAAAATGGGGAAAAATGCAGAAAAGTATAAAGGAGAAAATGACATCACCCAGAAGGTCATATTCCACTGTGAACATTCCAGTCTCTTTCCTCTAAGTCTTTCTAGACATGTCTGTTAGGTTTGGGTTTTAGTTTTTTAAATTATTGGAATCATTCTCTTTTGAATTCATCTTCTAAAATGTATCATCTCAACAGTGTGAGCACAAGTACATGGAGTTTCTTCAAAATATACATGTCTAATCTGCTACCCACCACCGCCTCTTACTCCTAACCTTAGAACTCAGGGCAACCATACACAGCTGTGCAGACGGTGCACTGCACAATTCTACAGGGAACTATTCACATTTGTAGTGAGTGTAGCTTTTTATACTTAAAACATACATTGGCTTAAAAAGTGACAGATTTTTCTTATTTGCACAAAGGTAGGCTTGTGGCAGGACTAGAGCAGGTAAATCAGAACCTTCAAGGCTGTGGGTTACAGCAGGTTTAACTTGAAAAAATTCCCTCAGGTGATCCTGATCTGTCTCTCCTGCCTCCAACTGTGAAGGGCTAATTTACAATACAAGCCTTTCCCATTTGAGTGAAAAATGAAAGTATCTGCATTAAATGTTCCAGGTTCTGAAGACACTATTTTAAATATAACGAACTGGCCGGCATGGTGGCTCACACCTGTAATCCCAGCACTTTGGGAGGCGGAGGCTGGAAGATCACTTGAACCCAGCACTTTGAGACCTGCCTGGGCAATATGACAAAACCCTATCTCTCCAAAAAACTACAAAAATTAGCCAGGCACGGTGGCGTGCACCTGCAATCCCAGCTACTTAGGAGGCTGAGGCACGAAAATCGCTTGAACCTGGGAGACGGAGGTTACAGTGAGTCGAAATTGTACCACTGCACTCCAGCCTGGATGACAGAGCTAGACCCTGTCTCAAAGAAAAATAAGTAAATAATGAACCCCTTCCCACATCAGATGTTAGGGTTGCTTCCAGTCATTTGGTTATTATAAATAACACTGTCAAGAACATCTTCTCACATAAGATCTTTGCCCCCATCCACCCCATCTCCGATTATTTCTAGACTAGATTTCTTGAAGTGGAATCCCAGGAGCCAATGGCAGTGTCATAATGGCTCTTTCTCCCCCAGCTCTGAGTCCCTGAGTGTGTGTTTCCTACCCTAGGGCGTGTGAACGTGAAAAATGAAGAAATTGATGAAATGATCAAGGAGGCTCCGGGTCCAATTAACTTTACTGTGTTCCTCACAATGTTTGGGGAGAAACTTAAGGGTAAGGTCGTGTGTGTGTGTGTCTATGTTTCTTTGGGGGGCTGGCAGAAGATGGTTAACTTTAAAAGAGATAAAGCACCATTGGAAAAAATAATGAAAACAGCAATTTGGCTGGCCGCAGTGGCTGATGCCTGTAATCCCAGCACTTTCAGAGGCCGAAGTGGGTGGATCACTTGAGGTCAGGAGTTCAAGACCAGCCTGGCCAACATGGTGAAACCCCATCTCTACTAAAAACACACAAAAAATTAGCAGGCACGGTGGTGTACACCTATAGTCCCAGGTACTCAGGAGGCTGAGGCAGGAGAATCCCTTGAACCGGGATGGCGGAGGTTGCAGTGGGCCGAGATTGTGCCACTGCACTCCAACCTGGGTAACAAAATGAAACTCTGTCTCAAAACAAAACAAAACAAAACAAAAACACAGCAACTAACATTGCTCCAGGACTTAACCTAAGTCAGACCTCATGCTAACCACTTTATACGCATTACCCCACTTAACAGCAACTAGGAGGTACGCTCTATTCTTATCCTCAGTTTACAGATGGGGAACTGAGACTAAGAGACAGAAAGTCACTTGTCTGAGGCCACACGGCTAGCAAGTGCCAGAGTTAAGATTCGAATCCCAGGCTTTCGAATCTAGATGATGTTTGACCGTGAGTTCTCAGCCCTCTTTCAAAATAGAGGCTCAGGGATCAGATGAAAGCAGGGTATTTTTCCTCCATGCAAAGCAGCCTTGCTCTGGCCCCTTCATCTCTGGGAGAACTTGGGCCCAGCTGCCTGGGGTGCCAGTGGTTCCCAGCCACCCCCAGTACATGTAACCCCTGTGTTCCGTTTCAGGAGCAGACCCTGAGGAAACCATACTCAATGCATTCAAAGTGTTTGACCCTGAAGGCAAAGGGGTGCTGAAGGCTGATTAGTGAGTGGGGTCTGTGGGGAGGAAGGGGGTTCCCTGCTTGCCCCCCTGCCCCACTACACATGCACAACTGACACCAACACCTGCTTTCCTCTCTCGGCAGCGTTCGGGACATGCTGACCACGCAGGCGGAGAGGTTTTCCAAGGAGGAGGTAATGGGGTCCTTCAAGCACTCCCTGTACCCCAGCTCCTGGGCTCTCCCTCTGGGGGGCTTTATGTCCCCCTCTTGTCTAAAGCACCCCTGACCCCACACTGACAGGGAACCAGCTATCGTCTTCTGAGCCCTGGCCTCATTTCATTCTCTGCCACCCTATGAGGTAGGGACTAGCATAACTCCCATTATACAGATGGGCAAACTGAGACCCAGGGAAGTAAAGTCACTTGTCTAAAATAACAACAATCACACCTGTAATCCCAGCACTTTGGGAGGCCGAGGCAGGAGGATCACTTGAGGCCAGGAGTTTGAGACCAGCCTGGCCAACATGATGAAACCCTGCCTCTACTAAAAATACAAAAATTAGCTGGGCATGGTGGTGGACACCTGTATTCCCAGTCACTCAGGAGGCTGAGGCACAGCACGAGAATCACTTGAACCCAGGAGGCAGAGGTTGCAGTGAACCGAGATCACGCCACTGCACTCCAGTCTGGGCAACAGAGCAAGACTCCATCTCAAAAATAAAATAAAATAAGATAACAAAACTAATAGTAAATGCCAGGACCTGGATTCAAACCTAGGTCTATGTGACTGCAGGTTCTGCCTTCCTCACGATGCATAGAGACCTGCTTAGAGCATGAAATTATTGTAGTGTGAAGGGCTGCCACATACTGTCATGTGAGTTGTGCACTGAACAACTCTTTTTTTCAGTTTTATGAAACTGACATCTAGAAAATACACAGTCATCAGACTGTGTATTTGTTGCAACAGCTTTCCAGAACTGGCAGTAAACTGTCTGGTAATATTTTTTTTTTAACTCAGTGACCTTTTTCTGGGAGATGCGGTAGTGAGTTTGGTAGAAGGGGCATTTTTGCTAATTTGCCAAAGCTTCTGTATGAGCAAGCAATGGTGCCGTCAACCTTATTAGTGAACCTTAATGAGTTGATTTTAAATGCCCCCTCATAGCCTCACAGGCCTCTCTCCATCAAGTTCCACATTTTACTAAAAATTGTATGTAGATTTCCCCTCCCCAAAAACTCAAGCAGCTAAAAGGGCTGCCTTCACTTTCCACCTGCTGTGGGCTTTGAACAAGCTCCTTAACCTCACTGCACCTCAATTTCCTCATCTGTAAAGTGGGAATGATAATAGAAGCTACCTCATAGGAGATTGCAAGGATTTGATACGTTAATGTGGGGAAAATGTGACCTTCTGGCAAAGGCAATACAAGTGCTGGCTATGAATAGCCAGTATGGTTTTTTAAAAAAACTAGCCAATGCTTTTTAAATGGGGAAAGTTTGTATAAAAACAAAAATCTAGATTTCTGATGCCCTGGTCCCTGTGGCCACCTTCATGTCACCTTTTTAGATTGCCATGTGTCTCCATTTAGCCACAGGACCTATCCTGCTCCCTTAAATCACCTGCTGGCCCCTGGAAACTCTTGAGTTTGTGATGCTGGTGGAAGGCTGGGTTTCCAGGGACATCTCTGCATGATGTTTATTTGGGAGGGCCGTTGAGGTCAGGGAAGAACAGGGAAGGGCAAGGAAGGAAAAGTGCATGAAGGAAGAAGTTGAGCCAAGATTCAGGCCCAAAGACCAGCACCGCTGACTCCCCAGGCAGGGAGCTCATTCGATAGCTCTCCTGGGAGGCACCAAGTTGGGCAAGATGGCTGCGCCTTTATACCCCCACACCAATCCCATCCGCTGGCTGTAGGCTGCCCCAGAAAGGGCATGACCTTGGGCGAGGGGGCCCTGCAGCAGCTGGGGAAGTCCTTCTCTGGAGGACCCTCTGAGTGGCCCATGTTCCCATCCCCCAGCCCAGCTACCCGTCCACTCAGGCCCCGCCCACAACCCCCCACCCTCTGTCTCAGTTCCCCTCCCCTCATCCTTAGCATGTCTTGCTGGCTCATTGCAGATTGACCAGATGTTCGCCGCCTTCCCCCCTGACGTGACTGGCAACTTGAACTACAAGAACCTGGTGCACATCATCACCCACGGAGAAGAGAAGGACTAGGAGGGAGCTGGCTGCTGCGCCCTGGGCTCGTCTTTGCAGAGTGGTCCGTGCCCTCATCTCTCTCCCCCCAGTACTGCCTCTGTCCCCACCTTGTCTGTTAGCTGTGTGGCTGCCCCATTTATCCACCTCCATCTTCTTTGCAGCCTGGGTGGCTACAGATAACCTCATGGCCGCACATCCTAGAGATGGAAATCTATCCAGAGGCTGTGTTACAATAAACAGGAGGTTGTGTATTTGGTCATGACATTTCTCTGACAGATAGTGCCTCAAGTAAGAAAGGCAAAAGCAGATGAGTTAGTGACAGCCTTGCAGTCATTATTGAACCTTGGTGACTCTTTATTTAAGGTAGACCTTTGCAGCCACTCAAAACTGTTTCTATTAAGGACCATGTTTTACTGGAATGTTACCTGGATGACCACAGCCCTCTCTTCCAAAGAGCTCAAGCATTTAGAGGGCCTTGCTTCCACGACATCCTTCCCTTAGGATGCCATCGGAATGCCTCTCCTGCCAGTGACAGTGACAAGAAGGAAGTGGCCTGACACATGGTAGGAACATAGCTCCTTCAACAGTAATCACACCTGCCAATTCTAAGAGAGTGATTTCTAGTTTCAGATAAAGTAGAAGTTGTTTGTACTTCTTCCCTAGCAAACTAGGGGAGTGATACTGACTTCTGACCCTGTCTGGGGCCCAGGCCTGGATGTGAGTTGACCCTTGATTTTGAGTGACCACAGTCATGGTTGAAGCATTCAGGTCTATTATGGCTGCAAGATTCCCAATGTAAGAAACAAATAGGGCCAGGTGTGGTGGCTCATCCCTGTGATGCCCGCACTTTGAGAGGCTGAGGCAGGAGGATCACTTGAGCCCAAAAGTTTGAGACCAGCCTAGGCAACATAGTGAGATCCAATCTCTACAAAAAATAAACAGCCAGGCATAGTGGTGTGCACCTGTGGTCTCAGCCACCCAGGAGGCTGAGGTGGGAGGATCGCTTGAGCCCAGGAGGTTGAGGCCGCAGTGAACTGCACTCCAGCCTGGGTGGCAGAGTGAGACTCTGTCTCTTAGAAAAGGAAAAAAAAAAAGAAAAAGAAAAAGAAATAGGTTCAAATAACTAAGAAGTCCAAGGGCTTCAGGCACAGTTGCATCTAGGAGCCCAGACAGTGCCCTCAGAGGCTGGGGAGGCCTCTGTTTCCTGTCATGTTGCTCTGCTCTCGGCAGTGGCAAAATAATCAAGAGCAGTTCCTGCCCCCTTTCCAGCCCCTTAGCAATCCTAGAAGAGCATACTCCTCTCTCTCCCAACTCCACACAAACCTCAGAACAGGGCCTCGTGGGATCCCTCTGGGGCACCTGACCCCTGAACCAATCACCATGGACTGGCAAAGGCAGTGCTCTGATGGATGGACGGGCCTGGCTCAACTGATCAGCCCTGTGCTGGGGTTGAAATCAGAGCCCTCCTGAACCATATGACCTGGAGATGGGCGGGAAGATTCCCCGGAGGAAAACCCGAGAAGCAGCAGGGAATGGACTTCAGGCACTTCAAGTTTTCAAGAGAATTCCAAGAACCCTCCCAGCACTTTGGGAGGTCGAGTCGGGCGGGTTGCTTGAGTTCAGGAGCTCGAGACCAGCTTGGCTAAAATGGCAAAACCCCGTCTCTACCAAGAATGCAAAAATTAACTGGGCATGGTGGCACATGCCTGTAATCCCAGCTACTCAGTAGGCTGAGGCAAGAGAATCACTTGAACCCAGAAGGAGGAGGTTGCAGTGAGCTGAGATCACTCCAGCCTGGGCGACAGAGCCAAACTCCGTCTCAAAAGAAAAGAGAGAATCCCAAGAACCTAAGAACACAGCCCAAGTCAATGATGTGATGGGAACGAGCTGAAATTTGGTGACAGAGTGGAGCTGGGGTCACAGTGAAGGCAGGAGGGCCCAGGAGGCCAGAGGAGCCACAGTTAGGGCCAGTCCTCAAGGCTTGACAATGGCAACAGTGCCATCCGTGGCAGGAGCTCAGGGCCGAGCCAGCGACAGGATGAACGAAACTGTCTTCTGGCTGCAGAGACCTGGGGCCCCTTTCAAAGCAGGCTTCATGGGCAGGGACCCAGGGGAGTCACGGCCCCACCCCATGACCCAGGATGCCCCACACCCTGTGGACAGCCTCCCTGCACTCCAGAGTCGGTCCAGGCTGACAGCCTCATACCCCGGGCTCCTGTGGTCAGAGATGCAGTCCGGCACCAAGAAGGCGGGACTCAGGACACTCCAGGGCAGTGCGTGGTTCTGGGCAGGACACTGTGCACTCAGCTCTGCAGTGACATGCTCACCCACGACAGACACACGCAGAGATGGAGACATGCGGAGACACACAGAGAGACACAGAGAAGCACAGATACACAGTGAGCTGCGATCACACCACTCACTGAGCTGAGATCACTCCAGCCTGGGTGACAGAGCCAAACTCTGTCTCAAAAAAAAAAAGAAGAAGAAGAAAGAGAATCCCAAGAATGGGTGCAGACATGCAGAGACACACAGAACACACAGAGACAGAGATACAGGGACATACAGAGATGAACGCAGAGATACAGAGACACACACAGATACAGACATGCAGAGACACACAGACAGGGACACGCAGAGACACACAGAGACACACAGATACAGACATGCAGAGACATACAGACAGGGACACGCAGAGACAGACAGAGACACACAGATACAGACACACAGAGACACACAGATACACACACACAGATACAGACACACAGATACAGACACACAGAGACAGACACACAGATACACACACACAGATACAGACACACAGATACAGACACACAGATACAGACACACAGAGACACACAGATACAGACACACAGATACAGACACACAGATACAGACACACAGAGACACACAGATACAGACACACAGATACAGACACACAGATACAGACACACAGAGACACACAGATACAGACACACAGATACAGACACACAGATACACACAGATACAGACACACAGATACAGACACACAGATACAGACACACAGATACAGACACACAGAGACACACAGATACAGACACACAGATACAGACACACAGAGACACACAGATACAGACACACAGATACAGACACACAGATACAGACACACAGAGACACACAGATACAGACACACAGATACAGACACACAGATACACACACACAGAGACAGACACACAGAGACAGACACACAGAGACAGACACACAGAGACAGACACACAGATACACACACACAGATACAGACACACAGATACAGACACACAGATACACACACACAGATACAGACACACAGATACAGACACACAGAGACAGACACACAGATACACACACACAGATACAGACACACAGATACAGACACACAGAGACACACAGATACAGACACACAGATACACACACACAGATACAGACACACAGAGACAGACACACAGATACAGACACACAGATACAGACACACAGAGACAGACACACAGAGACAGACACACAGATACAGACACACAGAGACAGACACACAGATACAGACACACAGATACACACACACAGATACAGACACACAGATACAGACACACAGATACAGACACACAGATACAGACACACAGAGACACACAGATACACACACACAGATACAGACACACAGATACACACACACAGATACAGACACACAGAGACAGACACACAGAGACAGACACACAGATACAGACACACAGATACACACACACAGATACACACACACAGATACAGACACACAGAGACAGACACACAGAGACAGACACACAGATACAGACACACAGATACACACACACAGATACACACACACAGATACAGACACACAGAGACAGACACACAGATACAGACACACAGAGACAGACACACAGAGACAGACACACAGATACAGACACACAGATACACACACACAGATACAGACACACAGATACAGACACACAGAGACAGACACACAGATACAGACACACAGATACAGACACACAGAGACAGACACACAGAGACAGACACACAGATACAGACACACAGAGACAGACACACAGATACAGACACACAGATACACACACACAGATACAGACACACAGATACAGACACACAGATACACACACACAGATACACACATACAGATACAGACACACAGAGACAGACACACAGAGACAGACACACAGATACAGACACACAGATAGACACACACAGATACACACACACAGATACACACATACAGATACAGACACACAGAGACAGACACACAGATACAGACACACAGAGACAGACACACAGATACAGACACACAGATACACACACACAGATACACACACACAGATACAGACACACAGATACAGACACACAGATACACACACACAGATACAGACACACAGATACACACACACAGAGACAGACACACAGATACAGACACACAGATACACACACACAGATACAGACACACAGATACAGACACACAGAGACAGACACACAGAGACAGACACACAGATACAGACACACAGATACAGACACACAGAGACAGACACACAGAGACAGACACACAGATACAGACACACAGATAGACACACACAGATACACACACACAGATACAGACACACAGATACAGACACACAGAGACAGACACACAGAGACAGACACACAGAGACACACACACAGATACAGACACACAGATACACACACACAGATACAGACACACAGATACAGACACACAGATACAGACACACAGATACACACACACAGATACAGACACACAGATACAGACACACAGAGACAAACACACAGAGACAGACACACAGATACAGACACACAAATACAGACACACAGAGACAGACAGAGACACACACAAATACAGACATGCAGAGACACACAGACAGGGACACGCAGAGACACACAGATACAGACACACAGAGACAGACACACAGATACACACACACAGATACAGACACACAGATACAGACACACAGAGACAGACACACAGATACACACACACAGATACAGACACACAGATACAGACACACAGATACAGACACACAGATACAGACACACAGAGACAGACACACAGATACACACACACAGATACAGACACACAGAGACAGACACACAGAGACAGACACACAGATACAGACACACAGATACAGACACACAGATACACACACACAGATACAGACACACAGATACAGACACACAGAGACAGACACACAGATACACACACACAGATACAGACACACAGATACAGACACACAGATACACACACACAGATACAGACACACAGATACAGACACACAGATACACACACACAGATACACACATACAGATACAGACACACAGAGACAGACACACAGAGACAGACACACAGAGACAGACACACAGATACAGACACACAGATAGACACACACAGATACACACACACAGATACACACATACAGATACAGACACACAGAGACAGACACACAGATACAGACACACAGAGACAGACACACAGATACAGACACACAGATACAGACACACAGATACACACACACAGATACAGACACACAGATACAGACACACAGATACACACACACAGATACAGACACACAGATACACACACACAGATACAGACACACAGATACAGACACACAGAGACAGACACACAGAGACAGACACACAGATACAGACACACAGAGACAGACACACAGAGACAGACACACAGATACAGACACACAGATAGACACACACAGATACACACACACAGATACAGACACACAGAGACAGACACACAGAGACAGACACACAGAGACACACACACAGATACAGACACACAGATACACACACACAGATACAGACACACAGATACAGACACACAGATACAGACACACAGATACACACACACAGATACAGACACACAGATACAGACACACAGAGACAAACACACAGAGACAGACACACAGATACAGACACACAGATACAGACACACAGAGACAGACAGAGACACACACAAATACAGACATGCAGAGACACACAGACAGGGACACGCAGAGACACACAGATACAGACACACAGAGACAGACACACAGATACACACACACAGATACAGACACACAGATACAGACACACAGAGACAGACACACAGATACACACACACAGATACAGACACACAGATACAGACACACAGATACAGACACACAGATACAGACACACAGAGACAGACACACAGATACACACACACAGATACAGACACACAGATACAGACACACAGAGACAGACACACAGATACAGACACACAGATACAGACACACAGAGACAGACACACAGATACACACACACAGATACAGACACACAGATACAGACACACAGAGACAGACACACAGATACAGACACACAGATACAGACACACAGATACACACACACAGATACAGACACACAGATACAGACACACAGAGACAGACACACAGATACACACACACAGATACAGACACACAGATACAGACACACAGATACACACACACAGATACAGACACACAGATACAGACACACAGAGACACACAGATACAGACACACAGATACACACACACAGAGACAGACACACAGATACACACACACAGATACAGACACACAGATACAGACACACAGAGACACACAGATACAGACACACAGATACACACACACAGATACAGACACACAGATACAGACACACAGAGACAGACAGAGACACACACAAATACAGACATGCAGAGACACACAGACAGGGACACGCAGAGACACACAGATACAGACACACAGAGACATACAGAGACACGCACAGGTGCGGACATGCAGAGACACACACAGACAGGGACACACAGAGACATACAGAGACACACAGATACAGACATGCACACAGATACAGACATGCACACAGATACAGACATGCACACAGATACAGACATGCAGAGACACAGAAACAGACATACAGAGACATACAAAGACATACAGAGACACATAAATACACACAGAGACACACAGATACAGACACACAGAGACACACAGAGACAGACACAGGTGCAGACATGCAGAGACACACAGACAGGGACACACAGAGACATACAGAGACACACACAGGTGCGGACATGCAGAGACACACAGAGACAGAGACAGAGGCATACAGAGACACACACAGATACAGACACGCAGAGAACACAGAGACACAGAGACACACACAGGTGCAGACACGCAGAGACAGAGACAGAGGCATACAGAGATGCACACAGATTCTGAGACACACAGGTACACACATATATGGACACACAGAGACACTCAGATACCCAGAGATACAGACACACAGACATATATACAGACACACAGACATATATACAGACACACAGACATATATACAGACACACAGATACAAACACACAGAGACACAGACTCAGAAACACAGAAACAGAGATATACACACATGTGCCCAGAGACACACCCACAGAAGCAGATCCAGCACGCCCCCAGCTCCCACTTCCCATCCGCAAGTGTTTGCCACACCTCGGGTGGCCAGCGGCGTCTCAGGATCCACACTTTGGCTCCAGCATGGCCCCTCCCCCGGGCTAGTCCGTTACACCTGGTGGACCGCATCTGCATCTGTGTCTCTGCATGTCTGGGGGTGGCCTGTGTTGGTCTCCAGCTCAGAGGTGTCCAGGGGCCTTGATGGCCTCACACGGTTCCCGCCCCCTGCTCCTGCTTTTACTTCTCACTCCTCGGTCCCAGCCCAGAGGTGGCCCCAGCACCCAAAGCCCTTAGTAATGCGTGTGACAGGCACGAGGCTACAGAACAAAACATTTATTTTTTCAGTTATTGTGCAAAGGTGGCCCCATGCATGCACCTCACATGGTTACCCTCTTCCTGGACCTGCTGTCATCCACTTTCTCAGGCAGGCTGTCTCCGCGCACTTCCTTACTCCGATTCTCCTTCAGGATGTAATTGTCGAGAATCAGCTGCCGAAGGCTGCTGTGATCCAGGGGCTGTTCCACTGCACCAAGACCAGGTTTGTGTGAGGTGCTGGGAAATCAAACTCAGGGCTGGGGCTTCCTTCCCAGTGACTCTGTCTCTCTGCCCAAGGCAGGGATGGCCAAGCCTGGTTTGGCATCCCTCCATAGCATTGGGGAGTGGAGCCTGGAAATTCTCAGGTTTCAAGGAGGGGAGAATGAACAGAAATATACTTCTCGGGGCTGCCCAGACAATGACTAGTTTTCCTCCCAGACAAGGATGTGACGAATATTTGGTTTAATGTTAAGGAGTTAGGGCCACCATGTGCAGTTGTTCAGGATGTGCACTACACAAAGACACTTAGAGGAGAGGGGTAGACAGATGGGTTGAAATCCAGCCCCCACTTGATTGCTGAGCCATAGCTACCCAGAAGGGGTACCTTTTTCTAATTAATCTACCCAAAAGTGGCCTCTCTTCTAATTCACGCCTGTAGGCCATAGAGGCCAGTGGGCTGGGAGAAACTAAAGTTCATCGACATTCCCGTGAACAGAGGTGAAGACAGTATCCGTACATTTCCGACCTTGTGAGGACAACCCACCAGCAGCTCTGCCCACCTCTCCCCCCAGCCTTTTAGGAACTGAAAGGGTGGTGGAAGTTGTGCTGAGATGGGTGTCATCTGGCCTAGCTTTCACTCCTGCCACATTTCAGTCTCTTCAGCTGAAACACACAGGATCTCTGTGTGTGCATGTGTGTACGCATGTGTTGTGTGCGTGTGTGTGTGTGCACATGTGCTTATTGGGGGTCTATCCCGCTCAGAGAAATGGCGGCAGCTTTTTAAAAATTGTTTTTTTTCTCTACTTACTAAAGTCATGCAAGGTCATTGTAAGAGAAAATTTCAAACAATACAGAATTGTTTAACTTAGAAATGCAACGTTATCTGCAAACCACCATCCACAATCATCCACTGTAACAGGTGGCTTATACACCTCTGGTTTTTTATGCATAATCTAGAAACCTTCCTCTTTCCCTTTCTCTCATCGCCCCTCCCTCCCTTCCTCCTCCTCCTCCTCCTCTTCCTGCCTCTGAGCCTTCCTCTTTCTCTCCCTCTCCCTCCCCCTCTCTCAGATGTCTTATATCTCTTATTACGTATCAGGGTTGTGAAGTGCTGTCCTGTGCATTGTGAGATTTTTAGCAGCATCTTTGGCCACTAGATGACAGCAACACCATCACTTTCAGTTGTGACAACCAAAAATATCTTCAGATATTGCCAAATGTCCCATAAAGGGTAAATCACCCCTGACTGAGGACTACTGGCAAAGAAAAAAGTATATATATACACACACACACACACATCTATATATACACATATACACACACACACATATATATACATACACATCTGTATATACACATATACACACATACACACATCTATACACATATACACACACGCACATATATACACGCATGTGTGTGCCTGTGTATTGCACGCATATGTAGAGAATGTTTTTCGAAAGATGGGATTATACAATACAGTACTTCTCAGGATGCCCAGACAATTGTCGTGCAACTGACTGTTTTCCCTTTTTGTCTTAATATCAAGGGCATCTTCCTAGTCTCTTCATATTGGCCCTATGCCTCATTTTTGGGGCTGCTTAGAATTCCACTGCATGGGTGGATGAGCTGGACCTTATTTAACCAATCTCTAAGGGGTGGGCATTACACTTGTTGCCAGTTTGGAGCTACAGTGAACAGCCTCCACTCCTCCACCTTTCACCTTCGACCCTTGAGTAAGTCCTTCTGGAAGGATCGGTTCCCATATATGTGGCCAGACTGCTCTCCAAAAAGCAGGTGAGGCCAATTTGATTCCCACCTTCAGAGTGAAGGCCTGGCTCTCTGCATGAGGGGGATGAGTGAGGTTCCACCTTGGAAAAGAAGAAGATCAATGGGCCAGTATTGGAAGAACCACGGTTGACCATTTCGCTTCTGGCATGGACCAGGTTGAAGCTGCTTCAACCGTGGGGTTAGGGGACAAAAATGGAGAGGGGCCAAGGATGGGTCCTAGAGGCACAATGGGTCAGGGAAAGGGAGGTCATAGGCGAGTGAGACTCAGGAGCATAGATAGGGTGAGCGTGAGACACAGAGTCTGGGAACTATGTCTACCCATAACTTGCCAATTTGTAAACTTTTGATATTTTAAGGTTCATTTTAAATGATCAAAAGGTAGTTTTGACTTTTAAAAATATCCAAAATAACTGAACTTCAGGATCTGTGTCACCCTAGCATCATAGAGAGAAAAGTCCCCAAGCAAATGATACCAAGTGACCACAGCCAATAATGCACCCAAGGGAACTGGCAGGCCACAATGGCTCATAAAGAGGGGAAAACGAGGTTCAACACTGCAGACCCCCTCGGGCGCCTGGACAAGGCCTCCCCAGACCTGAAGGCACAGGTTTCCCAGCAACCTGCACAGATTGAGAGAGAGAACTCACCATCATCCAACCTGTCGCCGAAGGGGTCAGCCCCCAGCACTGGGGGGATGACTTTGATGGGTTCTGGGGGCTTGAGGAGGGCAGAGCCACCCCAGAAAGGGTTGAGGAAGGGTGGCGTGATCTCAGCCTCTGCCCCTTCCATGTCCAGGATGCGCCTATAGGTCTCCAACAGCAGCAGGTCATTGGTCTTCTTTTCAATGATGGCTGGAGAACAAAAAGTAGGACCAAGATGGCTGCTGAGAGACCTAGACCTGGGGGCGCTGGGGGCCCTGGGGGTGGCACCCCCACTGCAGAAGGTGGGGAGGAGCAGGAAGTACAGGAGGTGCGGGATCTGACCTCTGACAAGGACAAGGCTTTCTCCTGGGTGTCACCATGCATTCTCAACAGGACAACATCACTCCTCACCCTTAGAGGCTGAAATTTGGTTCTTGAGAGAAAAATAATTGACTTTTTTTTGTTTTTGTTTTTGTTTTTGTAAACAAGGTCTGGCTCTGTTGCCCAGGCTAGAGTGCAGTGGCATGATCTTGGCTCACTGCGATCTCAAACTCCCAGGTTCAAGTGATTCTCCTGCTTCAGCCTCCTGAGTAAGCTGTAACCAAAGACATATGACACCATGCCCAGCTAATTTTTGTATTTTTTGTAGACACCGTGTCTGGCTGGTCTTGAACTCCTAGTCTCAAGTGATTCTTCTGTATCGGCCTCCCAAAGTGCTGGGATTACAGGCGTGAGCCATCGTGCCTGGCCTCTGACTTCTTAATGTATATAACACAGATACACACAGGACATAAGCAGACACACAGTATCTCAATGATATTAAAATATTACATTCATAAGGAGGGCAATTAGGAAAATACGTCTAGAGAGGCTCCTTAGCAGGATGATAACGAAAAGAAGGTTGAGAAACACCAGGTTACACTAAAAATTGGGAGCCCCACCTTAAACTCCTGATTTGCCCCAGTGCTCTCTGTTTCAAGTCTCCAGGCCTTTACTTATGCTGTTCCTTCTGCCAGAATGTCTTTCCCTACACACTTCCCTGAATAACCCCCTAGAGGTGTTTTAAAACGCAGGTCAGGCCTGCAGGAATGCTTTCCTGACCTGCCTCATTCAGGGGACATCCCCTTGCACTGTAGCTCCATAGCCCCGTGCAGTCACAAGACATTCATTCATTCGCAAATGATTACTCAATGCCTACCACACCATGCACTGTGCTAGACGCTAAGGATGCAATGGAGGAAAAACAAAACAATGACAACACTAACAACAAAAATACAGTCCTTGCCCTACCAGAGCTTCAGTGTGTATGGAGGCATAGAGAGAAAGCCAAGTTCAACAATTGAACAGGTCACTACAGGGAGCCCTTGCCATCCGGAGGTTCATTATCTGATTCAATAACTACTGGATTTGGGTATGTTTTTTGAATAAACCTCACACTGTCCAGACTGCTGCTATTCTATCTGAAAATCAGGGATCAAAAATATTACCATCCAGGCCAGGCACAATGGCTCACGCCTGTAATCCCAGCACTTTGGGAAGCTGAGGCAGGTGGATCACTTGAGGTCAGGAGTTCAAGACCAGCCTGGCCAACATGGTGAAACCCTGTCTCTACTGAAAAACAAAAATTAGGCCAGGCACGGTGGCTCACACCTGTAATCCCAGCACTTTGGGAGGCCAAGCCAGGTAGATCACTTGAGGTCAGGAGTTTGAGACCAGCATGGCCAACATGGTGAAACCGCATCTCTACTGAAAATACAAAAACTAGCTGGATGTGGTTGTGCAGGCCTGTAGTCCCAGCTACACGGGAGGCTGAGACAGGAGAATCACTTGAACCTGGGAGGCAGAGGTTGCAGTGAGCCGAGATGGTGCCACTACACTCCAGCCTGGGTGACAGAGCTGTCTCAAAAAAAAAGAAAAAAAATTAGCCGGGTGTAGTGTCAGGCACCTGTAATCCCAGCTACTTGGGAGGCTGAGCCACAGGAATCACTTGAACCTGGGAGGAAAAGGTTGCAGTGAGCCAAGATTGTGCCACTGAACTTCCACCTGGGCAACAGAGTGACACTCAAAAAATAATAAATAAATAAATAAATAAATAAATAAATAAATATAATATTGGCATCCAAAATTTGCTATCATATCTCAGGAACCACATAGATCCAGACATTGAAAGCGACCTGTCCATAGAGACAAATTGGGTGAATGCTAAATACTAGGACTGCTATGAGAGGGAATAATAGTGGTGGCGGGAGGGGCACAGGCAGCTTCAGATGGGTAGGGACAGGGCAGCTTCGGTGCAGGGAGGACAATGAAACTGAGATCTGAGAATGTGAAGGAACTGGGCATGGGACAGGTCTTCCAGGAACAGCCTGTGCAAAGGTGCCGAGGTGGGAACGAGATGCAGGGGCAGCAGTGGGGGAGACTGGAAGGATCGAGAGGAGGATGGTGTGCCTGCAGGTGGTGAGCCAGGGACAGAGTAGGACAAGAGGAGATGAGAAATGTAAGCAAGGCCAGGCTAGGAAGAACCTGATAGGCTGTGTACAGAAAAAAGTCAACACAGCAGGGTGAGGCTTTCTCCTCTGAAAGCCTTGTTGACCAGGTCAGGCTTGGGCTGGCATCCGGGAACCTGGATATCAGCAGGGTTCCCAACACTATTAATTGATAAGAGTGGCTCACCTGAATGGATAAAGAAAATGTGATGGCCGGGCATGGTGGCTCACGCCTGTAATCCCAGCACTTTGGGAAGCCAAGGCAGGTGGATCACCTGAGGTTAGGAGTTCGAGACCAGCCTGGCCAACGTGGTGAAACCCCATCTCTATTAAACATACAAAAATTAGCTGGGCGTGGTGGCAGGCACCTGTAATCCCAGCTACTAAGGAAGCTGAGACAGGAGAATAACTTGAACTCAGGAGGCAGAGGTTGCAGTGAGCCGAGATCACGCCATTGCACTCCAGCCTGGGTGACAAGAGCGAAATTCCGAAAAAAGAAAGAGAGAGAGAAGGAAGGAAGGAAGGAAGGAAGGAAGGAAGGAAGGAAGGAAGGAAGGAAGGAAGGAAGGAAGGAAGGAAGGAAGGAAGGAAGGAAGGAAGGAGAAAGAAAAAAAGGAAGAAAGAAAGAAAGAAAGAAAGAAAATGTGGTACATATCCACGATGGAGTACTATTCAGCCACCAAAAAAGAATGAGATCCTGTCATTTGCAACAACATGGATGGAACTGGAGGTCATTATGTTAAGTGAAATAAGCCAGGTACAGAAAGACAAACTTCGCATGCTCTCACTTATTTGCAAGATGAAAAACTCAAAACAATGAACACATGGAGATAGAGAGTGGAAGGATGGTTATCAGAGGCTGGGAAGGGCAGTGGCAGGTGGGAGGGAGGTGGGGATGGTTAATGAATACAAAAACCAGAAAGAATGAATAAGACTGGGCACGGGCCGGGCGCGGTGGCTCAAGCCTGTAATCCCAGCACTTTGGGAGGCCGAGACGGGCGGATCACGAGGTCAGGAGATCGAGACCATCCTGGTTAATACGGTGAAACCCTGTCTCTACTAAAAAGTACAAAAAACTAGCCGGGCGAGGTGGCGGGCGCCTGTAGTCCCAGCTACTTGGGAGGCTGAGGCAGGAGAATGGCGTGAACCCGGGAGGCGGAGCTTGCAGTGAGCTGAGATCTGGTCACTGCACTCCAGCCTGGGCGACAGAGCGAGACTCCGTCTCAAAAAATAAAAAAAAAAAAACAAAAAGACTGGGCACGATGGCTCATGCCTGTAATCCCAGCACTTTGGGAGGCCCAGGCAGGGGGATGACTTGAGTACAGGGGTTCGAGCCCATCCTGGGCAACATGGCGAGACCCCATCTCTACAAAAAAATAAAAAATAAAAATAAATAAATAGATAAAAGAATGAGTAACATCTAGTATTTGATAGCACAACAGGTTGACTATAGTCAAAATAATTTAACTGTACATTTAAAAATAACTAAAAGAGTATAATTGAATTGTTTGTAACACAAAAGATAAATGCTTGAGGGGATGGATGTCCCATTTTCCATGATTTGATTGTTGTGCACTGCATGCCTGTATCACAACATCTCATGTACCTCACAAAATACACACCTATGTACCCACAAATTTTTTTTAAGTTTTTTAAAAGAGTGTCTCACCCTGCCTAATTTGCACAATATGGTTTATCACATGGTTCACACTAACATGTCGCTTTGCTAATTTTGTTCTGTACCCTTTTACTGTAATAAATCATAGCCATATGTGTGACTATATACTGAGTCCTGGGAGTCCTCTAGCAAATCACTGAATGTGGCCAGGAGGATAGAATGGGTTTGGGGAACCTCCCAAATATAGAGTGTATTAAGAATCTGATGTTTGGCTGGGCACGGTGGCTCACGCCTGTAATCCCAGCACTTTAGGAGGCCAAGGCGGGTGGATCATGAGGTCAAGAGATCATGGACCATCCTGGCCAACCTGGTGAAACCCCATCTCTACTAAAGATACAAAAATTAGCAGGGCGTGGTGGTATATGCCTGTAATTCCAGCTATTCAGGAGGCTGAGGCAGAAGAATCACTTGAACCAGGGAGTAAGAGGTTGCAGTGAGCTGAGATCATGCCACTGCATTCCAGCCTGGGCAACAGAGTGAGACTCCACCTCAAAGAAAAAAAAAAAAAAAGAATCTGAGGTTTAATTCAAGGAGCAGTGGAAGCCATTCATTCCAAATTGTCAGGATCTGTGCAGGTATGTCCCTCCCTGTCCACTCTGAGCTTAGGGTCAATGCCTAGAAATGTATGTGATTGTTAATAGATTTGCTACATGCCAGGCACTACTCTGAGCACTTTATTTCTTCCTTTCTAATCTGTGTGCCTTTTATTTCTTTTTTGTGCTTTATTGCATTGGCTAGGGCCTCCAGTACAGCACTGAATAGGCATGGTGACAGCACACAGACATCCCTTCCTTGGTCCTGATCTTAGTAGAGACAGGGTTTCACCGTGTTAGCCAGGATGGACTCGATCTCCTGACCTCGTGATCCTCCCACCTCGGCCTCCCAAAGTGCTGGGATTACAGGCATGAGCCACCGCGCCCGGCTGAGAGTTTTCGTTTTTAAGATCATGAATGGATGTTGAATTTTATCAAATGCTGCTTCTGCATTTATTGAGGTGATAATATCATTTTTCTCAAATAACTATACATTTATTTAAGCCTCCCAACAGTCTTATGAGGTAGATACTGGGTTTACACCCTTTTTTCTTTTTTAAACTGAAGGCATTAAAAGAGACCCCTTTTTGTAGATCAAAAATCTGAAGCACAGTGAGATTCAGAAACCTGCCCTGGCCAGGTACAGTGGCTTATACTTGTAATCCCAGCACTTTGGGAGGCCAAGGAGGGCAGATCACTTGAGCAAAGGAGTTTGAGACCAGCCTGGGCAATGTGACAAGATCCTGTCTCTACAAAAAATACAAAAAATTAGCCGTGCATGGCAGCACATGCCTGTAGTCCCAGCTACTTGGGAGGCTGAAGTGGGAGGATTGCCTGAGCCCAAGAGGTTGAGACTGCAGTGAGCCTTGATTGCACCACTGCACTCCAGCCTGGGCAACAGAGCAAGACTCTGTCTCAAAAGAAACAAAGTCAAAAACAAACCTGTTCAAGGCTCCAGAGCTAGTAACTGTAGACCCAGGATTCGAACCCAGGCAGGCTGGCTTTAGTGCCCACACAATTCACCACCAAGCTCACTACTCCATAAGAGCAAGTCCTCATGCCCAGTCACAGAAAGTTCTGGAAATGTTTCCTAAGACTCCAACGGGCCCCAGCCTGACTCACCAAAATACTGCGGAAGGTTGATGTCGGTGACTTTCCCCGTCTCCCCTAACTGCACCAGGATCTTGGTGGCATCACAGTTAATCTTCTTGAACAGTTTCTCCACTGAGTTCTTGAGTAGATCCAAGGTCTTGCTGACCTCCCTGTACTTGCTCTCATACATATCTGCCTCCTCCGTGGTCTTCCTCAGTTTATCCTGGTGGCAGACCCCAATTCCCACCTGCTCAGGAAGACTTTCGGTGGGCAGGGTGTTTGGGACCCTCTGGGGTCAGGGTCTCCAAACTGCAGGTTTTCAAACCTCTGAGGGCGCATGAGATCAATTAAATGGGTTTCCATCGAATTTTGAAGAAACAAAATAAAATAGGATGGCAAAGAAAGGAAGAGAAAATACTAGTGTACTTTGAGAGTCATAAGGGTAAATATTGTTCAACGTAAGTTTTGCTTCACTTATGTGTGTGTGTGTGTGTCTACATGTCTACAGGATTACGATTTTTTTTTTTTTGAGACAGAGTCTCACTCTTTTACCCAGGCCAGAGTGCAGAGGCATGATCTCAGCTCACTGCAACCTCTGCCTCCCAGGTTCAAGCAATTCTTATGCTTCAGCCTCCCAAGTAGCTGGGATTACAAGCAGGTGCCACCACGCTAACTTTTTTACTATTATTATTATTATTTTTTTAGTAGAGACACAGGCTCGTCTCAAATTGCTGACCTCAAGTGATCTGCGCATGTTGGCCTCCCAAAGTGCTGATATTACAGGCATGAGCCACCATGCCCAGCCTACAATATTTTTTAAAAGCTGTTGACTCTCTTTTTTTTTTTTGAGACAAGGTGTCGCTCTGTCACCTAGGCTCCAGGCTGGAGTACAGTGCCCCAATCTCAGCTCACTGAAGCCTCAGCTTCCTGGGCTCAAGCAATCCTCCCACCTTAGCCTCCAGAGTAGCTGGGACTACAGGCATACACCACCATGCCCAGCTAATTTTTGTATTTTTTTTAGAGATGGGGTTTTGCCATGTTGCCCAGGCTGGTCTCAAAGTCTCAAACTCCTGGATTCCAGCAATCCTCCCACTTTGGCCTCCCAATGTGCTGGGATTACAGGCATGAGCCTCCTTGCCCAGCCAGTTCACTCGTTTTTTAAAAAATGGTGGTCCACCTGAGGCCAGAAGTTCAAGACCATCCTGACCAACATAGCAAAACCCTGTCTCTACTACAAATACAAAAATTAGCTGGGCATGGTGGCGTGTGCCTGTAATTCCAGCTACTGGGGAGGAGGCAGGAGAATCGCTTGAATCCAGGAGGCGGAAGTTGAAGTGAGCCGAGATCATGCCACTGCACTCCAGTCTGGGCGACAGAGCGAGACTATCTCAAAAAAAAAGGTGGTCCACAGGAAGAAATACATTGCAGCCAACACATACAAACATACATACGTATGTTGTGTATGTAGATTTATTCATATTATCTAATCAAATGAATATAAAAGTTTCACAAATCAATTTTTTAAAAAAATACAGTTGGGGGTCTTGCTCTGTCACCCAGGCTGGAGTGCAGTGGTGTGATCACAGCTCACTGCAGCCTTGAACTCCTGGACTCAGGTGATCCTCCTGCCTCAGCCTCTTGAGCAGATGAGACTACAAGCATGCAATACCACACCCAGTTAAGTTTTTGGGTTTTTTTTTAATTTTGTAGAGATGGGATTTTGATGGGATCCAGACTGGTCTTGAACTCCTGAGCTCAAGCAATCCTCCCACCTCAGTCTCCCAAAGTGCTGGGATTACAGGTGTGAGCCACCGTGCCAGTTCAAATCAATATTCTTTTTCATTTTTATTTTTTAATAAAATTAGAGACAACGTCTCACTATGCTTCCCAAGCTGGTCTCAAACTCCTGGGCTCAAATGATCCTCCTGCCTCAGCCTCCCAAAGTTCTAGGATTAACAGATGTGAACCACCGCACCCAGCCTCAAATCAATATTTTTATTATGTGTTCTAATATTTTCTCTTCTGTTCTATCTCACTATTTTAAAATGTTGGTTACCATCCAATAAACTGATTTTACCATTCACAGTTTAAAACACATTGCCCTAGCCCAGTGGTTCTTTAAGGGTGGTCCCAGGACAAGCAGCATCAGCTTCACCTGGGAACTTATTAGAAATGCATATTCTTGGGCCCCACCTCAGTCTTAATCAAAGGCCCTGGGGTGGACCAGGCCACCTGGGTTTTAGCAAGCCTCCCGGTGATCCTGGTGCACAGTCAAGTCTGAGAGCCTCTGCCAGCCCGTTGGATCTCAACCTTGGCTTCACGCTGGTATCACCTGGGAACTTTAAACTTGCTTGCTGCCCAACCCCACCCTCAACGATTCAGTCTTAATTGGCCTGAGGTGCAGCCTGGGCATCTGGGAGTTCTCATTAAAGCCTCCCAGGTGATTGTGACGTGCAGTTGGACTGAGGATCACTGTTCTAGGGTATTTCCTTCACTGATTCCTGCCTCTCCCTCAGAGATCTCAGCTTGCAAAGGTGAACTGGACCCTGGATGAACCGGCTCCATTCCCGCAGGTGAACTCTGCACGCACCATCCCGGATAATGATCCCACAGGGTCGGCCCTATTCACACCCCCATTTTGCAGGTGAGAAAACTGAGGCTCCAAGGCACACAGTCAGGAGAAGGAAGCCAGGAAGTGAACTCGGCAACACATCAGATGGCTTCCTGCATCTGGCTACTAGAATGTTTAGTTCCCAGGGCTGCAAATTTCCCATATGACAACAAGAGTGGCCCTCTCTAAAGGTGCATTAGGCCAGGCATGGTGGCTTACGCCTGTAATCCCAGCACACTGGGAGGCTGAGGTGGGAAAGTCACTTGGCCTGGGAGGTCGAGGCTGCGGTGAGCTGTGATCGCACCACTGCACTCCAGCCTGGGCGACAGACCAAGACCCTGTCTCAAAAAATAAATTATAATAAAAGTGCATTTAAAAAATCACGTTTTTAAAAAAATCACAGGATTCATTTTTTAAAAGTCAATGTTAAGCTTGATGTGCTGGTGATAATATGTGTCTAGCTCCTAAAATATTCCAGGTATCTTACACACATTATCTGAACTCAGCCTTATAATCGGCCTAGTTTTCAGATGAGGAATGTTGAGGTCAGAGAAGAAAAGTGAACTCATGTTTAGCTTCCCTGTACCAAGTTCATTCAAAGGCTTGACCTTGAGCTCAACTCTACTTGGGCAATGATTTAGTAACAAAGTAAGGGTGACTTACCAGTTTTTCTGGCTCACATAACAATAATAATAGCTACAATGTACAACTGTCTGCATTGCAGTGTGTCAAATGTACACATGCGTGATGTTATTCAACCTTCACAGCCCTAAGAAGCAGGTATGATTATTATCCCCATTTTACAGATGAGGAAACTGAGGTTCAGAGAGGTTGAGTCACTACCCCAAAGTCACACAGCTAGGAAGTGACTTTTCTGCAAGTCATAGCCAGGTTCCCAGAGCTTGGTTGCTTAATTACTATGCAAAACCCTCCCATGATGGATGCGGTCCCACCATTTCTCCCAAAGGGGAAGGAGAAGATGAAATAAAGGGTTTCAAGAATAGAGCAGGTGGAAGTGATCTTTAGCAGGGGGTAGGAAACATCTGTGAGTCCGTTGCTATCAAGACTAATTCCGGCCAGGCACAGTGGCTCACGCCTATAATCCCAGAACTTTGGGAGGCCAAAGCGGGCGGATCACCTAAGGTCAGGAGCTGGAGACTAGCCTTGCCAACATGGTGAAAACCCGTCTCTACTAAAAATACAAAAAATTAACCGGGTATGGTAGCATGTACCTGTAATCCCAGCTACTCGGGAGGCTGAGGCAGGAGAATCGCATGAACCTGGGAGGTGGAGGTTGCAGTGAGCAGAGATCGTGCTACTGCACTCCAGTCTGGGCGACAGAGTGAGACCTAGTCTCAAAATAGATAGGTGGGTAGGTAGGTAGATAGATAGATAGGTAGGTAGGTAGATAGATAGATAGATAGATAGATAGATAGAACAATAAATTAAAAATTAAAGTTATCTCGGCATGGTGGTGGGCACCTATAATCCCAGCTACTCGGGGGCTGAGGCAGGAGAATCGCTTGAACCCGGGAGGTGGACGTTGCAGTGAGCCGAGATCATGCCACTGCACTCCAGCCTGGGTGACAGAGCGAGACTCCGTCTCAAAAAATAAATAAATAAAATAAAATAAAATAAAAATATAGAAGACCAATTATCCTGCTTAGAGTATCTGCATTTGAAAAGAAGCCCCTCAAAGTCATGCTAAAGCCAAAGCAACAAAAAGCTAGTGGAGGGGCTTCAGGCAGAGGCTGGTGAGATGTTCGGGGTTGCCTGATCAACCTCTTCCAAACCCCAAGATGTGAGGGGCACCAGTCTCAACCCCAACAAAAGTCTGGATTCTGGGTGGCTCCGAGTGAAGGACGTGGGCCCCCAGGCATCTGCCCAGCTTGGGGAGGGTCTCTGTGGATCTGGACCGTGCCTGGAACCCTGTTATTCCCCATACCCAGATACCCAGGAGATGCCGCTCTGAGCACCTCAATGGGCAGCATGTGCTTTGCTGCCATCCAGTGGCCCAGAGGAGAATAACACCCTGGTGGCCATCCCTGTCTCCCAGGTGCGTGTCAGACAGAATAAAAGCAGAAAACAGCCGCAAAGAAGGCAAGAGAAATGACTCCAGAGGGCAGTTCTCAGGTCTTTGTCAGACATATGCTATCCACTCTCTCCTTATACCTCAGTAACAAAACTCTGATTGTATTTGTGGCAATGTGACCAACTAAAAGTTACATTTCCAAACCTCTCTTGCAATAGGGGTGGCCAATGAAGTGTAAATACAGAAGTCATTGACTGAGACTTCTGGGAAAGCACTTTTAAGCTGGCTGGCTCTGCTAGTGAGGGCTTTTTTTTTTTTTTTTTTTTTTTGCAGCTCCCACTTTCTTCCTATCTGGAATGTATATGCGATGGCTGGATCTGTGGAAGCTACGATGCAACCACGAGGTGCCCTTGGTATGTAAGTCACACACTAAGGATGGCAAAACAGAAAGACAGATGGAGCCCAGGTCACTGATGACATCATAAAGGTGCCAAACCAGCCCTGAAGTGCCTATTTCCAGACTTTTTTTTTTTTTTTTTTGAAACAGGGTCTCACTCTGTCACCCAGACTGGAGTGCAGTGACATGATCTCGGCTCACTGCAACCTCCACCTCCCAGGCTTAAGCGATTCTCCTGCCTCAGACTCCCGAGTAGCTGGGATTACAGGTGTGTGCCACTACCGCCCGGCTAATTTTTGTATTATTAGTAGAGACGGGGTTTCACCAGGGTGGCAGACTTACTTCTTAAAGTAAATAAATTTGTGTCTACTTAAGCCACTATTATTTGGAGTCCCTATTATTAGCAGCTGAATAAAACTCAAAACTTATAAAATATCCCAGCTCCTTGATGTTGGTCAAGTGACCTAACTTCTGTGAACCTTAGCCTCTGCATCTGTAAAACGGTGAGATCAACAGCACCTGCCGTCAGGATTCAATGAAAGTGCAGGCCAAGCTCTGAGCCCGGCGCCTCATACATGGTAATTACTCCAGAAATGTGTGTATTTGCTATTACTGATTGAGAACAGGGCACAGGCAGGACAAGGGGAAGAAAGAAGGAAAGAGGCGGAGATCCATGTGGAAGGAGCCCATCGGGGATGAAATTGCAGGCCCAAGAGCCAGGGCTGGACTCCCTGAAATGGGGGAGCCTTTAGGATGGATGAAGGGACAGAATTCTACAATGACATTGTAGCAGAGGCTGCCCGGGACAAAACATCAGGACACGTCTGGATATGATCCAGGCCAGCCTTGAGTCACAGGGCAGACCTCTTATTGCTCCTGAGAATCAGCTGGCCGATGCCCAACGGACAGACAGACAGAAGCTCCCTTCGGACACAGAGACAGACAACAAAAGCTCCCGCATCCCTCCCTCCCGATCCTGGTCTCACCTCCAGCTGTCTCAGGGCAGAGCGGCTGTCATCGTGGGACGATTGCTGCTGGGATCGCAAGAGAATGATCTCGTCCTGCCCGGAAGAGAACAAGACCATGAGGAAAAGCGGGCTCATCCCTCCCCACTGCTCCCAAAAATAAGCGTGCTCCTCAAAGAGTCGATGAGGATTTCAATGATCCGTTTCAAAGAGCCCCGAACTCCTGGGCCCCTCTTATGCCCATGGGGTTATTTTTTTTTCTTCTGACGTTTCTTAAGTAAAAGGAGGGTGAAAGCATGAAACGGGGTAGGAGGGGTGAGTCAGCCTTTCTTTTTTTTGAGATGAAGTCTTGATGCGATGCCCAGGCTGGAGCGCAATGGTGCAATCTTGGCTCACTGCAGCCTCCTCCATCTCCCAGGTTCAAGCGATTCTCCTGCCCCAGCCTCCTAAGTAGCTGGGACTACAGGCATGCACCACCATGCCCAGCTTTTTGTATTTTTACTAGAGACGGGGCTTCACCATATTGGCCAGGCTGGTCTTGAATTCCTGCCCTCAGGCGATCCGCCCACCTCGGCCTCTTCTGGAATATTCTAGAGCAATGCAGTCAATAGAATGTTCTGTTCTGACGGTAATGTCCTATCCGCCCTAATACTGTAGTCACTAGCCACGTGGTGCTGAGCATGTGAAATATGACTGGCGCCACTAGGAACTAATTTTTCTTTTTTTTCTTTTTTCTTTTTATAGAGATGGGGTCTCACTATGTTGCCTGGGCTGGTCTCAAACTCCTACACTCAAGAAATCCTCCTGCCTCAGCCTCCCAAAGTGCTGGGATTACAGGCATGAGCTACCGTGCCCAACCTCTGATGAACTAATTTTTAGATATTATTTAATTTCAGTTAATGTAACTGAAAAAGCCACACATGGCTGGTGGCTATGGTGTTGAACAGCGTGGCTGTGGAGCAGGAGTTCTCAAACCTGAGCATACTCTCCAGAGTCACCTGGAGGCTTGTGAAAATGCGGAATGCCAGGCCCCAAGCCCAGGGCTTCTGATTCTGTCCATCTGGGTGGGGCCTAAGAATGTGCATTTCTAACAAGTTCTCCGGTGATGCTGCCACTGCTGTCCCAGGGACCAGCTTTGAGAACCACTGGGCTTAAACCATGTGCCCTGATAGAAAAAAGCACACACCTTTCGACTGAGCAATCTCATGCCTAGGAGTCTGTCCCATGGAAACAACAGAACAGGTCGGCAAAGGTGGACCCTCAGGGCTGTCTGTTGTATTCTTGTTTAGTGGCCGCCAGTTGGGGACAATCCACCTGTCTACTGATAGGGGGTCAGTTAATGATGGCACATTCATAACACAGGGGAGAGGGTCTTAAGTTAAAACATGGCTCAATGCAGATTCCTGGCCCATCCACGGAGAAGCTAGGTCTGTAGGTGTGTGGAGGCGGGTGGTTCTAGGGAATGTGCTTTTCTTTTTCTTTCTTTTTTTTTTTTTTTAGAAAGGGTCTCTCTCTGCCTCCCAGGCTGGAGTACTGTGGCGTAATCACGGCTCACTGAAGCCTTGACTGCGATCCTCCCATCCCATCTCAGCCTCTCAAGCACTTGGGACCACAGGCACATGCCTAATTTTTAAAAAAATTTTCTGTAGACATGGAGTCTCACTGTGTTACCCAGGTTGGTCTTGAACTCCTGTGCTCAAGCAATCTTCCTGCCTCAGCCTCCCGGCGTGCTGGGATTACAGGTGTGAGCCACTGTGCCTGGCCAGGAGTGCATTTTTCTGGTTTTTGGTTTGTTTATTTGTTTGTTTAAGACAAGCTCTCGCTCTTTTGCCCAGGCTGGAGTGCAGTGGTGTGATCTCAGCTTACTGCAACCTCTGCCTCTCCGGTTCAAGTGATCCTCCCATCTCAGCCTCCTGAGTAGCTGGGACTGCAGGCACGAGCCACCACGCCCAGCCTGGAATGTTCATTTTTAAGAAGCATCTTGTGATTCTGTACTACAGAGCATCTACGGTCTCCAGAAGCCATTTAAAAACACAGTGGACTGGGCATGGTGGCTCACGCCTGTTATCCCAGTGCTTTGGGAGGCCAAGGCGGGCAGATCTCTTGAGCCCAGGAGTTCGAGACCTGCCTGGGAAATATGGTGATATCCCATCTCTACAAAAAAATACAAAAATTAGCCAGGTATAGTGGTGCACGCCTGTAGTCCCCAGATACTCGGAAGGCTGAGGTAGGAGAATCCCTTGAACCCAGGAGGCGGAGGCTGCAATGAGCCGAGATCCCACCACTGCACACCAGCCAGGCGACAGAGCAAGACCCTGTCTCAGAAAAAAAAAGAAAAAAGGTGAAAAAAAAATAGAAGATGTTGGGAGGTATCTATGGTAAATCGTTGGGAAACAAAAGGTTTACAAAACAGCATGAACTGTCTAGTATGATCTAGTACTAAAAATTGGCTTGTAAATGGGCGTGTGTGTCTGTGTGTGCACACGTGTAACCACAGACTGCCTTCATAAAGCAGTGTCAACAAAATGTTAATTATCTCCAGGTAATGATATCTTGGTGACTTTTAATTTTTCTTTATGTTTTTCTGAATTGCCTACACTTTCCCACAGGTGTATAATAATATATTTATACAATTTGGAAAATTCTGCAAAGAACAAATACAAACCCAAATCAGGAAGAATCCCATCTCCTAACATAGTATTGCTTCATGTTTTTGGTAAGAGCTCTTTCTTGCTTTTTTCCCACCTGTAAAGATTAGAAGGCTCATCTCCTTTAATTTTTAAATTTTTATTAATTTTTCTTTGAGACAGGGTCTTGCTCTGTTGCCCAGGCTGGAGTGCAGTGGTACAATCTTGGCTCACTACAGTCTCGACCTCCCAGGCTCAAGCAATCCTCCCACTTCAGCCTCCTGAGTAGCTGGGACTACAGGCACATACCATCACACCCAGCTAATTTCTTTTTGTGTTTTGTATTTTTTGTAGAGATGGGGTTTCGCCATGTTGCCCAGGCTGGTCTCAAACTCCTGTGCTCAAGTGAGCTGCCCATCTCAGCCTCCTAAAGTCCTGGAAATTTTTAATTTTTTAAAAAGCAAGGAAGAACTCTACCAAAAAGATGAAACAATGCTATGTCCATGTGATAGAATTATTCCTGATTTGGGGGTGGTATTTATACTTTTTAGTATTTTCCAAATTGTGAAAAAAATTTCTAATCAGAAAAAAATATATTATTTTGGAAAAAAAATAGAAAGGAAGTGAGTCTTGCCATCTTTACAGGGCAGGGGTGGGGTGGGGGATCTCTACCAAAAAGATGAACCAATGCCATATCCAGGTGATGGGATTCACATTGAGACTGTTTAGTAGTTTGCAAATTGCATCAATAACCTGAGTCGGTGGCACCACTCCCCTGCTTGGAGATCTCCCATGGCCCCTACTTCTCGGAGAAATGGCCAAAACCTCTTCCGGAAATGTGCCCAGCAGCCCTCACCTCCCAGATTCATCCCCTCTCCCTCCCATATCTCTCTCTGCGTGCCAGACACGCTGGCCTGCTTGACACGCTGGCCTGCTTGCAAGCTGCGTCAAAGCCTTTGCGGGTGCTGTTTCCTCCGCCTGGAGCATTCTTCCCCAGAGATCTGGACAGCTCAATCCCTCACCTGTAAGTTCACCCAGATCTTAACTTCCCAACTGCCCGGGGCCCACAACCGGCTCCAAAACCCGTCTTACGCTGCGCTACTTCATCTTGTTACCCACACTGCATCTCCCTTTCTAACTTACTCTATAATTTGCGTAAGTATTGGGCTTGTTGCTTATTGTCTGTTTCTCCCTGCCAAAACAGCAGTTCTGTGAGGGCTGAACTTTTTGTCATCCTGTTCACTGTCACATTATCAGGGTCTAGAGCAGTGCCTGGAACACAGTACGTGCTCAATAAATACTTGCTGGATGAATGAATAATCAAAAGGACATTTGCTTCAATCAGATACACAACTTTATATGGTAATAACTATATAAAGTTTTACATTTTAAAAGCACAACAATTGACACCAGCCTAGGCAACACACTGAAACCTCATCTCTACAAAAAATACAAAAATTAGCTGGGTGTGGTGGTGTACACCTGTAGTCCCAGCCACTCTGGAGGCTTAGATGGGAGGATCACCTGAGCTGGGGAGATTGAGGCTGGAGTGAGCCAAGATCAAGCCACTGTACTCCAGCCTGGGTGACAGTGTGAGATCCTGCAAAAAAAGAAGAAAGAAAAAGAAAGATAGAGAGGAAGAAAAAGGAAAGAAAGAAGGCAGGCAGGCAGGCAGGCAGGCAGGAAGGGAGGGCCAAGAAATAAAAAAGTTGGAAGTTAGAAGGAAATATTTCAGAATGTCACCAGTGATTGTCTCAGGCAATGGGATAGTGGGTGGTTTAAAATTCCTTCCATCTTTAGTTGCTTTCCAGATTTTCTACAGTGAGCATATCTTTGTCCTATAACATTTTTTGCAAAATTAAGTCTTACCATTGGAAATCAGTGCTCTCTGGACTTATTCAACAGGCATTTGCAGCTCTATTTGAGCCCAAAAAGGCACAGTTCTGTAACCTTAACAAACAGCTTGGAAGCTATTGTTCTGGTCCAAACATCACTCTACAGATGGGGAAACTGAGGCCCACAGAGGGCAGCACTTACCCATCTTAGACACATTTGTCATGACCCTAAGGAAGAGGGTCCCCTTATGAGGAGTGGGGAAAATCAAGGCCAAGTCAGCTCAGGAATATTTTCTATCAGGTCAGGATATCCAGCCGGGGTCCTCACACACTCTGCTAGGGCTTGTCCTCAATGTCCCACTGGGGCCCAAGAATTCAGGGTCTTGCCCACTTCCAGGCGGGCCCGCAAAGACCTTCCCTGCGATACCGCAAATGGCCGCCAGAGGGCAGTGGTGACGCGCCTGAACCTCAGCAACTCAAAGGCCCGCTAACCTCTGCGGGCCGCGGAGCACTTCGGCCCCGCTGGTCTCTGTGAGCTATGAGGGAGCCAATGGCTCCGTTTGTAGGAACTCGGATTCCCGCGGGAATGTGGGCGGGAGGAGTCAGATCTGATTTTCCAAGAGAAACCAGAAATTCAGAGTTTCATGTGGAATATCCTGGTTTTTAAATCACTGCCACTAAGAATTTAACAACTTGGGGAGGTGGAGGAAACCAAACGAAACTAAAACAGAAGGCTGGGGCCGGGAGTGGAGGCTCACGCCTATAATCCCAGCATTTTGGGAGGCCGAGGCGGGCGGATCACGAGGTCAAGAGATTGAGACCAGCCTGGCCAACATGGTGAAACCCCGTCTCTACTAAAAATACAAAAATTAGCCAGGCGTGATGGCTCATGCCTGTAGTCCCAGCTACTCAGGAGCCTGAGCAGGAGAATCGCTTGAACCCGGGAGGTGGAGGTTGCAGTGAGCCGAGATCGTGCCACTATACTCCAGCCTGGGTGACAAAGCAAGACTCTGTCTCAAAAAAAAAAAAAAAAGAAAAGAAAAGAAAGAAAAAGAAAAAACAAACTTTTGTAGCTTTTTAAATAAAAGTTTGAAACTTTTTTTTATAAAAAGAGTTTGGACTTGGAGGACTCCTCTAGTCCAAGTGTGTGTGCCATTCTACAGATAGAGAGACGGAGTCCCAGAGCGCCTGCACTTGTCCTTGTGCGGGAGATGCTGTGCAGCTGCGGGAGGAAAGGAGAGAGCAGCCTCAAGGTGAATGGGAGGTCTAGGTCATTTCTGGGGAAGAACCATTTCCTGTGCCTGTCCTGGACCCTCGTCCAGGAAGACCTCCTTCCAGGAGGGGGACAGAGAGTGGCATGAGGGTCCTTCAAGTCTGTCTTCCCCACCCCCAGATGCACCTCCCACCCTGCACCTCCCCATGCCCTGCCTGGGACCTGCGGGGCTTGTACCTATGGGCTCCCTTGTGCTTGGCTGCTGGGCAGCCCAGCCAGTGGGAGGCACAAGTGGGAGATAAAGGGTGGGAGGAGAGGGAGGTTGGGGTATTTGCCACCCCCTGGGTCCATCCCTAGTTTGGCTGCACCAGTCCAGGAAGGGCATAGCAGGCAGCCGTCTCCTCATTCCTCCCTCCCCTGACCCATTTTGGAGCTCTGGCTGTTCCCACGTGCTGCCTTCTTAATTTCCTCAGATGTCTGGAAACAGCCCCTTTTTAAAAACTCTCCTCAATTTACCCATTTTATTTTTGGGTTTTGGTGGTTTTTTGGGGTGGGTTTTTTGTTTTTGTTTTTGTTTTTGTTTTTTGAGATGGAGTCTCACTCTATCGCCCAGGCTGGAGTGCAGTGGTGCCATCTCGGCTCACTGCCACCTCTGCCTCCCAGGTTCAAAGGATTCTCCTGCCTCAACCTCCCGAGTAGTGGGATTGCAGGTGTCCGCCACCACGCCCAGCTCATTTTTTGTATTTTTAGTAAAGACAGGATTTCACTATGTTGCCTAGGCTGGTCTTGAACTTCTGACCTCAGGTGATCCACCTGCCTCAGCCTCCCAAAGTGCTGGGATTACAGGTGTGAGCCACCATGCCTGGCCAATTTACCCATGTTGGCTGTGCTGTTTCCTGTGACAACCCTAGCTGATAAAGTCACCTTCACTCCATTTTTTGCAGCCACATGGACTGTTATCTATAATAGTTTTCTGTAAACCAAGCCATTCTGTGTATTATGTTTATTATTCTTTGTTTACTGTTATTACTTACTACCCTAAGTAAATATCCATTAAATCACAAGTTTGCTCTGGAAGCTCTATTATTCCTTTAAAAATTAATTCATCACTAGTAAATGAAAACATTTTCACCTATATTCTAGCTGCAATCTATTTGCACATGGCCAGCGTGCATACCCCACATGTGGGAAACAGTGATATATTGCACAGGAAAGCAGCTCCCCTCATCACGTAAGCAGAGGACAGGGCCCTCAGAAGAAGGAGTAATGAATTCCCAGAGGAGGCAGCATTTGTGCAGGGTCAGGACTAATGCGCAGGATTTCATCAGAAGAGAAAAGGAGGGGAGAGAGATGGAACAGCACGGGGAAGACACTGGCGGAGGGAAATGCATGGGACAGCTGGGGCTGGCAGCAGCAGAGGGTGTCTTGGAGGTCATAACAGGACCTGTGTCTGCAAAGGCAGGTAGGAGCCAAATTTTGAAGGGGCTGGAATGTCACACTAAGGGGTTTAGACTCTATTCCATGCAGATAGTTCCAAAGGATGTTTATTTATATACTGGCATGTAAATAGCCCAGGACGCTAGTGACATTTGGGAAATTATGGGTTCAACAAAGGTAGGCAGGTTTCTTTACTGCAGGACTTGTCAGGGCCTTTACTATGCTCATGTGCATCAAGTCTCGCCAAGATAAGAATGAGTTATCTCTCCTCGAAACTGTTAATTCACAAGGGTCAGGTAAGGGGCCAAATAAGAAATACTTTCAGCTTTGCAGGTCCCTCTTGCATATTTCTCTCTCTCTTTTTTTTCTCTTCTTACAATCCTTTAAAAATGTAAAAATCATTCTTGGCTCATGGGCTGCACAGAAACAGCCATGGACTGTAGTTTACTGAATGCTGGTTAATGAAACACACCATGGATTATAAAGTCACTATTGGGTTGGGGGACATGAAAACATTAAATGTAGGTATCCATTGTTACAGGCCAGGCACGGTGGTTCACATCTATAATCCCAGCACTTTGGGAGGCTGAGGCAGGCCAGGAGTTTGAGACCAGCCTGGCCAACATGATGAAACCCCGTCTCTACTAAAAATACAAAAAAAAAAAAAAAAAAAAAAAAAAAGAGGGCATTGTGGTGGGCGCCTGTAGTCCAGCTACTCCGGAGGCTCAGGCAGGAGAATCTCTTGAACCCGGGAGGTGGAGGTTGCAGTGAACCAAGATCATGCCACTGCACCCCAGCCTGGATGACAGAGCAAGACTCCATCTCAAAAACAAAAATACAAATAAAAAGTAGGGGGACAGTGGGAGCAATGGTTCACATTTGTAATCTCAGTACTTTGGGAGTCCAAGGTGGGAGGCTCGCTTGAGGTCAGGAGTTCGAGACCAGCCTGGGCAACATGGCAAAATCCCAACTCTACGAAAAATGCAAAAATTAGCCAGGCATGGTGGTGCACACCTGTAGTCCAGAATACTCAGGAGGCTGAGATGCAAGGATCATTTGAGCCCGGGAGGTCGAAGCTGCAGTGAGCCAACATCGCACCATTGCACTCCAGCCTGGGTAACAGAGTAAGATCCTGTCTCAAAAATAAAATGTAGGGGGAATATAGGGGTGTTGACCAAACTGATTTCTATAGTGCCTCTCACAGAGCCTTCCTGGGAGACTGCTCTGGAAAGGCTGCTGTGGACACAGGGGCCCCAGGGCCTAGGAAAGCAGAGCCACCCTGACCTGGATTCGTTGGGTCCTCTTGTGCATCATCTCCATGTCGTTGTTGAGCTCCGTGACATACGTGAACCGAGCAAAATTCTTCTCCTCCTTGGCCAGAAAATCTTCAATGAGCTGGTTTAGGTTCCCACTCTCAGCCAGCTTCAGCAGCCGGAGGTGGGCCACCTCGTAGCTCTCAAAACTCTCTCCCTTGCTCTTCTTGACATGCTTCTTCGCCTTGAGAGCTAGGAAAGGAAAAATCAGCCACTGTGACACTCAAAAGGAAGCGCCTCAGATCCATGCCAGGCAGACAGTAGCGTGATCAATATTATCATTATGGTCAGGCATGGTGACTCACGCCTGTAATCCCAACACTTTGGGAGGCCAAGGCAGGCGGATTACCTGAGGTCAGGAGTTCAAGACCAGCCTGGCCAACATGGTGAAACCCCGTCTCTACTAAAAATACAAAAATTAGCCAGGTGTGGTGGCACGTGCCTGCAATCCCAGCTACATGGGAGGTTAAGCCGGGAGAATTGCTTGAACGCGGGAGGCAGAGGTTGCAGTGAGCTGAGTTTGCATCACTGTACTCCAGCCTGGGTGACGGAGCAAGACTCCATCTCAAATAAATAAATAAATAAATAAATAAAAATATATATACACACACACACATAGATATACATATATGTGTGTATGTGTATATATATTTATATATACGTAGTAGTGGTAGTAATAGCAGCAGTAGTAATAGTAGTAGTAGTAATAGTAGTAGTAATAGTAGTAGTAGTAATAGCAGTAGTAGTAGTAATAGTAGTAGTAGTAGTAATAGCAGTAGTAGTAGTAATAGTAGTAGTAATAGTAGTAGTAGTAGTAATAGTAGTAGCAGTAGGAGGAGGAGGAGGAGGAGGAGGAGTAGGAGTAGTACTAGTAGTAGTATGCCTTAGGGATGAGGTTAGATGTTTCCAGGAGATAGAGCAGAAGCTTCACCCATCATTCATTTCACAAATATCTCATGAAGCATTTACTATGAACCACACACACTGTGCTAGGCACTGCTGATACAAAATCCCTGCCCTGGCCGGGCATGGTAGCTCACACCTGTAATCCCAGCACTTTGGGAGGCCAAGGTGGGAAGATCACTTGAGCCCAGGAGTTTAAGACCAGCATGGACAACATAGCAAGACCCCACCTTGACAAAAAATTTTTTTTAATTAGGCCGGGTGCAGTGGTTCATGCCTGTAATCCCAGCACTTTAGGAGGCCAAGACAGGCGGATCACAAGGTCAAGAGATCGAGACCATCCTGGCCAACATGGTGAAACCCCGTCTCTACTAAAAATACAAAAATTAGCTGGGTGTGGTGGCATGTGCCTGTAGTCCCAGCTACTCAGGAGACTGAGGCAGGAGAATCACTTGAACCCAGGAGGTGGAGGTTGCAGTGAGCCGAGATTACGCCACTGCACTCCAGCTTGGCAGCAGAGCAAGACTCCGTCTAAAAAAAGAAAAAACATTTAAAAAATTAGCCAAGTGTCGTGGTGAGTGCCTGTGGTCCTAGCTACTTGGGAGGCCAAGGTGGGAGGATGGCTTGGACCTAAGAGGTCAAGGCTGAAGTGAGCTATGACTGTCACAGCACTGCACTCCAGCCTGGGAGAAAGAACAAGACCCTGTTTCTTTAAAAAAAAAAAAAAAAAAAAAAAAAAAGGATCTTTTAGGCACACCTGACCATGTGACCTTTTACAGGTAGTGGCTCCCCACTGTTTTGGTGAGGCTCAGGTGATCCTCCCACCTCAGCCTCCCCAGTAGCTGAGACCACAGCAAGTGTCACCATGCCCAGCAGTTTATCCCAAACAGCTGCTTTTCCTCTGGGGGTCTAGAATGTTGGTATGTGCTAGGCAGAGGATGTCTACACGACCAGCCCCCAGTAAGAATTTGGGGCACAGAATCTCTAGTATACCCCACTATGAGACAACCTTTTTTTTTTTTTCCCCCAAGAGACAGGGTCTCACTCTGTCACCCAGGCTGGAGTGGTGCAATCATAGCTTGCTGCAGCCTCAAACTCCTGGGCTTAGGATCTGCTTTTTTGTACCCCTCAGCACCTTGTCACCATCAGACCTCCTGAGATCAAGCCATCCTCCAACCTCAGCCTCCCGAGTAGCTGGGACTACAGGCACGTACCACTATGCTCAACTAATTTTTTGAATTTATTATAGAGATGGGGTCTTGCTCTGTTGCCCAGGCTAGTCTTAAACTCCTGGCCTCAACTCCTGATCCTCCCGCCTTGGCCTTCCAAAGTACTGGGATTATAGGCATGAGCCACCATGCCCAGCCTAGTAGATAACTCTTGACATGTGTGGTCACAGTTAGATCCTGGAAGAACCACGTGTGCTCAGTGTGATTCTACTGGGAAGCTTGCGCCCAGTTTCCTCCAGACACCAGACCACACACCTTCTCCCCGTGTTGACCTTGCTTGGCACCTTTTCACTGTTATGCATCACAGCCGTGAAGGTGCCTCCGTGCTGAGTCCTGCGAGATATTCTAGTGAATCATCAAACCTAGAGATGAACTTGGGGACCCCGACAATAAGTCTCCCTCTAAACAATAGAAAGAGAGCCCCAAATGAAGACACACGCCGTAAATTAGGGTTCGCAGATAAAATAGAGGGTTCCCAGTTGAATTTGAATTTCAGACAAATGTATTTTTAAGATAAATATGTCCCAATTATAGATAAACAAAAAGTTTTATCAGAAGTATGTCGCAAATGCTGCATGAGACATAGTTATCCTTAAATATTTATTTATTGTTTATTTTATATTTAAAGGTAACTAGGCTTTTTTTTTTTTTTTTTGAGACAGGGTCTGAGAGTCTTATTCTGTTGCCCAGGCTGGAGTGCGATGGCATGATCTTGGCTCACTGCAACCTCTGCCTCCCAGGTTCAAGTGATTCTCCTGCCTCAGCCTCCCAAGTAGCTGGGATTATAGGTACTCACCACCATGTCCAGCTAATTTTTTTGTATTTTTAGTAGAGACAGGGTTTCACCATGTTGGTCAGGCTGTTCTCAAACTCCTGACCTCAAATGATCATCCTGCCTTGGCCTCCCAAAGTGCTGGAATTATAGGTGTGAGCCACAGTGCCCGACCTTAACTAGGCATCTTATATCTTTATTTGCTAAATTTGGCAACCACAAGGAGACTTGGGCACCTTCACTTAAATAGAGAGAGAGAAAGAAGGCAAGAAAGAGAGCGAGAGAGCAAGTTTGCTCCTGTAGAGTGTACCTTCCTCCCTTTTGGCCTGCTCCTCGAATTCATTGCGGTCATTCAGCTTGACAAGCAGGAAGGACTTGAGCCTGCTCTCGTGGGCATAGAGACGCTCCAGCTCTCGGATCTCCAGGTTGTACTGAGAGATGTCCTTCTTCTGGCGGTCCTTCATGGCAGCCATTCGAGCCATGGCCTCCACCCTGGGCAAAAGGTACAGAGCCTGAGCATCTGAGGCTCCTCCTCTCTGCTTCCCTTTCCCTGCCAGTCCAGAAGGCGTTCCTGCCTAGACAATGACTATCACTTTTATTAATTATAATGGTTTCTGGTTGTGTAAAAACAACCCTCCTTACCTGAACAACAAGAGCTGTAAGCTCTAGATCACTCCCAGAAATGATTTTCCTATCATTATCATCATCATTGCCTTCAGCATCACCATCATCATCACCACCATCACCATTACCACTATCACCATCACTACTATCATCACCATTATCACCATCACTACTATCACCATCATCACTGTCACCATCATCACCACCACCATCACCATTATCACCACCACCATCACCATTATCACCACTATCATCACCACCATCACCATCACCACCCCACGACCACTATAACCATCATCGCCCTCATCACCACCATCACCATTATCATCACTATCACCACCATAACCATCACCACCCACCACCACTATAACCATCATCACCTTCATTATCCATCCACCATCACCATCACCACCCCACCACCACTATAACCATCATCGCCCTCATCACCACCATCACCATTATTATCACTATCACCACCACCATCACCATCACCACCCCATCACAATTATCACCACTATCATCACCACCATCACCATCGCCACCCCACCACCACTATAACCATCATCACCCTCATCACCACCATCACCATTATCATTACTATCACCACCACCATCACCATCACTATCACCATTATCATCATCACCACCATCACCACAATCATTACCATCACCACCACCATCATTATCACCATCATTACCATGACCACCATCACCATCATCACCACCACCACTGCCATCACCACTATCATCATCACCATTATCACCATCATCACTACCATCACCATCATCACTGTCACCATATCATCCTCACCACCATCACCATTATCACCACTATCATCACCACCACCATCACCACATCACAACCATCACCATCTTCATCACCACCATCACCATCATCATCACCATTACCACCACCATCACCACCACCATCACCATCATTACCATAACCACCACCACCATTACCACCATCATCATCACCATTATCACCATCATCACTACCATCACCAACATCATCACTGTCACCATCATCATCCTTACCACCGCCATCACCATTATCACCATTATCATCACCACCATCACCACCACCACCATCATCATCCCCATTATCACCATCATTACTATGACCACCATCACCATCATCACCACCACCACGATTGCCACCTCACCATCATCATCACCTTCCTAATCACCACTATCATCACCATCATCATCACCATCATCACCACCGTCACCATCATCATCACCACCACCACCATCATCATCATCATCACCATCATTACCATCACCATTATCACCATCATCACCATGATTACCATCACCATCATCATTATCTTCCTAATCACCACTATCATCCCCATCATCATTGCCATCACCATCATCGCCACCACCATCACCACAGTCATTATCATTACCGTCACCATTATCACCATCATTATGGTCACCACCACCATTACCACTTATCAGTTACTGTGTCCCAGGCACTACCTTACATTTATATATCATTTAATCCTCTTCACCGTCTAAAGAACTCCTACAACAATATAGTAGTGATGAAACCAGGATTTAAACCCAGATCTGTCTGACTCTAAAGCCTATGCCCTTCACAGCCAAACTATATGCCTTTTGCTCCTATGAGTGTGAGGCCAGCAGAGACCCAGATTGAGAAAGATCCCCTTGGACTAGAGGCAGGGGCACTTGGAGGAGATGGCACAGCACAGAGGTCTGAATCTCAACTTCACCACAATCCCACTTACCTAGATCTCAGGTAGGCATTTTAGCATCTCTAAGCCTCCATGTCCTAGTCTGTAAAATGGGGATAATAACTCCTAGGGCAGTTGTGAGAGTTAAAACAATACCCACCAGAGTACCTAGCATCATGCCTGGCACACAGTCAGTGTTCAGAATTATTACTACTATGATTTAAGATTCCCCAACACATAAGGACCAGGGGCAGTGGTGGCCCAGAGTAGAAAGCTAGATGCTCAGCAAGGGGCTAAGAGACCTCACTGCCCCTGGACCTATCACCAGCCCACCTCTGCTCATAGGCCTGAGAAGATTGTTCAATGGCCAAGTTCATGGTTTTCTTCTGCATCAACAGGCACCGCTGGAGCTGCTGGTAGACATTGTCATAAGCAGCCTTCTCAAATCGTAGGTCTTCAATCTCCTTCCGGAGCTTGGCATTAGTGGTCAGCATCTTGTCAAAGTGAACAGTGACCTGTTGAAAAGGCCATGCTTCAAAACAGGTCTCATTTCTGGGGTGTAAGACAAGGTTCCAGAAGGTACCTGGAGGACTGTCAGGTCTTTGCCCCATCTCACTCCCAAGGGCCATGGAAGAGTGGTTAGAGCACTAGGCAAGAGGTTCAACTGGTTGGAGTCAGTTGAGTGGCCCACCAACTGGCTAAGGGCCCTTTAGTGGATCCTTTTTATTGTATCTCAAATTCCTCAACTACTTTTAGACCTAACTTCCAGTTTTAGGCAATTAACAGAGGAGAGGGGAACAAGCTAAATGACACCATAGGAAATAATAAGCCAAACTGAGAAGGTATTAATAGAACTTTCTACAGGACAATTGACTTGGACTCCTCAACAAATTGATAGCATGAAAAATAAAATGGGGTGGGGCTGTTTTCATACAGGGTTTCTCAAACTCAGCACCACTGGCACTTTGGGCTGGATGATTCTTTGCAACAGGGGGCTGTCCTATGCTTTGTGGGATATTAAATACCCCCTACATTCAGGTGGCACCCTCACCTCCAACCCTGTTATGACAACCAACAGGGTCTCCCTTAGGAGACAACATCCCTTTGGAGGCAAAATCACCCCCAATTACTGAGCCTTAAAAAAAGAGACTCTGCCATTTGCCACAACATGGATGAAACTGGAGGACATTATGCTAAGTGAAATAAGCCAGACACAGAAAGAAAAATATTGCATGATCTCATTTATATGTGGACTCTAAACAAAAAAAAAAAAAGTCAAGGCTGGGTGCAGTGGCTCACGCCTGTAATCCCAGCACTTTGGGAGGCTGAGGCAGGTGGATCACCTGAGGTCAGGAGTTTGAGACCAGTCTGGCCAACATGGTGAAACCCCATCTCTACTAAAAATACAAAAATTAGACAGGCGTGGTGGTGGGCACCTGTAATCCCAGCTACTTGGGAGGCTGAGGCAGGAGAATCGCTTGAACCTGGGAGGTAGAGGTTGTAGTGAGCCGAGATCACACCACTGCACTCTAGCTTGGGTGACAGCATGAGACTCAGTCTAAAAAAAAAAAAAAAAAAAAAAAAAAATGCTGGACGTGGTGGCTCATGCCTGTAATCCCAGCACGTTAGGAGGCCGAGGTGGGCGGATTACAAGGTCAGGAGATCGAGACCATCCTGGCTAACACAGTGAAACCCCGTCTCTACTAAAGAACACAAAAAATTAACTGGGCATAGTGGCAAGCGCCTATAGTCCCAGCTACTCGGGAGGCTGAGGCAGGAGAATGGCGTGAACCCAGGAGGCAGAGGTTGCAGTGAGCCGAGATTGCGCCACTGCACTCCAGCCTGGGCGACAGAGCAAGACTCCGTCTCAAAAAACAAAACAAAACAAACAAAAAAAAGAGGCAAATATACAGAGATAGAGAATAAAAAAGTGGTTACCAGGGGCAGGTGGGGTGAGGGGGACAGGGAGCAGGGAGACGGAGGTCAGAGGATAGCAAGTAGCAGATATGGAGGAGGAGCAAGTCTAGAGCCCTAAGGTACAACATGAGGACTCCAGGGACTCTGACTGTACTGTATTTGGGGTGGGTGCAGTGGTTCATGCCTGTAATCGCAACACTTTGGGGGACCAAGATGGGTGGATCACCTGAAGTCAGGCATTTGAGACCAACATGGTGAAACCCTGTCTCTACTAAAAATACAAAAAATTAGCTGGGCGTGGAGGTGGGCACCTGTAATCCCAGCTACTCAGGAGGCCGAGGCAGGAGAATCGCTTGAACCTCGGAGGCGAAGGTTGTGGTGAGCCAAGATTGTGCCACTGCACTCCACCCTGGGGGACACAGCCAGATTCTGTCTCAAAAAAAAAAAAAAAAAATTGTACTGTATTTGGGATTCCTGCTAATGCGCAGATTTTAGAGGTTCTTGTCACAAAACCAAAAATGGGTAACTATGTGAGATAACAGATATATGAATTTGCTTCACTATAGTAACCACTTTAATATCTATATGTATCCAGTGATATATTATATACCTTAAATATACACAGTAGAATTTAGTTTTTATTTTTATGAAATAGGGTCTCGCTCTGTCAACCAGCTGGAATGAAGTAGTGCAATCACAGGCTCAAGCAATCCTCCCAGCTCAGCCTCCCGAGCAGCTAGAACTACAGGTGCAAACCACCATGCTGGGCTATTTTTTTGTATTTTTAGTAGAGACAGGGTTTCACCAAGTTGCCCAGGCTGGTCTCGAACTCCTGGGCTCAGATGATCCTCCCATCTCAGCCTCCCAAAGTGCTTGGATTATAGGTGTGAGCCACCACACCCAGTCTATCTTTTTTTTAATAAAATAATTTTTAAAGTTTTTTTAAAAGACCATGTGAAGTGCTCCCATAAGCACTGAGAAGAAACAACTCCAAAAAAATATTCCTAACAGCAAAGGGATTTAATTTCTTTGGAGGTTTTCAAAGTATGTTCTAAGAAACATTTGGTTTCTGTAGGGCCAACACTGGGGTAAAGCAAGTGAGGCAACCAGGGCATGAAATTTAAGGAGGCACTCTCTCTCAGGTGCCAGCCCTGTGATTCCTCAAGCCTGAGCAGGAGAACCTCCTAAAATGTTGCATCCTGAGCTCTTTGCTTGCTTCTGCTAGTCTCAGCTCCGGGTGTTCCTGAGTGTCTCCATCGCCACCACACAAGGTAGGGGAGTCCCTAGGAGCAGAGCATTCTGATTCTATCTTTGCATCCTCCACTTCCTCTTGGGAAGTTATCAGTTATCAGTTATTTGCTCTTTACTGTGAATTTTGCTCCAGGACTGTAGGCATACTATCTATCCTCTGACTGTGGGGGAGAAAGACCTGACCTAGGGGGAGGACAGTTATCAGTTATCAGTTATTGGCTCTTTACTGTGAATTTTGCTCCAGGACTGTAGGCATACTATCTATCCTCTGACTGTGGGGGGGAAGACCTGACCTAGGGGGAGGACTCTCAGGCCCCACTGAGTAGGTAGAGGATATTTAGGACCATGGGGGTACTCTGAGACCCCGAAATCACCTTTAGAGATGGCTGCCTAACCTTTTTCTTTTTTTCTTTCTTTTCTTTTTTTTTTTTTTTTTCTGAGACAGGTTCTCACTCTCTCATCCAGATCCAGACTGGAGTGCAGTGGCACCATCTCGACTCACTGCAAACTCCGCCTCCTAGATTCAAGAAATTCACCTGCCTCAGCCTCCCAAGTAGCTGGGATTACAGGCATGCATCATCATGCCCAGCTAATTTTTATTTTTTATTTTTATTTTTGTATTTTTAGTAGAGGCAGCGTTTCACCGTGGTGGCCAGGCTGGTCTCAAACTCCTGACCTCAAGTGATCCACCCACCCTGGCCTCCCAAATTGCTGGGATTACAGGCATGAGTTACCACACCAGGCCAGCTGCCTAACCTATTAAAAGGCACAATCACATCTGGTTAGGGATGAAGGGAAGAGGGGACTACTTTGAGATGCAAAAAACAGACCTCTCAGAAATATAAAAAGGAGCATTACTACAGATCTTATGGAAAAACTACAAGGGATATACTAGGAACAACTATATACCAACAGATTAGGATAATTTAGATGAAATAGACAAATTCCTAGAAAGACACAAACTACTGAAATTGATTTGAGAAGAATAGAACATCTGAATAGACTTAGAACAAAAAAGCAGACCTCTGAGGCTGCAGTGAGCCCTGATCATGCCACTGTACTCCAGACTGAGTGACAGAGTGAGACTCTGTCTCAGGAAAAAAAAAAAATTGTACCTATAGACAAGTCATCATTAAATCATGCATGCATTTAGTAACTCATTCAATCAACAGACATTTGCTGAGGCATTAAACACCATGCCAGGCATTACATCTATGATTCTTAACCAATGGGATCTTCAGTCTTTCTGGGTTTGCTAATAACGGTACAGATGCCTGAACCTACGCCCTGGAGGTTCTGATTTGGTGAATCCGGAGGGGATCCAAGAATCTGTATTTTTAACACATATCCTGGGAATCCTGAGGCACAGCTGCAAATCACTGGGCATGGATATTAAAAAAACACTGCCCTGTCCTTCAGCAGCAACTTGGGGAGGTATACAGAGATCAGATCCAGTTAGCTCCCACCATGCCTGGTCAAAGCCTGGGGGTCAAAGTCCAGGGGAAGCTAGGAGCTTTGTTTAGTGAGGGAATGACAGGCTTTCTTCCAAATCCATTCACTTTCTCTCTCTAGTAGCTCACGTGGGAGCTACAGTTTCACAAACCAGACTGGAATGTGTTGTTTGTCCCTGTCCGTCATTCCTTCTCCACTTTTTTTGCTTTTCCAGGTGAACCACCTCTCCTCTAATCCACATATTTTGGATAGGGCTGCCCTTCCCTGACTTGGGGTGGCAGTGGGTGGATCTGGGAGAGAGGGGCCCCAGGGTAGCCATGTGACTCAGGCCCATGTATTTCATTCTTCTGACCTCCATGATTGGTTCAGAAATGGGCAAATGACCCAAATTGGCCCAGTGGGAACTCTCCCCAGAATATGTGATTAAACTCTTAGGAAAAAGATGTTTCATTTCTACTAGCATTTGTTCACACTGGGGGCTACCCAAAAACGAAATCCACTCAGAGGAGAGATGGACAGAGAATATGTCTTAAAGACATGTATGGAGCACCTAGATCCAGCTATGCCTGAAGGCCCCACTTCCTCTTCTGGATCTTTCAATTCTATGACAAACACGTTCCCCTTTTTGCTTAAGCCAGATTGCAATTTAGGGAACCCTGCCTAATACAAAAGTCACTATAGGTTGAGGGTGATCAGTGTCACCTTTCCCATTATCAAGTTATGCATATCTATGCCGACTAATTCTTAGAGACAACACCAACAACAAAAAGGCACTGGCTATGACAGAGGCATGAGCAGCTTGTCACGGAGGAGGAAGGTCTAACTAATGCTGCTTTGGTAATGGGTAATATTTGAGCTGCTTCTTGAAAACAAACAGGAAGTTTGGGGCAGAGAACTAAGAGTAGGCATCCCAGGTAGGTTGGGGGATTCAGGTAAGGGTTTGAGGGGATAACCGCATTTGCTAAGGTGGACAGTAAATCCTAAAGGCTTCCTGGCCTGTGTGTCCATTAGTTCACCTGCTCCTGAGTCAACCAGGGAAATGGGTATGTTCTGCTAATGACTGGGCAGACATCATTCTTTGCTCTGAGCAAAGTCGGGCAGAGCTGTTTGCAGAGCTGCAGAGAACACCTTACATACGAGATTCAAACGGGTTTCCAAAATGTGAATCTGTTTCTGCAGTTTCCGGGGGTTATTGGCCTCCTGTATTTTTGTGAAAATCTGTTTTTGGTTTGCGATTTTTTTTTCCATCTCAACAATCTGAAAAAAAAAAAAGAGAGAGAGAGAAAGAGAGAGAGAAATTCCAGCTGTGTTAGCATCTGTGTGGGTACCAGTTCTACAGTTCACTAACTGAAGTGTGCTCAGACAAAAACTGCAATGTTCTTTCTTCTCCTATAAATGGAATTTTTACTTATCTCTTGGATGCCTCCTCAATTAGACTGAATCTTAGCCAGTCTGGGCTACAATGAAGCAATCTGGGGATCTGCTGTCACCTGTGCATGTAAATATCACTCACCTGTGACATTTACATACATTGACATACATTCTGCCTACCCAAAGCCATGGTTTCCAGCAGAAATGACGTCGTCCTCCTCCGAGGGACTTTCTGTAACCTTGAAGAAGTGATTTTTTGGCTCTTGCAATGATGAAGGCACTAGTGGCATGTAATGGGTGGGTCACGAGAGGTCACATACCCTGCAGCATGTGAGATAGCACCAGGCATCCAAGACTTATCCTCCATCCTTGTGACTTCCCAGTGCCCCTCTGGACATTACGTAGATGAGAGACCTCCTTATATTTTTATTTTCTTTTGAGACTTTCTTTTCTTTTTTTGAGACAGGGCCTCACTCTGTCGCCCAGGCTGGAGTGCAGTGGCACAATCTCGGCTCACCACAACCTCCGCCTTCCAGGTTCAAGCGATTCTCCTACCTCAGTCTCTCGAGTAACTGGGACTAAAGGCATGCACCACCATGCCTGTCTAATTTTTTCTGTATTTTTAGTACAGACGGGGTTTTGCCATGTTGGCCAGCCTGGTTTTGAACTCCTGGCCTCAAGTGATCCACTTGCCTCAACATCCCAAAGTGCTGGGGTTACAGGCATGAGCCACTATGCCTGGCTCCTTTTCCACATCTGGTCAAAAAAGATAGTTTGATTCTAGGTACAGAAAATTTGGCCAGCATTTTGGGAGGCCAAGGTGGGAGTATCACTTGAGCCCAGGAATTTGAGACCAGCCTGGACAACAAAGTGAGACCCCCATCTCTACAAAAAAATCTAAAAATAGTCAGGCATGGTGGCAAGCACCTACAGTCTCAGCTACTTGAGAGGCTGAGACAGGAGGATCACTTGAGCCTGGGAGGTCAAAGCTGCAGTGAGCCATGATTGTGTCACTGCACTCCAGCCTGAACGGAGCAAGACCCTATCTTAAAAAACAACAACAACAACAACAACAACAAAAAACAACTATCGTTTCTATGTACACACACAGAATTTTCCATTCAATTCTAATAGACACTGAATTATCCGAGACTGTAGTCACTGTATCAATTAAGAGAAGATTATTCTTTGATTTGTTTGTAACTCTACTAAGAGTTGGTCACCATTCTGAAAATCACATCACCAGCACAGCCTGAATCATGTTCTTCAAGTCGTGGATACAGTCGGCCTGCATCTGTCTGTAGTGTGTATAATGTTTGGCGATTCTGCCTATCAGTGCAGTTTTTAGGCCAGGGGTCTGCAAACTCCAGCCCGTGGCCAAATCTGGCCCACTACCTGTTTTTGTCAATAAAGTTTTATTGAAACCCAGCCATGCCCCTTCATTTATGTATTGTCTATGGCTGCCCTCGAGCTACAAAGGCAGAGCTAAGGACTTGTAACAGAGACCATGTGGCCCACAAGGCCAAAATATTCACTATCTAGTTCCCTGCAGAAACAGTTTGCTGACCCTGTTCTAGGTAAGTCAGATGAGGACATTCACATATTAAAATAAACATCATTTTAGTACAAATAATGATTTTAAAGCATAAGTAAAGGGAAAATATTCTATCATTTATGGATTTCATTTCAGATTGTAAAGGGATAATTATTTGCTGTTGAAAAGGGTGTTGGCAGACATAATGTTGAATGAAAAAAGCCAGTTATAAAGTGCATATCCTGGAAGAGGTGATTTACATGCAATTCTATATGCAGACAAAACAAAGTTATGATGCCGGAGATCAGGATGAGGTTCCTTGGGGGTGGTTTGTGAAAGAGACCAAGGAAGTCTTCTGGATGCTGCAATAATCTACCTCTTGATCTTGGTGATGATTACCTGAGTATATACTTAAGTATCAGTTCATTGAGCTGTATCCTTAAGACGTGTGCATCTCACCATGTGTAATTAACAACTCAGCGGAAGAAGAAAGGGAGGAAGAAAGAAAGGAAAAGAAATGGGTGTTAGAGGCCGGGCATGGTGGCTCACGCCTATAACCCCAGCACTTTGGGAGACTGAGATGAGTGGATCACTTGAGGCCAACATGGTGAAACCCTAGCTCTCTCTTTTTTTTTTTTTTTTTTTTTTTTGAGATGGAGTCTTTGCTTTGTCACAATTTTGGCTCACTACAACCTCCGTCTCCTGGGTTCATGCAATTTCCCTGCCTCAGCCTCCCAAGTAGCTGGGATTACAGGCATGTGCCACCACACCTGGCTAATTTTTGTATTTTTAGTAGAGACAGAGTTTCACCATATTGGTCAGGCTGGTCTTGAACTCCTGACCTCAAGTGATCCACCCACCTCAGCCTCTCAAAGTGCTGGGATTACAGGTGTGAGCCACCACAGCCAGCCTGAAACCCTATCTCTTCTAAAAATTACAAAAATTAGCCAGGTGTGGTGGCATGCGCCTGTAATCCCAGCTACTTGGGAGGCTGAGGCACGAGAATCACTTGAACCTGGGAGATGGAAGTTACAGTGAGCTAAGATCACAGCACTGCACTGTCTTGCTCTGGTGACAGAGCAAGGCTCTGTTAAAAAAAAAAAAAAAAGGAAGGAAGGAGGGAAAGAAGGAGGGAGGGAGGGAAGGAAGGAAAGGAAAGGAAAGGAAAGAGAGAGAGAGAAAGGGAGAAATGGGTGTTATGGGTTTTGGGAGTGATAGGTTTAAGAACCACTGTCCTAAAGGGATTCACAAATGGGCTGTGTATTTGAGAGGTCCTTTCCTGCTTGTAAGTTTGGTATTCACAGATTCAAAGTCTTGGGGTGGAAACTGAGGCAAAGCCACTGGGCTTAGAGAGGTTGAGGTCCTTGGTGACCCCAGAGAAAGCAGTTTCAGTGGAGGTGACTTCTTCCCATCACCACAGATGGAGGAGGAAATAACATCTGCCCAAGAAAGGGAAGCAGGGAATGTAGACAAGTCTTTCTAGAAATTTCTAGAAAGGGGGAAGCTGGCAATAATTTGGGATTGCAGATGGGTTGTGTTTTGAGTTTCATTTGTGCGCAGTTTTCAGGTTATTTTGAGATAAAAGAGGCAAGGGAGGGATACCTTGACAAAACAGAAGGTGAAGATGAGAGCAGGGCTGTCATTGATGGAGCGAGGTCTTTCCCTAATAATGGGGGATGCGACTGAGGGAGGCCTAACACAGGAGGGGTCTGGCTGTATAGAAAGGCAATGGGACACCTCTCCCTCTGAGGCAATGCAGATGGAGCAGAGGATGGAGGGCTGCATCCTCTTAGGGAAAGGCATGGCTGCCACAGTCTTTTAAAGCAGATGAAACAACACTGAGGCCACCTACATCCAGAGGACTTTTTGCTAAGTAAAATGTAAATAACCTAAATGCAAAGTGGTGTCCTGGATTAGATCCTGGGACAATAAAAGGACATGAATGGAAAACACCAGTGAAATCCCAATAAAGGGCCGGGTGTGGTGCCTCATGCCTGTAATCCCAACACATTGAGAGGCTGCAGCGAGTGGATCAGCTGAGGTCAGGAGTTTGAGACCAGCCTGGCCAACATGGTGAAACCCCGTCTCTACTAGGAATACAAAAATCAGCCAAATATGGTGGTGGGCACCTGTAATTCCAGCTACTCAGGAAACTGAGGCAGGAGAACTGCTTGAACCTGGGAGGTGGAGGTTGCAGTGAACTGAGATCATGCCATTGCACTCCAGCCTGGGCGACAAGAGCGAAACTCCGTCTTAAATAAAGAAACTCCAAGCGGCCAGGCACAGTGGCTCACGCCTGTAATCCCAGCACTTTGGGAGGCCGAGGCGGGTGGATCATGAGATCAGGAGATTGAGACTATCCTGGCTAACACGGTGAAACCCCGTCTCTACCAAAAATACAAAAATTAGCCGGATGTGGTGGCATGTGCCCGTAATCCCTGCTACTTTGGAGGCTGAGGCAGGAGAATCGCTTGAGCCCAGGAATCGGAGGTTGCAGTGAGCCAAGATCACCACTGCACTCCAGCCTGGCAACAGAGCGAGACCTGTCTCAAAAAAAAAAAAAAAAAAAAAAAGAAAAGAAAAGAAACTCCAATAAAAACTGGAGTTCAGTTAATAGTAACATATCAACATTCATTGCTTAGTTTTGACAAATGTCCCATGGTAATGTACAATGTTTACATTAGGGGGAGCGGGGTGAAGGGTATGTGAGAACTATATTATCTTTGTAACCATTCTGTAAATTTTAAAGTATGCCAAAATAAAAAAACTTATTAAAAATAATTGATAAATATCCTTTTGTCCAAGCCTCCTTGGTTGGGTATTATGTTACTTGCAGTCAAAAGTATTCCTGACACACCATCCACTTTACTCATTAGGATGACTGAGTCTGACTTCAAATAAGTGAAATCTACCCTGCCATGGCTGGCAGGAAAAAATGTTAGTGTCTCTCTATACCCTCGTAATGCCAGCCCAGTTCTCCAGACCCAAATGCTCCCCAGCCACTGTCTCAGAAACTTCACTCCATAGTTTCTCATATGAGGCATTCAGAAACACTGCTAGCAGTGTGCATAACCAGCCCGTGATGCAGCCTTAGCCTACACCCAGGCAAATATCTTCATTATCAATATTTAACCCCATCTAGAAGCAGATGGCTAATGCTAAGTCCCAGAAGGCCTTAGAGAAGTTCCAGAACTAGTATCTAAAGAAGAGTGCCCTTCAAGACTGGTGAGTACCAGATCCTAAGCACAACAGAGGCACATTCTCTTCTTGGAGGCTGGGCTGAGCCTAAGCTCTGAGATGTCTTTTTGGAACCCTGGTAGGTACAGGCAACAGGGAATGAAGGGGACAATGACATTCGAAGCAACTTGGTTTGTTCCTGTTTGTGTCAAGATGGTGGCTTGATGAGGATAATCTAAAGCTCAGTTCTTGTTCTGGAAGTGAGGAGTGCTGGATGAGGAAGGCTTAAGTGCTCAGTGTTGTGAAATATAAAGTTTGCTAGCCTCCAGCTGGGAAAATCAGGGGCCCTGTGCAGAGCCTGGGCTGGTGAATTCTGCAAGCAGTTGCATCTGGGATTCCATGTTAGCATCCCTGAGCTTTAATTCCCTTTGGTTATCCCCAAGTCTTCAGAAAGTCTACACAGCACAGTCTCAGCTATCATCATGGGAAGCTGAAAGAAAAATCTACACTAGTGGGCTATAAAATGTGGTCAGGAGGATGGCATACAAAAGTGGGCCAGCTAATAAGACATGACAGGATGGCAGAGATGATAGCAAACTAGAATGTGTGCACCCTATGTTAAGGGGCACCAGCTTGTTATCAGTTAAGAAAAATGTAAGTTACAGAAAGCCCAACTACAGAGTGGCTTAAGCAAATTACGGTTTATCTTTTTCTCATAGCAAGTTGCTGCTGCTTGTAATCCCAGTACTTTGGGAGGCTGAGGGAGGTGGATCACCTGAGGTCGGAAGTTCAAGACGAGCCTGGCCAACACGGTGAAACACCATCTTTACTAAAAATACAAAAATTAGCTGGACATGGTGGTGCACATCTGTAATCCCAGCTACTTGGGAGGCTGAGGCACGAGAATTTCTGGAACCTGGGAGGTGGACGCTGCAGTAAGCTAAGGATGCACCACTGTACTCCAGCCTGGGTGACAGAGGGAGACTCTGTCTCACAAAAAAAAAAAGAAAAAAAGTTGCTGAGCTAAGTTCCATAGCTCAAGTAAGTAAGGACAAGATCTCTGTAATTCACCTGACTGTTCCCTTATTGTTAAAAGATGGCTGCCATTGCATTGACCTTCACAGTCATATTCCAGGGAGGAAAGTAGAAAATGCAATACAGATGAAGAGGTAGGTCATCTTTCTGGAAAGCAAGATTTTCCCAGAAACCCCAACAGACTTCCTCTTAAAACTCATTGTCTACCCTTAGCTGCAAGGGAAGATGGGAGGAGCATTTTAGCTGGGCACAAGACCAGCTTGAACAAGGTCAGAAATCTGTTAGAGAAGAAAAAGTAGACAATAGGGGAACAGTTGTCAGTGTCACCCACAACGCTATTTAGTTAACAGTTGTTCTATGAAAATTCAGGCCTGATATCACCAGATCTTTTGGTTTCTAAAAAGAGAAGCCGGAAATCTTATTTCTTTATGAAATCTCTCTGTTTTTTTTTTCTTTTTTCTTTGGCTCTTCTTTTTTCTTTCTTTTTTTTTTTTTTTTTTTTTTTTTTTTTTGGTATATGCTGAACATCTGTCAATTATTAACATGTTGTCAATTAATTAAATCTTAAACAATAAATGGGCCAAAGCCTTCATGTAACCAGACTTAATCTATCCTGAGATCTACCAGTTTGAGATCCTTGGTCTACATCCACATTTAGAGTCATGGAACCACAGTGCCCTGATGAAAGATGGATTTTAGGCAGCAAGAAGTGCCCAGTGGAAGACAGAAGAGTGACCCAGAGCCAGACAGCTGGCAGAGGTGACACCCAGGACTGTGGTAGACCAGTGGACGGTGGCTCCCCACATCCGTTCCTCCCATATCCAAGGCCACCGTGAGAATTCTACCCCTCTGCCTGTGATGTATTGATTCCAGAGTGAGGGGGACTAAACCAGCTGGGGCCTCTGCATTGGGAAGGGATGTCTGCTAAGGAAGCTTCTAAAAGAAGTCTTCTCATTCCTAAAACAGAGTTATTGGAGGAGAGGGTACATCTCCTGAAGGTAGTGTCAGTCTGGGTGTGGTGCCTGGAATTGCTGCTCCCATCTTGCCCCAGCCAAAGGATAACACCCAACACAGCTGACAGCAAAATTGAGCTGCTAAACCAACCAACCCTGAAGCTTGCCTTACCTTTGCACTTCCTGCCATATAAGACAAAACATTTCCTTATTACCAGTCATCTACCAAGGAAGGTGGTCTCCACCCCAGCTCCAGGGGATACAGCATCACCGGCCTAAGCCAAGTGGAAAACATTTTATTTTCCTTTTTTTTTTTTTTTTGAGATGGAGTCTCACTCTATTACCCAGGCTGGAGTGAAGTGGCGTGATCTTGGCTCACTGAAACCTCTGCCTCCTGGGTTCAAGTGATTCTCCTGCCTCAGCCTCCCAGGTAGCTGGGATCACAGGTATGCACCACCATATGCCCAGCTAATTTTTGTGTTTTTAGCAGACACGGGGTTTTTACCACGTTGGCCAGGCTGGTCTGTTCGGAACTCCTGACCTCAGGTGATCCTCCCACCTCAGCTCCCAAAGTGCTGGGATTATGGGCATGAGTCACGGCTCCCACTCTCTTTTTTTTTTTTTTTTTTTTTTTAAGACAGGGTCTTGCTATGTTGCCCAGGCTGGTCTCAAACTCCTGGGCTCAAAGATCGTCCTGCTTCAGCCTTCCCAGTAACTGGGACCACAGGCGCAACTGTGTAGGACTCAGAAAACTTTTCTTAAAGGGCCAGATGGTGAATATTTTAAGCTCCAAGGACTAAGAGGTTATAACCAGGTACTCATACAATCATTTAAAATGTCAAAACCATTCTTTGCTGGAAGACTATAAACAGATAGGCTGGATTTGACCCTCGGCCTGTAATTTGCTACCCCTGGTCTACTCAAAGCCAGTTCTGGAAATTCTACTTACCTTTGTCAGTGACTGACATTGAAATGGGCATATATGCCAGCCATGGCTGATGAGGGAAAATCTGCCAGACGGATTTTGTGAAATACTCTCTCCCATCTCATCATGTCTTTGAGTGTGGTTCTGTGAGGATGAATGTGGCTATGGCAGAAGCTGATGCCAGCTATGCTTTGTCAGCCACCTTGTGACCATGAGGAGCAAACCAGTAAAGAGGATCAGAGAGAAAAAGACAAACCATCATTGCAGAGATGCTAAACCATCCCTGGAAGCCGGACATAGTGGCTCACGCCTGTAATCCCTGCACTTTGGGAGGCTGAGGTGGGCAGATCACTTGAGGTCAGGAGTTCAATACCAGCGTGGCTAACACAGTGAAACCCCATCTCTACTAAAAATACAAAAATTAGCCAGGCATGATGGTACGTGTCTGTAATCCCAACTACTAGGGAGGCTGAGGCAGGAGAACTGCTTGAACACGAGAGGCAGAGGTTGCAATGGGTCGAGATCGCGCCACTGCACTCCAACCTGGGCAACAGAGCAAGACTGTCTCAAAAAAAAAAAAAAAAAAAAAAAAAAAAAATTCCCTGGGATAGCCTGTTTCCAGTCAGATATTTTGTTATGTGATAACAGCAAACCTCTACCCTCTCAATTACTTCCACTTGAGAATTCTGTCACTTGCAGCCCAAACTTTCCTTGCTGGTACATCATGCAAGTGGCAGCTCAGGAGATCAGGTGTCAAGGGAACTGCTGGGTCTCACACAAACTGGTGAGGCACATGAATGCTGTTTACGATGGATACTGGCCATGGTTTGGACTTCAGCTGGAACATACACGCATGCGCGTGCACACACACGCGCGCGTCACTCAAAGCAAGACTAAAGGGCTTCACCTGCTCTGACACACACAGTGGGGTCAGGCCCCCTGCTCTGCTTTGGTGTTCCTTCTGTTCCGTGCACAGGCAGCGCCCCCAGTGCAAACCCTCACTAACTCACCAATGAAATAAAACAAAACAGTTGGGCATGGTGGCTCATGCCTGTAATTCCAACACTTTGGGAGGCCAAGGCAGGTGGATCACCTGAGGTCAGGGATTTGAGACCAGCCTGGCCAACATGATGAAACCCCATCTCTACTAAAAATACAAAAATTAACCAGGCATGGTGGCGGGTGCCTGTAATCTCAGCTACTCGGGAGGCTGAGGCGGGAGGATTGCTTGAACCCAAGAGGTGGAGGTTGCAGAGAGCCAAAATCACACCCCAGTACTTCAGCCTGGGTGACAGAGTGAGACGGTCTCAAAAAAAAAAAAAAAAAAAGAAAAGAAAAGAAACAAACAACCAATTTGTTTTCATATCTGCAACGGTGGCATCTCCAGACTGCACCATCACCTACTCTGAAGGCAGGCAGGCCCCCACTAGAGTTGGGCCTGCAGTCCTCCAGCTCCAGCTCCCCATCAAGGGAAGCTGTGGCATCAGCATTTCCTGGTAGCTCTCATGATTACATTCAGAGTTGGATTTCCTTTGGACTCTTTATGTCAGATGCTGCTTTTGTGATGCTGGGAGTCATTCAGCCTCTGCCCAAGGGAAGACATTCTCCAAGGCTGTGGCTGGTGGAGAATTATATTCCCTAAGCAAGATGCTGTCTTCCCATCAGCTTATTAACTATTTTGCAAGGAAGGCCAGGTAGGGCCTGGGGAGTCCCCACCTCCAGTGACCTCCTGTGAGGACGAGGCTTTGCCCATCGAGGGTGGGCATAGGAGGAAGGGATTCTGGGAACTTCCACCCTGGAATGAAATTGGGCAAAGACGGTTTGCACTGGGCAGTGAGCCCCAGAAACTTCTGAGGACCCCACACTGTGTTGCCTTTTCCTAATGCTTCTGAAGACCCATGGCACCAGCTCTTCTTCAATTTTTCTCTTTATTCCCTTTATTGCCTCCTTGGTCATCCTCTTTCAGTCATTTATTCATTCACCAGTGTTTATTAAACACCTGCTCTGGTGTCAGACAGCAGGGGTGGGTGATGACAATAATCAGGACAGAGGGTCTCTGCCCTCTGAGAACTTACATTCTAGGACTGGAAACAAGCCACGAAGGGGGCGCCAAGCCCTAGGGGATGGGAGACACAAGGTACTTCAGGCACACACAGTAGGAGGAGCATCTAGTGGGGAAAGATGAAGGGATGACGTCCCACAGAAATAGCATTTGAGGCCGGGCACAGTGGCTCACACCTGTAATGCTAACACTTGGGAGGCGGAGGAGGGCAGATTACTTGAGGTCAGTAGTTCAAGACCAGCCTGGCCAACACAGTGAAACCCCATCTCTACTAAAAGTACAAAAAAAAAAAAAAAATTAGCCAGGCACCTATAGTCCCAACTACCCTGGAGGCTGAGGCAGGAGAATCGCTTGAACCCAGGAGGTGGAGGTTGCAGTGAGCCAAGATCACACCACTGCACTCCTGCCTCGGTGACAGAGTGAGACTCTGTTTCAAAAAAAAAAAAAAGAAAAGAAATAGCATTTGAGCTGAGACCTAAGTGATAAATAGGAGGTCTCCAAGCAAAGAGGACAGGGAAAGGCACTCCAGGCAAAGGGAACAGCACATGCAAGGGCCTGGAAGTGAGGGACAGCACCGTGGGCTCAAAGGACACGAAGAGGGCCTCTGTGGGTAGAACACAGAGCAGGTGGGGGCAGCGGGGAGGTGAGAGAGGCAGGCAGAGCTGATGCAGCCCCACTGGGGAGTAGGGCCTTTATGGAAAGAACAACAGGAACTTTCTGAAGGGTCTGAAGCAGACAAAAGATGTGAAGAGATTTCCAGATTCATTCAGTAGTGGTCTGGTTTGGCTCGGTGTCCCTCCCCAATCTCATGCTGAATCGTAATCCTCAGTGTTGGAGGAGGCGCCTGGGGGAGACAATGGGATGGTGGGGGGCAGTTTCTAATGAATGGTTTGGCACCATCCCCCTTGGTACTGTCTTGTCATAGTGAAATCTCATGAGATCTGATTGTTTAAGAGTGTGGCACCTCCCCGTCTCTCTCTTCCTCCTGCTGCTGCCATGCCACTTGCCTGCTCCCCCTTTGCCTTCTGGCATGAGTTATAAGTTTCCTGAGGCCTACCCAGAAGCAGAAGCTGCGATGCTTCCTGTATAGCCTGCAGAACTGTGAGCCAATTAAACCTCTTTTCTTTATATTTTTAGTAGAGACGGGATTTCTCCATGTTGGTCAGGCTGGTCTCAAACTCCCAACCTCAGGTAATCTGCCCACCTCGGCCTCCCAAAGTGCTGGGATTATAGGCGTGAGCCACCACACCCGGCCCCAAACCTCTTTTCTTTATAAATTTCCTGTGTTGGCTGCATGCAGTGGCTCACGCCTGGCATCCCAGCACTTTGGGAGGTCGAGGTGGGTGGATCACCTGAGGTCAGTAGTTTGAGATCAGCCTGGGCAACATGGTGAAACCCCGTCTGTATTAAAAATACAAAATTAGCTGGGTGTGGGGGTGCATGCCTGTAATCCCAGCTACTCAGGAGGCTGAGGTGGGAGAATTGCTTGAACCTGGGAGGCAGAGGCTGCCATGAACCAAGATCGCGCCGCTGCACTCCAGCCTGGGCCACAGGAGTAAAACTCTGTCTCAAAATAAATAAATAAATAAATAAATAAATAAATAAATAAATAAATATTTAAAAATAAATAAATTACCTGTCTCAGCCACTTCTTTATAGCAATTAATTAATGCTATAATAGAAATAGTAAATGTTTACTGAGGGTAAATGTTTACCTACTGTGTGCGGGACACTGGGACAGGCACAGGGTTGGGGGCAGGGGTGACACGGTAGGCAACAAAGCAGACATGGTCCTCGCCCTTGTGGAGCTGTCAGGCTGCTTAGGGAGCCATTAAACAACACCAGATTAAGGCCTCATGACAATGGCGAGAAGAGCTATGAAGAGGACACTGTGGAGTCCATGGGATCCCCTGCTTGCCCCCCAGACCCACTGCTCTGTGCCCTAATGGGCTGACCTGGCTGCATCCCTGAGGGGCTCCCTTGCACTGAGGATCAGAGGGTTGGAAGAAAGAGGAGCCATTTCCCCTGGCTTGTCCCAGGCTCTCCAAGTTCCAGACCACTGCCCCCTTCCCCGCTGTTGCTAATCCTAGTGTTTCAACGTCCCTACTCATGCCCACATCCTTGTAAATGGTTCCTGAGTTAAACTGTTCTCAAAATACCCTGCTGGGGGTGCTCTATGTTCCCGCCAGAACCTGACTGACACAGAGAGGTATAAACTGGAGAGGGGGTACAGAAAAGGCCTCCCTGAGAAAGTCACATTTAAGTTGAGACCTGAAAGACAAGCGGGAGTAGAGGAAGGGGTGGGAGTGGGGGAGCACAGGCAAAGGCCCTGAGGTGGGCCAAGGGGTAGGCAGGGGCTGGATCACGCAGGGCCTTTCAAGCCATGGTAAGGAGCATGAGCATTAATGCTGTCCTGCAAATACCTCCAGCTCTTTGCCTTCCAGATAATGAGAGGGTGGCACTTCCCAGACCCCTTTGTGGATGGGTAGGGTCACGTACATGACTATTTTCTCTTGCTTTTTATTTTCTTTTCTTTTTTTTTTTTTTTTTGTTACCATAATTAGAAAACATGACTATTTTGAGCCCCTGGGTCATGAGCAGAAGTGACGTGTTTCAGCCAGGTACAGTGGCTCACGCCTGTAATCCCGGCACTTTGGGAGGCCCAGGCAGGCAGATAATTTGATGTCAGGAGTTTGAGACCAGCCTGGCCAACATGGTGAAACCCTGTCTCTACTAAAAATACAAAAATTAGCCAGCATGGTGGTACACGCCTGTAATACCAGCTACTCAGGTGGCTGAGGCATGAGAATCGCTTGAACCCGGGAAGCAGAGGTTGCAGTGAGCCAAGATTGCACCACTGCATTCCAACCTGGGCAACAGAGCAAGACTCTGTTTAAAAAAAAAAAAAAAAGAAGTAGTGACATATTTCACTTCCATACTGAAACATTCAATTGCCAGCATGAAACCCTCTAGAACTCTTTCTTTCCCATAACACCTGGCAATGTTCAAGATGGTGGCTATTCCTTCAGCCTAGTCCCAGTGTGAGAAGATATAAGGGCTCTTAGCCAACCCACAACAGTTACGTAGCATCAACAAGTAAGAATCCTTAAACTTTACGTTTTAAACCACTGAGCATGCGTGAGAGGGTGGCATTTATTCCTGCAGCATAACCAAGCCTCTTCTAATCGATAGGGTGCAGCTGTGGGGGTTTATCCTAGGTGCAACGGGTGGCGCTGGGGAGCACGGCAGAGGGATGGATTGGTATGGCTGAGCCTGGATACTGGAGCCCAGAGGTCTCAAGGGTAGCGAGACGATAGCAGCAGTCACATTTAGCAGGCTGTCCAGAGGAGATACTGCGATACTGGGGTGTGAGGTCTGGCCTAAGCCATCATGGATATGCACCCCAACTCCTCCCCTTTGCTCTGTGTTCTGGTAAACCCTTTAAGAGAAAGACCACACCTTCTCATCCAGTTCAGCCAACAGCACTTTCAGGGATTTAATCAAGGCCTCGTAGTCCTCCTTGGTTTGCAGCAGGAGACACAGCTCCATGTAGTTCTTCTCACTCCGATTCATGTTCCTCGAGGATTTCATGAGACTCAACAGCAGGGTGATCTCATCCTGCTCTGCCTTCAGGCTCTGGATCTCCTTGCTGTTGGAAAAGCAGCCCATGATTAACCCCGAACCCCTGAGTTTACCTTGATGGAGCACTCCAGGCACATCAGTCCTGCAAGGAGACTGGGAGAGAGGAACTTCCCACCTAAGCAAGCAGGCAAAAGGGACGTGTCCAGGGTCTCAGATCCAGGTCTGGAAGCCTCATCACCTGAGACCCGGTTCACCATGATTTCCTGCTGCCTTGCCTTCTCTGAAGTGGGTATTTTTCCTAGGGAACGATTTGCAGCTGTGCCTGTCAAAAGCCATTACCCAGACATGGAGGAAGCCCCCAGGTTTTCTTTTGCCAGCAACTCCCTGGCACCTGTCTGATTCTGCAGCCCATCTTTCCAGACTTCACCGCCAATTAGCTCCAGTAATGAGGAGCAAACCATCAGGCAGGATTATTTCTTTCTTTGTTTATTTAGAGACAGAGTCTCGCTCTGTTGCCCAGGCTGGAGTGCAGTGGCAGGATCTCAGTTCACTGCAACCTCCGCCTTCCAGGTTCAAGCGATTCTCCTGCCTCAGCCTCCCGAGCAGCTGGGACTATAGCTGTGCACCACCATGCCCGGTTAATTTTTGTATCTTTAGCAGATACAGGGTTTCGCTATGTTGGCCAGGCTGGTCTTGAACTATTAGCCTCATGTGATCCACCTGCCTCGGCCTCCCAAAGTGCTGAGATTCCAGGCACGACCCACCGCACCTGGCCAGGCAGGATTTTTCAAGTTTGCATCAACACAGGGATGCATAGTAGCCTCTAAGCTCCAGCAGTTTCTCTCCTTGGGGTGCTAATGATGAAATGAGCTGATCCGAGTCTCCTCCTTTCACTGTCTACTGGGATGTGGGAATACTGGGATTTGGAAAAGAGCAAAGGGAGCTTGAAAGACTGCACAACAATGAAACAAGGGGAAATGGCACAGAGGCTGAGTTTCTGGCAGTCTGGAGACTGACACCCACTGCCCAGTGTGGTTTGTGGATCAGTAGCTTGAATGTCCTTTCGAAGCCTGGAGAAATGCAGAATCTCAGGTGCTCAACCTGGGACCAATTGGATCAGAATCTGCTTCATTACAAGATCAAGTGTCCAGATGCTTCAACAGTTTTGGACACACTGCTATAGAATAGCAAAGAATGTTCTACAGGCCCAGCACAGTGGCTCATGCCTGTAATCCTAGCACCTTGGAAGGCCAAGGTCGGTGGATCACGAAGTCAGGAGTTCAAGACCAGTCTGGCTAAGATGGCGAAACCCCATCTCTATTAAAAATACAAAAAATTAGCTGGGGGTGGTGGCAGGCACCTGTAATCCCAGCTACTGAGGAAGCCGAGGCAGAGAATTGCTTGAACCTGGGAGGCGGAAGTTGCAGTGAGCCAAGATCGCACCACTGCACTCCAGCCTGGGCGACAGAGCCAGACCCTGTCTCAAAAAAATAAATAAAAAATAAAAATTCCATCTCGATAATACAAAAACAAACAAAAAAGAATGTTCTACAGGCCTGGAGCAGTGGCTCACTCCTGTAATGTCAGCACTTTGGGAGGCTGAGGCAGGAGGATTGCTTGAACTCAGGAGTTTGTGACCAGCCTGGACAACATAGTGAGGCCCTATCTCTACAAATATATTTAAAGTAGCTGAGGTCGGAGGATTGCTTGAGCCCAGGAGGCAGAGGTTGCAGTGAGCTGAGATTGTGCCACTGCATTCCAGCCTGGGAGACACAGAGTGAGACCCTGTCTCAAAAAAAAAAAAAAAAAAAGAGAGAATGTCCTAGGACAGGAGGTGGCAAACCTTTTTCTGTAACGGGCCAAAAAGTGAACCAACAGGCATGGCTGTGTGCCAATAGAGCTTTAATTGACAAAAACCGGCAGCCATCCAGATTTGGCCGTAGTTTGTAGATCCCATTCTAATAGGAAGTTCTGCAGTGATGAAAATGTTCTCTGAGGGGCCCATAGTATCCACTTAGGCACAAGTGATCATTGAGCACTTGAAATGCGGCTATTTCAGCAGAACTAAATTTTATTTTATTTTATTTATTTTAATTAATTACAAATGTAAATAGCCACATTTGGCCAATGACCACCTGTCTTCTCAACAGTCCTGGGGACTCATCTCCCCTGCTTAAGCCTCTCCTGGAAGGAGGCGGGGAGTGGGAGGGAAGAGGGGGTGAGTGTCTTTGTTAAGGTGGAGAGAAAAAAGAGAGTATAACACTCTACAAGAGTTAGGTTTTCAGGGCGCCGTGGCTCATGCCTGTAATCCCAGTACTTTGGGAGGCCAAGGTAGGCAGATCACCTGAGGTCAGGAGTTCAAGACCAGCCTAGCCAACGTGTCGAAACCCTTTCTCTACTAAAAATACAAAACTTAGCCAGGCGTGGTGGTGGGCGCCTGTAGCCCCACCTATTCAGGAGGCTGAAGCAGGAGAATCGCTCGAACCTGGAAGGCAGAGGTTGCAGTGAGCCGAATTTGCACCACTGCACTACAGCTCGAGCAACAGAGCAAGACTCCATCTCAAAAAAAAGAAAAAAAGAAAAAAAAAAAAAGAGGTTTTCAGAGAGGGTTGGTAAAAGCAAAAGGAAAGTTCGTCTGTCTTGCAGGTAGGGCTGGAACTGGTATAAAGGGAGTGAAGTGCCCCAAAACCTTAAGTTACTCTCTGGATGTTGTAAGCCAGGGTCAGCACTGGGGAAAAGTGCCTCCTTAAATACTGTATGGGTATTTCACTTGAAAGAACCTAAACTTGGCCGGGTGCGGTGACTCATGCCTGTAATCCCAGCACTTTGGAGGCCGAGGCGGGTGGATCACCTGAGGTCAGGAGTTCGAGACTAGCCTGACCAACATGGTGAAACGCCATCTCTACTAAAAATACAAAATTAGCTGGGTGTGGTCACACATGCCTGTAATCCCAGCTACTTGGGAGGCTGAGGCAGGAGAATTGCATGAACCCAGGAGGCACAGGTTGCAGTGAGCCAAGATCGCGCCATTGCACTCCAGCCTGGCCAACAAGAGGAAACCCCATCTCAAAAAATAAATAAATAAAACAATAAGAACCTAAACTCTCCATTCTTCCACCCTCCTCCCCTTCAGTTCCATCAAAGTGAAACCAGATCAAATGGATTGACTTAGTAGATCCAGAAGCCTGTGTGTGGGGTGGGGCTGGGGTGAAGAAGGGTTAAATTCAAAAAAAATTGTCAGAGACACATCAAAAGGAGGCATTTCCTGATGCACACCAGAGGTAGGCTTGAGAATCAGGTCAGCCAGCCACAGATGTGCAGGTTGTGGCCTGTACAGCCCTCGGAAGCACCACCAGTTTGAAAACATCCCACTGTTTTGTAGATTTATTACACTTTTCTGGGAGACACTTTCTTGTTCTAACAAAATCTCTACATAATGACAATTTTTCCAACAGATGGCAGTAAAGTGTCTTGAGAAAGTGTGCTTTTTAAAAAATTCACATGGAGGTCCTTTATGGGCTAGTCCTGGCCCTGAGTAAGTTGAATCCATGGAAAATCTAAAGAATCCCTTTTCAGGCCAGGCATGGTGGCTCACGCCTGTAATCCCAGCACTTTGGGAGGCATAGGCGGGCAGATTGCTTGAGCTCAGGAGTTTGAAACCAGCCTGGGCAACTTGGTGAAACTCCATTGATACAAAAAATTAGCCAGGCGTGCTGGCACACGCCTGTGATCCCAGCTACTCAGGAGGCTGAGGTTGGAGAATCGCTTGAGTCTGGGAGACAGGTTGCAGTGAGCCGAGATGGCACCACTGCACTCCAGCCTGGGTGACAAAGCCAGACCCTGTCTTAAAAAAATAAATAAAAAATAAAAATTCCTTTTCCCCATCCTGTGAACTTCACATCTAACAGTAAGATTTCCTTTCTAACAATGGACAGTTTCTGCCTTTATAAACAATATGGATGCAGCTAAGGAGTTACATTCCCTTGGAGGGAATCTAAGAAAGCCTGTTTAATGTTTGTGTATTCAACCCCAGGGAACACCTTTCTGTTGCCTGAAGAAATGATACACTGAGCCGGGCGTGGTGGCTCACGCCTGTAATCCCAGCACTTTAGGAGGCCGAGGTGGGTGGATCATCTGAGGACAGGAGTTTGAGACCAGCCTGGCCAACATGGTGAAATCCTGCCTCTACTAAAAATACAAAAATTAGCAGGGCACGATGGTGGGCACCTGTAATCCCAGCTACTTAGGAAGCTGAGGCAGGAGAATCACTTGAACCTGGGAGGCGGAGGTTGCAGTGAGCCAAGATCATGCCATCGCCAATTCCAGGTTGGGCAACAACAGTGACACTCCATCTCCAAAAAAAAAAGAAAAGAAAAGAAACAATACACTCTGTAATTTCTGATGCAACCCAATTTCAAACATTCTATCTTTCAGTTCTCATAAGGACACACAATTAGGAAACGTCACTGGGGTTTCCACCTTCTCTGGGAACTCCTCCACTTCCCTGTTGGACCAAGGGAGTGACAGCCCCAGACATTTTTGTGTCCCTTGCCCCCTCAAGCCACAGCTGATTAGACTAGGAGGAGACCCCTGACCCAAGCTGAGCCTATCAGAATCTCCCTCTCCCGGGAATGTGGGGTTCGAATTGATTCAAGACCCTTTCTCTGTGCAGCTGGTAAACTTAAGAGTTGGAGCAGCCACTTCTCACCAGCTGGGGCTGAAATTCAGAGAGAGAGAGAACAAAAGTCATGTGTGGAGAAAAACAGAAACCAGAACTCCTTCCTCAATTAGGTCCTTCCCTGAGATCTGGGTGCCCAGGCCCCGGGGGTCCCCAAAACACCCTGCATTCTGATAATAAATCCCCCCTCTCCACTGAAGCCATCTCAAGTGGGTTTCTCTTGAAACTAGGCTCTGCAGATAAAAGACCATGAGTCCTCCAATGGGGCTCAGAGGTGGCTCCCTGCCCCAGGGGTCACAAGGCAGAAGACAAGCACCACGAAACCCAACCCCAACTTTCCTCCAAGGTCACTCAGTGTGAAACTCCAACCATCACTTACTACTGACTCGCGATCTTCTGCTGGTTTCGGAAGTTAAAAGACTTCCGGCTTTCCACCATCTTCCTGAACTGCTGCCTTAGCTTCCGGAGCTCTGCCTCTGCCTGCTGCTCTTTGGCCTTCTCCGAAAGTTCCTGGGGAGTGTCGGAGTCTTTTCTTCTGTGCTTCTTCAACTGGGGGAGATGGAGGGGAGTGGGAGGCCGTAGTGGGTCAGGTGGCTACAGAAGCCCACAGATGGGCTTAAGGGTGAAGGGCAGTGGGGGTGGCTGGGCCAGGGCTGGAGGTGGAATACCTTCCCTTGGGTGATGTCAGCTGCTTGTCTATTACATGGAAAACCCACCCTGGCTTGCTAGGGTGGAGAGATGACTGACTTGTAACTGCATACTCTGGTCGGGGGAGGGTATTCTTTGGGGTTCTGGGTTCAAGCTCTCGCTGTGCCATCTAGTGGGAACTTGGGTAAATTACTGGATGTCTCTGAGCCTCTAGCCTCCCACCTACAAAATGGGCGAGCACAGATCTGTTGTCAGGATGAGATGAACTAACATGTGTAAAGTGGACAGCACAGTGCCTGACCCCGTAGTAGGTGTTCTGTGGCCAGGAGCTGGCATCACCTACCACAGACATCTTGAAGGAACCGCACTTTGCCTCCGCTCAGACACTGTATCCAGGGAGCTCAAAGCCAGTGAGCCTGCCTCTCTCTCTCTCTCTGCAATGCCCTGTTCATGGTGGCGAAAGGAAGAGAACTTGTAAGCCACCCCTGCTGGGGGGTGCAGGTCAGAACGGCACCTCCTCCCTCCCCCTGCCATCCCTTCCTCCACCCACACCTTGGCACATGAGGAGGATACCCAGATGGCTGCCCGGGTGTGATAAAAGGCACTTATTGGTTTTAAAGCAATGTTTGCCTGGAACTTGTTTCTCTCACCAGTTATTATTAGGAGCTGGGCAGATGGTTGCGGTGTGTCAGTTACCCTCCTGCTCCCTGTGTACCCAAAGAGGGGGCAAAATGGCATCAGGGGGCCGGGCACAGTGGTTTATGCCTGTAACCCAGCACTTTGGGAGGCTGAGGTGGGTGGGTCACTTGAGGTCAGGAGTTTGAGACCAGACTGGTCAACAAGGTGAAACCCCGTCTCTACAAAAAATACAAAAAAATTAGCAGGGCGTGGTGATGCACACCTGTAATCCCAGTTACTCAAGAGGCTGAGACAGAATTGCTTGAACCCTGGAGGCAAAGATTGCAGTGAGCCAAGATCGCACCACTGCACTCCAGCCTGGGTGACAGAGCAAGACTCCATCTCAAAAAACAAGGCATCAGGGCAGTGTGTCCCCTCATGGAGTTAAACAGAAATGTGCCCAACTTCAGCTACAGCTGTTGGGGAATCCCCACCCTCCCATCTTAGAACAGGAGTCAGTATTCTTATCATGTCACCACTTGAACTTCATCTGGCCCATAGTTATTCAGAGCAAGGGACAGCATTAATCCCACGCATCCTTTGAGGTTGTGAGACCCGCTGCACAGCCAATTCCAGACTGCAGGAGCTGGGTTCCAAAAGCAGAAATTCCAGTTTTGCCACCATTGAGGGTCCTGCCATGCAATGGTTTAAAGCATTGGTTGTGCCAGTCATCGGATCTCATTTCAAATTCCTCCAAAGCCACTTATTAACCTTGGGCAAGTCACTTCAGTTCTCTAGGTCTCATTTTCCTCACCTGGAAAATGGGAGAAATTCTAGAAGCCATGTCATTTGAGTGTGTAAGACACTCAGCACTCAGCACTGTGCTTGGGACATCGTAAGTGCTCAGTACCCAGTGGCTGGGATGATATGGCAGGATGTGGATTGTTTCAGAGGGTGAAGGTGCAGGGTGGTGAATGTTGATAAGGGTGAGAGGGGTGTTCCTCTATCTCTTGGTAACAATACCCTGACGTTCCCATGGGAAGCCACACCTTCCTGCACTCCTAGGGGCTGACCATACCCCACCATCTTCAGGATTGGGGCATCTGACTCTGGATGGGCGAGTCAGAGCGCCAGATCCTGGTCAGTCTGCATGATCTCAGCCCTCTAGCCTGGGATTTCTTCAGGGGTGGATGGGCACATGAAGCTAGCTAGTCCAACCAGAGTGAATGGTGGATTTAAGCTGGAACACTCATGAAGAGAGAGACTTTGTTTCCTGCTGCACTTGAACCTCGGTGGATAAGATCAGGAGGGGTTGACAGCCATCTGGCAGAGACTGAGAACCAAGCTAAAATGGAAGAGAGAAGACAAAATGAAGACAGACTGAATCTTGAGGCTTGAGGACATCATCCAAGCACCTGCATTTAGCCAGGCCTGAACATACCTCTGGGTAATGTCCAATTACAGAAATCAGTATATTCCATTAAAGCAACCTGAGATGCATTTTCTATTGCTTGCAACCAAATGAGTTCTCATACCTGAAATACTTACATCTATTTAGCACATAAACTGAGCCCCCACTGTATGCTACACATTGTGTGGAATTCAGTGGTAAGTCAGCCTGCGAAGTGCCATAAATCCTGCCTAGGACAAAACAGTAAAAAAGGCTCCACAAAGATGACTTTTAACTTGGGTTTTGAAGAATGAATAGGAATTCACCAGGCAGAGAAGAAAAGTTGGAGGGTGGGAGGGGGTATTCTGGGCAGAGATAACTGCCCAGGCAAAGGGTGAGAAGGAAGTGACTGAAAGGAGTGTTCAGAAAATGATTTGTGCTCAAGTATAGGCAGTGTCTAGTGGAAAGTGACTAGCAAAGAGATCTGGAAAAGACTGGATGCTGCCTTTTTTTTTTTTTTTTTTTTTTTTTTTGATGGAATTTTGCTCATGTTGCCTAGACTGGAGTGCAATGGCACGATCTTGGCTCACTGCAACCTTAGCCTCCCAGGTTCAAGTGATTCTCCTGCCTCAGCCTCCCAAGTGGCTGGGATTACAGGCATGCACCACCATGTCCAACTAATTTTGTATTTTTAGTAGAGACGGGGTTTCACCATTTTGATCAGGCTGGTCTTGAACTTCTGACCTCAGGTGATCCACCCACCTCAGCCTCCCAAGGTGCTGGGATTACAGGCGTGAGGCACCACACCCAGCCTGGATGCCTCTTAAAAGCAAGGATGAGATAAGATCAGCCTGAAAGAGATCAGTTCATTGCCTCCCCAACAGTCACTTCATGTGGCATTGTTGTTTGAGTTAGCTGCCCATCCAGGGCTTTGCTTCCCTGCTCCTCTTGAATCCAGGCAGGGCTCTCTGAGGAATTCTCACCAATGGGATGTGAGTAGAGGGGAAGTCTGTCACTTCCAGACCATTACTTTTAAGAAGTGGGTGTGACCTTTCCATCCTTTCTTGCCCCATCTGACATTTATAGGAGGCAGAGCCACAAGACACGTCCCCAGACCAACTTGTAGAGGAAGTCACCTGCCAACCATGAACATCCTCATTGGGCTGTTACACAAATGCAACATTAACTTCTGTTATGTTAAACCAATGAAATGTGGGGATGTATTTTTTACAGCAGCTAGCAAGCCTCAGAGAATACCCTAACTTCTTTCTTCCTAACACAAATCTGATTTTCTACCCCCTCAATGTGCCCAGTCCCAGAGGATGACTGATGATTGGTTCCTGCTAATCATGGTAACCCCATTTCCCTTTGTCAATGATTGGTCTAAGGATGGACATGTGACCCAGATGTGGCCAATGAGACATAAGGAGAAGTCTATTCCATTCCTTTGTGACAACAAGTGAGAATTTGGGCCAGGCGCAATGGCTCACGCCTGTAATTCCAGCACTTAGAGAGGCCAAGGCAGGCAGATCACTTGGGGTCAGGAGATTGAGACCAGCCTGGCCAACATGGTGAAACCCCTTCTCTACTAAAAATACAAAAATTAGCTGGGCATGGTAGCAGGCACCTGTAATCCCAGCTACTCAAGAGGCTGAGGCAGGAAAATCGCTTGAGCCCAGGAGATGGAGATTGCAGTGAGCCAAGATTGGACCACTGCACTCTAGCCTGGGCAACAGAGTAAGACTCCGTCTCAAAAAAAAAAAAAAAATTAGTGAGAGCTTGTCTGTGTTCCCCTCTCCTTCTGCTTTTAGAAATTATTGTGAAGACATGCATGATGGTGCAGTGGCAACCATCCCATGACCACGAGGAGAAATATCACCATCACACTAAAAACAGCAAAGAGGAAAGATGGGAAAAAATGTAGGTCCCAATTGATACTGTTGGCTACTGCCCCATCCCTGGAACTGCCTACCTCTAGACATCGTGTTAGGTGAAATAACAAGAGTCATTGTTGTTTAAGGCAGTCACCAAGTATTTTGTTCATTGAAGCCTAAAGCATTCCTAACTCACATGATGCATACGTTGAAAATGATTCTCAGGTTAATGGGTGATAGGAAAATAGTGGCTGGTAATGTAGGAACCTCCACATTTTCCCTGATGTTTTTGAGGGTTTGGGGGCCAAGTGAATTGTCTAATGTTGGGAAATTCCCACAGGCAGGGAAGTGGTATAAGACAATGGTTCTGTATCTTGATCATTTCTGGAATGATCCCCACCTCCAGGTGGGGGTAGTAGCTGTAGGAGGATTTACCTGACTAACAAGGTTTGGGCAAAGGATACTCTCTCTGAGGCCTCTTTCAACCCTGGAATTTGGGGCAGCTCCAATTTCATATTGTCCAGGAGCTGTTCTATGTTCCAGGGCCCTTTGAGTCCTAAGTGGATTTGTAATGCACCATCTTAACAGCTTGAATTGGGTATTCCTGACTTTCACTGATAGTGTGATTTGACCTCTCTGAGCCTCAGTTTCCTCATCTGTAGAATGGGGATACCCACACCCATATCTCAGCGTAAAATAATGTCAGTAAAGTGGTTAGCATAGTGCCTAGTTCATGTGCCTAGTTCATGACAGATGCTGGGTGAATGTAGCTGATTTGTGAATTAGGATTTGCAAGTACCAGTCTGTCTGGCCCCTGAGATCACTGGCTGGGTTATGCACCATCCTCCAGGAACCAAAGTCTCTGTCACCTCCTGCCTTCGTGCTGATTCATACGCACATACGCCGTCACTCTCCCCTAGGGTGCTGGCTTCTCTTCAGGTTCCGGATGTTAACCCAGGCCTTTCCCTTTCAGTCAGTGCCCTCTGGGATGGGCTCCTATGTTCCCTGGGGGAACAGATCTCCCCCACCCCAAACCCCATCCTCATAGCTTGGCCTGCAGAGCATCTCCTGGATGTCCTGACCCCTGGCTTACCACCCTCTCATTCAAGGGTCTCAAACTCACAGTCCATGGGGCCAATTCAACCTGCCTCCAGTTCTGTCCCACAGTGTTTCAAAACATAAATGTGGGTCACGCACTCACTCTCCTGGCCACAGGCCCCACTCCTCCCTATTGGCTAACCTCCCTTCCCCCTAATTCTACATTTTCTGTAACCGCCCAGAGCCAGCAGGAATTTGAATTTGCAGTTCCTGGTAGGAATCTAAAACCTGCCCACTTCTGGGGAACAGCGTGGGCAAGGAAAAGTGCAGAGAAGTCCAGTGGCCCAGGTCAGGGGACGTCAGGCAAGGGTCTCCTGCTCCTTGGGCCTCAGTCTATTCACCACAGCATCCATGGTCCTGGGCACATGGGAAGCTCTTGGCAAACACAATTTGAATGAATGACGTTTCCTCCAGGCAGAGATCATCTTCATTTATCTAATATTTAATTAGGCCTGCACCTCCTCTGCTTCTGAATTTTAACAACCTGCCTTTAAAAGACAAGCCTGCCCCATGATGGATTCCCTAGGGACCCTGGGACAGGCAGCTATAGGGATCATATTGAGCCAAGGCTGAACAACCTGGTAATGGAATTAAACATGTGCTTAGGGCACTAGCCAAACAGGAGCACAGAAACACATACACGGGTTTTGGTTTTCGTTTTGTTTTTTAAAAAAAGGATTATTATGGGAGGAAAATAATTTGTTGAACTTTTTTTTTTTCCTTTTTTTGAGACAGAGTCTCTCTCTGTCATCCAAGCTAGTGTGCAGTGGTTCAATCTCGGCTCACTGCAGCCTCAACCTCCCAGGCTCAAGCAATCCTCCCCTCACAACCTCCCAAGTAGCTGGGACTACAGGTGGTGCCACCACCCCTGGCTAAGTTTTTAAATATTTTGTAAAGACGAATTTGCCCAGGCTGGTCTTGAACCCCTGGGCTCAAACGATCCTCTCACCTCAGCCTCCCAAAGTGCTAGAATTACAGGCGTGACCCACCTCGCGCGGCCCTGGAGTTATTTTACGCGCTACAATTTATTTATGCATGATTGCGGGAGACCCTGATATCTTCCGGGCTTAGGGCAGCGAGATCTGAATGGGCTGGGGACCGCCACCGCTCTTTGCTTTTCCCTGGCAGGAGGAGCTGTGGCGCAGCAGGCGCTGCCGGACTGGCGGCAAAACTTACCAGTGGCGGGGCCCGGACTCCTTGTCGGTGGCGGCTCGGGCCGCTTGTCCGACGCTGCTGCAACTGCGAGTCCCACGGTGCCGGGAGGACTGCTTGCTGCGCTGCCTCGCTGCGCCACACCCCCAGCCCCACGCCCGGGCGTTCTGGGACCCCTGGAACGGGCGCCTTTGTGACCCGCACAGACATGGACGTTCTCCCCTGCAAGTTCACAGGGAGGGCACAGGGTCCTCGGGAAGAGAGGACAAGAGCAGCTGGTTGGAGGGAAGCTTTTGGTAGGGGGAGAGGGGCGACACACTCTCTAAAGATCCCTTACCACACTACTCATGACGCTAAGTGACTTCTTGAGTCAATCAACAATCTCAGCCCCTCCCTCGGCCAACGCCATGCAATCGCTGGTCAGCCTCACCCCACTCACACCCCATTCACTGTCTTCTTAGCCTACACCTACACTCATGCTCACAGCAGCCCTGCTAGGTACGGACTTCACACGCAGCTAACTCAAAGGAGCCCAATTTTCCCTACTTTGAAAAAAAAAAAAAAAAAAAAAAAGTTGGTGGGAGGAAGAGAAATCATTTATGAGAAAAATAACTTCATCAGTGCGGGAGAATTTTCTTCAGAACATTCACCTGACCCCCACCCACTGTAAGGATAACACAGGAACCCAAGTGTGATCCAGGCAAGTGAGCTTTTCACTGCCCTAACGGAGTTTAGTAGTTTAAAGATACACATTTTTCATACAATCGGCCCTGAAACACAAGTCAGCCCCTCTAGGGCTAAGCTCTAGAAACAATCACAGAATTTATGGAAAATTATTGGGGGTACGCGTTTTCTACAGTAATTTTGATTCCATGTGATTTCCACTTTAACTCCTCGCCCCCTGAGTGGATTCAAGGGTCTCAAACTCACAGCCCATGGGGCCTCAGCCCTGCTAAGGTCTCCACTTGATCCGTAAATTCTTGGGACAGGATGTGTTTTAGAACTTACCATATTTTGAAGGCCAGGTGTGCTGGCTCATGCCTATAATCCTAGCACTTTGGGAGGCTGAGGAGGGCAGATCATTTAAGGTCAGAAGTGCAAGACCAGCCCGGCCAACATAGCGAAACCCTATGTTTGTGTGTGTGTGTGTGTGTGTGTGTGTGTGTGGTTTTTTTTTTTTTTTTTTCCGTATTTCTACTAAAAATACAAAAAATTTAGCCCGGCATGGTGGCGCGCACCCAGTGGGTGCCTGTAGTCTCAGCTACTCGGGAGGCTAGGGCAGGAGAATTGATTAAACCCAGGAGGCGAAGGTTGCAGTAAAAAAAAAAAAAAAAGAAGAAAGAAAAGAAAAGAACTTACCATATTTTTGGTTTCAGAAAGATAATATGGTACACAAGGGAGTATGTTGCCCCGATGTTGCTGGCAGCCACGTTGTAACCATGAGGGAAGTCAGTGGGACAGTATATTACATATAGGGTTTGGGCAACACGGTCCAAACCAAACACAGTACTGTTTCTGCAAGGAAGCATCAATACTCATGTCAAGTAAGGAGGATAGATTTTGAACAGCTACATGTCAGGCCTTGCCTCCAAATGATTCATATGAAGTGTTTTGGATACATTTGACCATCCTCATTTTACAGATGGGGAAACAGACTTGGAGAAACCGAGTTTTGCAGTCAGTGGAGCAGCCAGGATTTGAACCCAAGGCTCTCTGTCTCTAGAGCCCCACGCTTTTCCATAACCTGACTGAAACCGCAGCCCCAAAGCTGAGCAGCCCTGCAAGCTGATATCTCTCATCTCTGATATTTAAAGGGCTGCTCCAGCACTCAGCTCCACGCAGAGCCCAGTGACTCACACATTTCAAGTGTCGACGTCTGAAAAATGATTAAGTTCAATTAGGTTCAGGACTTGTTAAAAATAGACCTTCCTCTGACGAATTTACTCTCTGTGTCTTTATGGGCGCAGCTCTCAGCAGCCCCCATGCAGAGACGTACCAGGCTTTTTTAATTAGAACATGTCAGAATCGATTCTGCTAAAGGGACCTTCTGCTTCATCAGCGGGACTTGGAGCAGGGTGAGATGCCAGCTTGCCAAAGCGATGAGCCAGCGGTGGGAAATGTTGGCGACAGCAGAGCCTCTAGAACACAGGAGGAAATTAGAGCCAAGCCGCAGAGGGACCGGGCAGAGGCATTTGGATGCAGACCAGAAAACTGACAGTCCAAGTGACTCTTTGGTTACAAAAATCAGAAACCCACTCGAACTAACTCAAAATGATTTTTTTTTTTTTTTTTTGGCCTCCTCAGCATCTGTTTCCCTTTCCTTCTTCCCAGCCGATCCCAATTTGTTCAGGTAACAGTCCTTCCCCGTTAAGCCTATGTAACCAGAAGCAGTTGAGTTTTACACACACCTCCAAGGTAGATCTCCATTAGTGTAAGCCAATCACAGCCATCCCATCCTCCTTGCCAATGACTGGGAATCTAAGTTTAAGCCAATTAGTGCATAGCATTCTCTCAGAAACTGCTACTGGTCCAGGAATAGGCATGCAACTGACAGTGGCCTATCAGACAGAAAGGAATAACTTGGGTGGGAGGGAGATGCTTTTCTACCCTTATGGATGCAAACAAGAAAGCATGTTGCCCCTCATGTTGCTGGCAGCCCTCTGGCAACTATGAGGGAAGCCAGTGTGAGATCAAGGCTAACACACGATGGAGGGAAGAGCCTAGGGAGAATTACAGAACAATGTGGCTGGCACGGTGATCACACCATGCCTGAAATCCACCTTAGGAACAATAGGAACTCTGCACTTCCTATTATGTAAATGAATATGTTTTCTTGGTTTTTTTAGCCAGTGTGGATTGCAGTTTGTTTCTTTCATCTAAAGCATGCTGCATCATATGAATATTAGGGCTACCTCACGATGGTTGGAGGCAGATCCCATGAGGAACAAGAACCCAGAACTAGTAAGCTGTCAGAAACCAAGGCAGCTCCTCCCTCCAGCCCTCTCTGGAACCACCTGGTCTCTCAACTTGGCCTCTTTTTTTTAAGGACTATTTTCTCTGCTGTCCCCTCTTCCTCCCATCTTGCTTCTTACGAGTTCCCATTTTAGAGCTCAGCTTAAAAAAATAAATAAATCAATGTCCTCATCTCAATTTCCTCCTCTCTTCCCAAGAGATGCTCCAATGTCCTCCTGTCTTCCCAAGAGAACACAATTGTCCAAGTCTAGATTTGATGTCCTGGCCCAATGACATGGGTCCAGGGGACCATAGTCAGGTGGCCCCCAACAGGGACTGTGAAAATAATTCTCACCAGGCGCAGTGGCTCATGCCTGTAATCCCAGCACTTTGGGAGGTCAAGGTGGGTTGATTGCTTGAGCCCAGGAGTTCGAGACCAGCCTGGGCAACATGGCAAGACTCTGTCTCTGCAAAAAAAATACAAAGATTAGCTGGGAACGGTGGCATGCACCTATAGTCCTAACTACTCAGGAGGCTGAGACAGGAGGAACACCTGAGCCTAGGAGTTTGAGGCTGCAGTGAGCTATGATCATGCCGCTGCACTCCAACCTGGGTAACAGAGCAAGACCCTATCTCAGAAAAATAAAAAATAAAAATAAAAATAAATTCTTAGAAAAGGGGGCATAGGCAGGGAGGGCACAGTAGTGTAATGGAGAGAACTGCTCTGCTTTGTGCCCTGAGAAAAGCAAACAGACCTCTCTGAGCCTCAATTTGGTGTGACTGCCAGGACCAAATTGAGAACTTTAAAGTCTGCAAAGGTTGTGAAGCATTTCACCCCACCTATGGCATTCAATAAAAACAGTACCGATCCACAAGCTAAGTGTGAAGTAGTCTGGATTCCCACTTCTGCTGTCATGTATACTGAATAACATAACAAATCATTTTGGGGGAAAAAAAGTGTGGGTGTCCCGACTTCACTAGTGCCATTAGTCTCACTTCATTTGTTTTCTGGGTAACAAATAAACTGTTGTTGTTTTTCCTCAGCAAAGGAGGCCACTCTAGCCCCTTCCATCTTCCTCTGCCCTGCCGAGTGGCCTAATCTCCACGCCTGTGGCATTTGAGCTCCCCCAATCCTCCCCTCTTCTATGGTGGATTGGACGAGAAGAGAACACCTCACACAAGTTAAACCAATCAGAGCTCCTTTCCCAGGAAATGGAATCTGGACACAAAATTCCCTGGGAAACAAAGGATTGATGAATAAGTTAATGAGGTGTTGGATGTTGGAGCCAACAGACTGTGTGAAGTCAGGCCAGGGTAGCCTACTTTTGCCAAGTCTACACTGCTGTGGCCGCACAGGCAGACCATGCACAAAGCCCTTCCCTCATGTTTTCCTTGCTAGCAAAGTCCTGATTTTTATTCTAGACTTGGGTGGAGGACCCTGGATCTCACAGGTCTGAAGATCTCATTGAGCCTACCTGAGATCTCAGGGTGGCCAATGAGAGGGGAAATCTGCTGGGAGAACTTGGGACAGGTGCTGGCCAAATGTCTCCAGTCCTCAGAGTCCATGGTGTCAGCTGAAGTGCGTGGGCCTACAGGTGGAGGGAGGTGAGTTCTGTTCCTGCTGCAGAGCCACCAAGCCCGCCAGATCATCCAAGGCCTAATGGCCTTCAGTGCATTCCACGTCTGCTTAAGCCAGCTGGAGAGGATTCTGTTGTTTGCAACCGAGAACTATCAGATACAGGCTTTCCCTTCCAGAACCAGGTGCTTCAGGGGCTGCAGGTTACGGTGCAGCCAAGTCCAAAAACCACACTGCAGACAACCAGTCCCAAAACAGCACAGAAATGGCATCAAAAAATTCTGATCACAGGCCAGGTATGGTGACTCACACCTGTAATCCCAGCACTTTGGGAGGCCAAGGTGGAAAGATCACTAAAGGTCAGGACTTTGAGACCAGCCTGGCCAACATGGTGAGAGCCTGTCTCTACTAAAAATACAAAAAAAAATTAGCCAGGCGTGGTGGCACACACCTGTAGTCCCAGCTACTCAGGAGGCTGAGGCAGGAGAATCGCTTGAACCTGGGTGGCAGAGGTTACAGTGAGCTGAGATTGCACCATTGCACTCCAGCCTGGGTGAACGAGGGAGATTCTGTCTAAAAAAAAAAAAAAAAAAAAAAAAAAAAAAAAAAATTCTGATCGCAAAGATATGAATCTCTTTAGGGGGTGGACCCCAAGTTCCTGAGGAACATGCGCTTTGCCAAGAAGCACAACAAAAAGAGCCTGAAGAAGATGCAGGCCAACAATGCCAAGGCCGTGGGTACATGTGCTGAGGCTATCAAGGCCCTGGCAAAGTCCGAGGAGGCTAAGCCCAAGATCCCAAAGGGCATCAGCCACAAGCTTGATCGACCTGCCTGCATCGCCCACTCCAAGCTTGGGAAGCTCAATCAACCTGCCTGCATCACCCCACTGGAGTGAAGTAGTGCGATTTCTGCTCACTGCAACCTCTGCCTCCCGGGTTCAAGTGATTCTCCTGCCTCGTGCTGGCACTACCAAGGGCCTCAGGCTCTGTCGGCCAAAGGCCAAGGCCAAGGATCAAACCAAGGCTCAGGGTCCAGCTTCACTTCCAGCTCAGGCTCCCAAAGGCACCCAGGCCCTGACAAAGTCTTCTCAGTAGAGGTCTCTGTCTGCCTACCTGAGGACGGAAGGACTGGTGTGGCCCCTGGGCTGTCATCCCCATGGGACTATTGTCCTCCTGTGCTCTTTGTACAAATAAACTGAGGCAGGAAAGAAAAAAGAACTGTCAGATGCAGAGACAGTGGCCATTGTTGACATCCAGAGTTTCCAATTCCTCCCCAGTGGGATCCAGAGCTGCACACCTCTTGGCCTCCCTTCCAATTGTCAGAGGCATTTGAACCAAAGTAACTCCATCTTGAGAAGCGGCTGGGTAAAATGAGGCTAAGACCTACTGGGCTGCATTCCTAAATGGTTAAGGCATTCTAAGTCACAGGATGAGGTAGGACAGCACAAGATACAGGTCATAAAGACCTTGCTGATAAAACAGTTTGCAGTAAAGCAGCTGGCCAAAATCCACCGAATACAAGATGGCAACGAGTGATCTCTGGTCATCCTCATTGCTGCTCTCCTACCAGAGTCATGACAGTTTATAAATGCCATGGCAATGTCAGGAAGTTATCCTATATGATCTAAAAAGGGGAGGCATGAATAATTCACCCCTTGTTTAGCATATCATCAAGAAATAACCATAAAAATTAGCAACCAGCAGACCTCGGGACTGCTCTGTCTATGGAGTAACCATTCTTTTATCCCTTTACTTTCTTAATAAACTTGCTGTCACTTTACTCTATGGACTCACTCTCTATTCATTTTTGCACGAGATCCAAGAACCCTCTCTTGGGGTCTGGATCCGGACCCCTTTCCTGTAACACAGTGAGGCACAATGGCGCAGTGAAGAGAATGCCAGAGTCCTGGATCTGCCACTGGTTTGCCGTGTGCCCCTAGAAGAGCAAATAGACCTTTCTGAGCCTTAATTTATTGAGACTGCCAAGACCAAATGGAGAACTTTAAAGCCTGCAAAGATTGTGAAACATTTTACCCCACCCATGACATTCAAAATAAAAACAGGGCTGGGCACAGTGGCTCACACTGTAATCCCAGAACTTTGGGAGGCTGAGGCAGGCGGATCACCTGAGGTCAGGAGTTCAAGACCAGCTTGGCCAACATGGTGAAGCCCCATCTCTCCTAAAAATACAAACATGAGCTGGGTGTGGTGGTGCTTGCCTGTAGTCCCAGCTACTCGGGAGGCTGAGGCAGAAGAATTGCTTGAACCCAGGTAGTGGAAGTTGCAGTGAGCCGAGATCACGCCACTGCACTCCAGCCTAGGTAACAGAGTGAGAGTCCATCTCAAAAAACAAACAAACAAACAAAATAAAAACAGTACTAATCCATAAGGTAAGTGCCACTCATTATCTCAGTGACAGACTTCTCACACAGGTCTACATTCTTCAGAAAACATTTTGGCCTCACACAGCAAGAGTTACAAAAATGTTTATATTCTTCAACCCAGGAAACCTAAATGTGGAGATTCAGCCTAAGAAAATAAGTCAAAGTTGGGGATTTTGTTTTTGTTTTTGTTTTTGTTTTGAGACAGAGTCTCCCTCTGTCACTGAGGCTGGAGTGTAGTGGCACTATCTCAGCTCACTGCAACCTCCACCTCCCAGATTAAAGTGATTCTCCTGCCTTAGCCTCCCGAGTAGCTGGGACTACAGGTGTGCACCCCCACACCCAGATAGTTTTGCATTTTTTAGTACAGATGGGTTTTTGCCATGTTGGCCAGGCTGGTCTCGAACTTCTGACCTCACATGATCCACCTGCCTTGGCCTCACAAACTCCTGGGAGTACAGGCATCAGCCACTGTGCCCGGCCAAGTCAAAGATTTTTAAAATTCAAAGGCACTCTGTGTTCTCCTCTCTCTGTGCCTTTTGATGGTATGACAAGGCATTTAAAGATGTTTCTGGCATTTTAAAAAATTCTAAGACGATGTTAACTATATGGTTATTGGCTAGAAATCCTGAGTTATCAACTGTACATATTCATAGTTTGTAAACAAGAACAAAACAACCAAGACAAACTCTTGATGCTCCTCACTTGACAGTGAGGCCGTGGGGGAAGATGGCTTTCGACGGAGTGGTAGCTCAGGGCATTCACTGTGAGACTGGACCTGTTGACTCTGTGGTAAGCATCTACTTAGCTTCAGGTGGTCTTGTTTCTGTATAGAGTGATATAGCATTCTGCTGCCATTCTTAGCTGTGGACAAAGTGGGATCAGCTGGCATGAGAAGTGTTTGGGGTTTTTTTTGTTGTTTGTTTGTTTGTTTGTTTTATTTTGAGACAGTTTCGCTCTTGTTGCCCAGGCTGGAGTGCAATGGTGCAGTCTCGACTCACTACAACCTCTGCCTCCTGGGTTCATGCAATTCTCCTACCTCAGCCTCTCGAGTAGCTGGAATTATAGGCGCCCACCGCCATGCCTGGCTAATTGCTGCATTTTTAGTAGAGACAGGGCTTCGCCATGTTGGCCAGGCTGGCCTCGAACTCCTGACCTCAGGTGATCCACCCGCCTCAGCCTCCTAAAGTTCTGGGATTACAGGCGTGAGCCACGATGCCCGGCCTTTTTTTTTCTTTTTGAAACAGGATCTCCCTCTGTCGCCCAGACTGGAGTCCGGTGGTGCAATCATAGCTTACTGCAGCCTTGACTTCCCAGCCTCAAGTGATCCTCCCACCTCAGCCTCCCGAGGAGCTGGAACTACACCACACCCAGCTAATTTTTTTTTTTTTTTTTTTTTTTAACAGACACAGGGTCTGTGTTGGCCAGGCTGGTCTTGAACTCCTGGCCTCAAATGATCCTCCCACCTCAAAAGTGCTGGGATTACAGACATGAGCCACTGCACCTGAAACAAGTTCTCTTTTAAACAAACTACAGACCTCTTCCTTGTCAGCAAAGCAAAGAGCCACCCATCATTGAAAATTCAAGGATCAGGCAGGGTGCGGCGACTCATGCCTATAATCCCAGCACTTTGGGAGGCTGAGGCGGGAAGATCACCTGAGGTCAGGAGTTCGAGACCAGCCTGGTCAACATGGCAAACCCCGTCTCTACTAAAAATGCAAAATTAGCTGGGCGTGGTGGCAGGCACCTGTAATCCCAGCTACTCGGGAGGCTGAGGCAGGGGAATCACTTGAACCCCGGAGGGGGAGGTTGCAGTGAGCCAAGATCTTGCCACTGCACTCCAGCCTGGGCAACAAAGTGAGACTCCATCAAAAAAAAAAAAAAAAAACAAGAGGAATCTTCTATATTTTGTATGTTTAGAGTGCTGAGGTGTTTTTCAAGTTACCTTAACAGCACTGCACTTTTTAAAAAGAAAAAGAAAATAAGCCAAAGGCAAAAAAAAATCCATATATACAAAGATACCGATTGTAAAATCATCTCTACATAGGCAAGTGGAAATAAGTAAAAATCAACAAGATAAACACTTGGAATGAAAAAGCCAAGCCCAAAAGAGCTCATACTGAAAAATGCCATTCATTTAAAGCACGAAATTAGGGGAAGCTAACTTTGCCTTTAGAAGTCAGAATAGAGGTTATCTGGTACAGGGGGATGGAGAAGGAATAAGTGGAAGGGAAATCAAGAGGCTTCCGGGCTGCAGATGTTTTGTTTCTTGATCTTGTTACACGGTCAATTTCATTTATGAAAATTCATCCCGCCGTACACTTCTGATATGGACCCTTTATACGTGTGTATTGTACTCTGATACAAAAGTTTTCTAGACAGATGAACAAAAGGAGGATTTTTTTTTTCTTTTTGAGATGGAGTCTCGCTCTTTCACCCAGGCTGGAGTGCAGTGGTGCCATCTCAGCTCACTGCAATCTCCGCCTCACAGATTCATGCCATTCTCCTGTCAGCCTCCCGAGTAGCTGGGATTACAGGTGCCCGCCACTACGCTCAGCTAATTTTTTGTATTTTTAGTAGAGATGGGGTTTCACCATGTTAGCCAGGATGGTCTCAATCTCCTGAACTCATGATCTGCCCGCCTCAGCCTCCCAAAGTGCTGGAATTACAAGCATGAGCCACTGCACCCAGCCAAGAGGAAGATTTTTAAAGTAAATTATGGCTTATCTACTCATGGGACATGCTAGAACATCGAAAAATATAAAAATAACCACACCTGGCCTGGTGCAGTGGCTCACACCTATAATCCTAGCACTCTGGGAGGTCAAGGTGGGAAGATCGCTTGAGCCCAGGAGTTTGAGACCATCCTGGACAACATAGTGAGACCCCATCTCTATTAAAAAATGTTTAATACAAAATAAAATAAAATAAAATAAAATACCCACATCTATTAAGCACATGCATGGTATGTACATATTGTTTTACCTCGTCTAGTTCATCTTCCCTCCAATTCCTTCGCCACCCTTCTCTTCCTGCTGTGTGTCTCAAGAAGTGGACAGTGTGATCCACATCACTCAAGGGCTCCCTTGCCTTCTGTCTTCTGGTTGAATGTGGCCAATGAGAGAGACCAGCAGGAGACCAGCCGGGCAGGGTGAGAGAGATGTGAGACGTTTCTTTCAAAGTTCTTGCGTGCGTTGACATCCTGTCCCTGCTAGTCACTGCACCCCTGTGCAGCTACAGCTTCTGTCTATTTTCCCCCCTCCCCAGCTGCAGCCCTCACTGGGCATCCATCATACCAGTTCCTTTTCCTGCCTCATCCTACCTTTAGTGTGGCAATGACTTCCTTTTCTTGCTATTCTCTCAGGGCCTCAACCTCCCTTCTCTGTTCCCTTAATCCTGCCCACACTCTAAGAGAAGTCCTTCTTTAAAGTCTCTTGAACTCTCTGGGTTGGATTCAGTTTTCTTCAGAGCCCTGACCATCACAGCCACTCTTCACCTTCCCATGTGACAAGCAGTGACCTTCTTGGGTTCAATGCTGCAGAGACTGTGCCTTCAGCAGAGTGATGGGAACCAGCCCGGGAGTGAAGCCAGCAATAATTTCAATTTGGCACCAGGAGTTGTGCCAAATGCTTTCATTTTTTATTTTATTTTTATTTATTTTTATTTATTTTTTTGAGACTGAGTCTCACTCTGTTGCCCAGGCTGAAGTGCAGTGGCACAATCTTGGCTCACTGCAACCTCCACCTCCTGGGTTCAAGCAATTCTCCTGCCTCGGCCTCCTGAATAGCTGGGATCACAGGAGCATGCCACCACACCCAGCTAATTTTTGTATTTTTAGTAAAGTTGCAGTTTCACCATGTTGGTCAGGCTGGTCTCGAACTCCTGACCTCAGGTGATCCACCCGCCTCGGCCTCCCAAAGTACTGGGATCACAGGTGGGAACCACTGCACTTGGTCTCATCTTTTTCTTTTTCTATTTTTTTTTTTCAAGACAGGGTCTCAATCTGTCACCCAGGCTGGAGTGCAGTGGTGCAATCACGGCACAGCCTCAACCTCCTAGGCTCAAGTGATCCTCCTGCCTCAGCCGTGTTTCATCTTTTTGAAAAAGTAAAGAACTGAGCTCTCTCCCTCCACCTGTATGCCCCCTTCCTCTCCCCGTCATGGTCCCACTTTCCCCAGCTGAGGCTATGAACAGGTAGAGCTCACAGAGCTCGAGTGAGAGGAAGAGAGAAGATTGCAGGCCGTGCTGTGACCCTGCAAGGCACGGGAGAACACATGGCTGCCCATCTGGAGGCGGCAGCAGAGACCTGGTGCCCAAAGCAGTATATGTACCCGTGTGCTGCTCAGCGGCGCTGAGCAAAGCCCATGTCTGTCTGGCCTCCTCCTCAAGGAAAAACGGAAGCTTCAGTGTGACCGTTTGCCTCCTCAATGTCTACTCTCTCTTTCTCCCTTTTCTTACTTTTACTGGGAATGGCACATGCCCAACTTTGAAAACCACATCTCAGTCGGGCATGGTGGCTCATGCCTGTAATCCCAGCACTTTGGGAGGCCAAAGTGGGTGGATCACTTAAGGTCAGGAGTTCAAGACCAGCCTGGCCAACATGGTGAAACCCCATCTCTACTAAAAATACAAAAATTAGCCAGGCGTGGTGGCGTGTGCCTGTAATCCCAGCTACTTGGGAAGCTGAGGCAGGAGAATTGCTTGAACCCGGGAGGCGGAGGTTGCAGTGAGCCAAGATCGTGCCACTGCACTCCAGCCTGGGTGACAGAGCAAGACTCCATTTCAAAAAACAAAAAATAAACATAAGTAAAAAATAAAAACTGCATCTCCCAGTCTCCTTTACAGAAATGGACAGCCATATGACTAAGATCTGGCCCAACAACTATGGTGGATGGGGTAGAAGGAGCTCTGCTGATGCTCTGAGCAGATGCCTGCCCTTTACTAACTCCACAAACATTCACCAGCATTTGCAGCCTTTCTATGCTTCTAACATAGATTTGGGCAATGGTGCCACCTCTGCTGTATGGAAAGTCAGAAGTTCCTGGAGATTTACTCCCTCCCAATCTCTTCTGGACAGCCCATGGCTGGGTTGGAATGCAGGAGCCCAGTTCCTTTCCTCTGAGGCAGGACAAACTCTGAGATGTAATTTACACTCCCAGGCTCCCCAAGGATCCAGCTGAGGCTGCCCTGAAGTTGCACTCTCGCTTGGCGTGTTCCTTTTCCTCGTTCTGCTTCCCTCACTCCCTGACCAGTTTCCCCTGGGAGCATTTCCCAAATTTATCACTTGCATCTGGATCTTTGGTTCAGAGTCTTCTGGGAGAATGTGACCTAAGCATGACACTTCCAAGAAATCTCCTAAAACACAGGCTGACTGAGCCGGCATGCTCTCTCTTTCCTTCTTTTACCATTATCTCCCTTCCTGCCTAAAACATAGATATAATGGCTGGAGCTCCAGCAGTTATCTTGTAACCATAATAAGCGTAGGGACAGAAGGATTGTGGCTTCCTGATAACTTTGGGTAGCCAACAGTCCTAGACTCCTACCTTTTCCAGACTTCTTTTATCTGAGAGAAAAATAGAGCATTAACTTTTTTTTTTTTTTTTTTTTTTGAGATGGAATCTCACTCTGTCACCCAGGCTGGAGTCTAGTAGAGCAATCTTGGCTCATTGCAACCTCCACCTCCTGGGTTTAAGGAATTCTCCTGCCTCAGCCTCTGGGTAGCTGGGATTACAGGCTACAGGCATGTGCCACTATGCCTGGCTAATTTTTGTATTTTTAGTAGAGACAGGGTTGCACCATGTTGACCAGGTTGGTCTCGAACTCCTGACTTCAGGTGATCCACCTACCTCAGCCTCCCAGAGTGCTGGGATTACAGGCGTGAGCCACCACACCCAGCCCACTCTTTTTCAGGTTTTAGATTTAGCAACCTACATAACTGCTAATATAGTTGACTAATAAAGTTCTACAATCTTCCCCACGACAGGGAATTTCTCCCTTGAATATCTTTCTCTTTAGGCCGCGATCATCACTCACCCCCCTATAGCTTCCTGCCCCCGCCATAGAAAATCAAAATCTCTCTCTTCCATGATAATAGCAATGGCAATAATAATATCAGCAGTAGTAGTAACAGTGGTTGAACACTTACTATGTACCAGGCACTGTTCTAAGCACCTTTCATACAGTAACTCACTTAACATTCTTTTTTTTTTTTTTTTTCTTGAGACGGTGTCTCACTCTGTCACCCAGGCTGGAGTACAATGGTGCACTCTCGGCTCACTGCAACCTCCAGCTCCCAGGCTCAAGCAATTCTTCTGCCTCAGCCTCCCAAGTAGCTGGGATTACAGGCACCCACTACCATGCCCAGCTAATTTTTGTACTTTTATTAGAAATGGGGTTTCACCATGTTGGCCAGGGTGGTTTTGAACTCCTGACCTCAAATGATCCACCCATCTCAGCCTCCCAAAATGCTGGGATTACAGGTGTGAGCCACCGCGCCTGGCCAACATTCTTATAACAACCCCACAGGGTAGGTACCCACATTATCCCCATTTTACAGATGAGGCAACTGAGAATAACTCAGGCTAAGTCTTCACTGCCCACTCTCCTGGACCATCCAAAAATCAGAATCTTGGTTAGTACATTATGCTGATAAATTTAACCCCCTTTTGGCCGGATGCAGTGGTTCACACCTGTAATCCCAGCACTCTGGGAGCTGAGGCGGGCGGATCACCTGAGGTCAGGAATTCGAGACCAGCCTGGCCAACACGGTGAAACCCCATCTCTACTAAAAAAAAAAAGAAAAAAAAAATTAGCTGGGCATGGCGTCAGGCACCTGTAATCCAAACTACTTGGGAGGCTGAGGCAGAAGAACTGCTTGAACCCGGGAGGTGGGGGTTGCAGTGAGCCGAGATTGAGCCACTGCACTCCAGCCTGGGCAAAAGAGTGAGACTCCATCTAAAAAAAAACAAAAAAGAAAGAAAAAAAAACCCTTTTCATCTCCTGATTCTGCTAGACTGGCTCGGGGAAAACGGAAGGAGCTAGGAAGGATAAGAGAGCAATTTTCACCCTAAGAGAGCTTCTCCCACATTTCTTGGGCAACCAGCTCAATCACAGGCAACATTAAAAATGATCATTATTCCTGATTTTGTTTGTTTGTTTTTTTTTTTTTTTTTTTTTTTTTTTTTTTGAGACGGAGTCTCGCTCTGTTGCCCAGGCTGGAGTGTAGTGGCCGGATCTCAGCTCACTGCAAGCTCCGCCTCCCGGGTTCGGGCCATTCTCCTGTCTCAGCCTCCTGAGTAGCTGGGACTACAGGCGCCCGCCACCTCGCATGAGACATCAAGCTGTTTCTCTTGATAAATAAAAAGAGACGTTTCCATGCCCTGCCAACACAGCTCAGAGGAAACAGGTGCCGCTTTCCTCTTCTTGGGCCCTCCGCCGTGCATCTTTGGTTCCCTAACTCATTTCCATAGGGTCTGCTGTTTGTAGGGCACTAAGCTGGGTGCAGTGGTACATCACAGCATCCAGACATAGGCTCTGGAGTCAGGAAGACCTGGGCTGCCACTAGCCAGCAGTGAGATCTTGGGCAAGACACTTTACCTCTCTGGGCCTCAGTTTCCTCTTCTGCAAAGTGAGGGTAATGACGGCGCCCACTCCATCAGCACAGAAGTCACTTTTAGTTGCCTGCCTACTTGCGATTACACTTCTTCCTTAGTCCCGGGGATGGATTATTTTGAGCTAAACCATACCCAACATATTAGTCAAGGGGTGGGCATATCCTTTCAGGCAAATGAGGCATACAGAGATCTCTGCAGGGAGTCTCTGCTCAAAAAGGAGAAGCCCATGAGGGGCAAATCTCCCACTTTCCCTCCTTTTGTAATAGATATGCTCCAAGACGGCCACCCAAGACCAACCTCAGGTTCAATGATTCCACAGAAGGACTCCCAGAACTTAGAAAAGCTGTCATATTCATGGTTATGGTTTACTACAGTGAGAGGTTACAGATCAAAATCAGTAAGGACAAAAGGCGCAGAGAGCAGACATGAGCCTCCAGTTGTCCTTTCCCAGTGGAGTCTTACAAACGTCACTTAATTCTCCTAGCAATGATGTACACCAACACGTCAGAGGCACTGCCAACCAGGAAGACTCACCCACGCCTTGGTGTCCAGGCTTTTTATTGGGCGCCAGTCACAGAGACATGGCTGGAGATTTCGATTCAGGAAGTCTGAAAGAATCTTGAGAATGTATTTATCAACAATCATAGGCTAGGCACAGTGGCTCACATCTGTAATCTCAGCACTTTGGGAGGCTGAGGCAGATCACTTGAGGTCAGGAGTTCAAAACCAACCTGGCCAACATGGCAAAACCCCATCACTACTAAAAATACAAAAATTAGCTGGGCTTGGTGGCGTGCGACTGTAGTCCCAGCTACTCAGGAAGCTGAGGCAGGAGAATTGCTTGAACTTGGGAGGTGGAGATTGTAATGAGCCAAGATCATGCCACTGCACTCCAGCCTAGGAAACAGAATGAGACTTTGTCTCAAAAAAAAAAAAAAAAGAAAGAAACAAACAAACAAACAAACAACAACAACAACAAAAAAAACATGAACACAAACATTTGTAAAGCACTTTCTTTGTGCCAAGCACAGTTTTTAAACGCTCCACATCTATGAACTCATTTAATGCTCGCAACAACCCTATGAGGTCTAGATTATAATTTTCCCCCTTTACAGGTGAGGAAACTGAGGCCCATCTCTATAACAAGTGGGAAATCTAATGTCATGAAGCAGCAGTCTTTCAAGAATTGCAGCTTGTTCGTTTGGCTCACAGGGACCAACATTTAAAACTCCAGAGCATTCACACCAGAGAAAACGGAGCACAGGAGTGAAGGGCAGGAGCCGCACTGACCAGCTTTCAGTCTAGGCTGATGAACAGTCTTGGTTTTCCTGGACTGAAGGGTTTCCTGGGACGTGGATCTTACAGTGCAAAAGCTGGGGACAGTCCCAGGAAAATCAGAATGGCTGGTCACCCTACATCCCAGTTACCAATAACTAGTATAATTTTAGCACATTTGTTTGTTCATTTGTTCAGTCTTGTCACCCAGGCTGGAGTGCAGTGGTGTGATCTCGGCTAAATACAACCTCCACCTCCCAACTTGAAGTGATTCTCCTACCTCAGCCTCCCGAGGAACTGGGATTACAGACACGCACCACCACACCTGGCTAATTTTGTATTTTTAGTAGAGATGGGGTTTCACCACGTTGGCCAGGCTGGTCTTGAACTCCTGACTTCAAGTGATCCCCTTGCCTCGGCCTCCCAAAGTGCTGGGATTACAGATATGAGCCACCACACCCGGCCCAGCACGCGTTATGTGACATCTTTGAACCTCAGTTTCCCCATCTGTAGAATGGGAGTAATAACAGTATCTACGTCATAAAGTTTTGTTAATATTTAACATCTTAAGATGTTTTGGAACTGCCTGAGTGTTTGGCATTAATAGAATTATGAAAATTTGGATTTCCAGATTTACTTTCTTCGAAAGATTAGAAGATCTGGCAACAAAAAGGTTACATTCTTATTTACCTAATTTATTTAGCAAATGTTATATATAATGCCTTTTTTTCTTTGAAACAGGGTCTCACTCTGTCACCCAGGCTGGCATGTGGTGGCGTGATCACAGCTCACTGTAGCCTTGAACTTCTGGGCTCAGGTTGTCTTCCCACCTCAGCCTCCCAAGTAGCTTGGACCACAGGCATGTGCCACCATGCCCGGCTTTTTTTTTTTTTTTTTTTTTAAGTAGAGACAGGGTCTCCCTAGGTTACCAGGCTGGTCCTGAACTCCTGAGCTCAAGTGATCCTCCCACCTCGGCCTCCCAAAGTGCTGGGATTACAGGTGCGAGCCACCCCACCAGTCATATAATACTTTTTACTCTGCACCACGCACTGTTCTAAGCATTTGCAAAACTTTCACCTACTCAGCCCTCAGAACAACTCTATGAGATGGGTTCTATTTTGTTTGTTTGTTTGTTTTTGAGTGGGAGTCACTCTGTCACCCAGGCTGGAGTGCAATGGCATGATCTTGGCTCACTGCAACCTCCGCCTCCTGGGTTCAAATGATTTTCCTGCCCCAGCCATCCAAGTAGCTGGGATTACAGGTGTACACCACCATGCCTAGCTAATTTTTTTTGTATTTTAAGTAGAGACGGGGTTTCACCATGTTGGCCAGGCTAGTCTTGAACTTCTGACCTCAGGTGATCTGCCCACCTCAGCCTCCTAAAGTGCTGGGATTACAGGTGTGAGCCACTGCACCCGGCCAAGATGGGTTCTGCTATTGTCCAGTTTTACAGATGAGAAAACGGAGGCACAAGGAGGGGAAGTGACTTGTCCAATGTCACACGATGAGTAAAGGGCAGAGCCAGGATCTGAACCTCAACTGTCTGGCTCTAGGCAGTGACTCTCAGCTAGCACTGGGTTTTAACCCCTCGAGGAGGGCATGGACTCCCCACTTCGCCCCAGCTCCCACCCCAATTTCCCATTTCCATTCCTCCCAGGCCCCTCTGAGCTCTGTGTTTTCTTTCCTCACATCCTGGGGGCTCAAGCACAATGACAGCCTTGCCAAAAGATCCCCCAGGAACACGCCTCAGGTCACGCTGGCCCCGGGGCTGGGAATTTAGCCTGAGGTTTAAGTCCAACTTTCATTTTCTGAGTCCCAGGCTTTCTCGAAAAGCCATCCTCTCCTCAGACAGAATTAGATTAATCTCCTTATCCAATAGCTCAAGATCAAGCGGACAGTCGGGTCACCTGCTTTAGCCCGGCCAGACCCAATTACCCTCCGTGACCCCAAAATTCACTCATGCGCACCTGCCCCTGACACGTTCGCTGATTAATAACAGCAGGGAGTTTGGGGATGGTGCATTTTCACCTTCTGGGAGCATCGGTGGCTTGAACACAAAGGCCACCTGAGGAAGGGCTGTAGTTAAACACCCATGGCCTCAGACCTCAGCCCCCTCCCCCCAACCACGCACCCTTCCCAGAAGCTGTGCCCTTTTAAAATTCCATACAATTTAATGTCCCGGAAAATAAAAGCTGGTCAAGTCAATAGTTATCAAACTAAAAAACTTGAGAGCTGCCAGCATGTTCTGAAATTATTCTGTTCGGGCTGGGCATGGTGGCTCATGCCTGTAATCCCAGCACTTTGAAAGGCCAAGGCAGGTGGATCACTTGAAGTCAGGAGTTCGAGACCAGTCTGGCTGACATAATGAAACCCCATCTCTACTAAAAATACAAAAATTGGTCAGGCACGGTGGCTCACACCTTTAATCCCAGCACTTTGGGAGGCCGAGGTGGGTGAATCACTTGACGTCAGAAGTTCGAGACCAGTCTGGCCAACATGGTGAAACCCAATCTCTACTAAAAATACAACAATCAGCCAGGCATGGTGGTGCGTGCCTGTAATCCCAGCTACTTGGGAGGCTGAGGCAGGAGAATTACTTGAACCAGGGAGGCAGAGGTTGCAGTGACCAGAGACTGCGCCACTGCACTCTAGCCTGAGCAACAGAGCGAGGCTCCATCTCAAAAAACAAACAAAACAAAACACAAAAATTAGCCGGGCATGGTGGGTGCCTGTAGTCCCAGCTACTTGGGAGGCTGAGGCAGGAGAATCACTTGAACCCGGGGAATGGAGGTTGCAGTGAGCCGAGATTGCACTATCGCACTCCAGCCTGGGCAACAAAGCAAGACTCCATCTCAAAAAAAAAAAAAGAACGCAAGAGAGAGAGACGAAAGAAGGAAGGAAGGAAGGAAGGAAGGAAGGAAGGAAGGAAGGAAGGAAGGAAGGAAGGAAGGGAGGGAGAGAAAAAAGAAAAGAAAGAAAGAGAAAGAGAAAGAAAGAGAAAAGGGAAGGGAAGGAGAGGAGAGGGAGGGGAAGGGTGGGGAGGAAAGAAGTTCTCCTGTTCAGGACTGTGTAAGGACCCATTGTTGGCTTTTTCTGCCTTCATCTTGTAAGAGCACCCCAGTTTTCCTCTGGAGGGTCATCCCATCTCCCAGTGCTCAGTCCATGAGGTTGTGGAGGCTGCCCTGTGCTGTCAGATGCAGGTAGCTGCGTTCCCCTATTGAGAGCTCCTATCAGGGAGCCCCTCTCTCACAGCTTCTGATCTCAGACTCCAGGACAGTCCTTCCCCTGCACTTGTCAGTCCCAGGCACTTTGCCATCCCTGCTGGCTCTCCCCATCCTGCCCACACACTTGCTTGTCACTCCCACCTGACTGTCTCCCCGGGACCCTAACTGATTCATCTGGAGACCCAGCAGTCATTTGGAGAGCTGAGCACACCTCCCCCAACTCCCTACATTGTTTGCCTGGCTCCCTTTACCTCTTTGCCTCTGGGCCAAGGACTCCTGGACTTTTCCATTTCATTGAAAATGCCCTGGGGGCCAGCGTAGTGGTTCATGCCTGTAATCCCAACACTTTGAGAGGCTGAGGTGGGTGGACCACTTGAGGTCAGGAGTTTGAGACCAGCCTGGCCAACATGGAGAAACCCCATCTGTACTAAAAATACAAAACTTAGCTGGGCATGGTGGCATGCACCTGCAGTCCCAGCTACTCTGAAGGCTGAGGCAGGAGAATCGCTTGAACCAGGGAGGGTGGATGTTGCAGTGAGCGGAGATCCTGCTAACTGCACTCCAGCCTGGGCGACAGAGTGAGACTTCGTTTTAAAAAAAATTTTTTTTTAAATTTAAAAAATTCAAAAAAAAAAAGGAAAGAAAGAAAGAAAGAAAGAAAGAGAAAGGAAGGAAGGAAGGAAGGAAGGAAGGAAGGAAGGAAGGAAGGAAGGAAGAAAGAAAAAAGAAAAGAAAGAAAATGCTCCGGGGAGGGGCTGTCACCTCCCTTAGGATTTCCCCTCTCACACTTAGCTTCAAGTGGGGGCAATCTCCCAGCAAGCCTCCTCCTCGCTGTTCTGATTTTTACGCTCAGCCCCTCCCGCCCGAGTGCCCACCACACTCAAGGGAGTGTGCTAGAGATTTTTGCAGACGTGAACTCATGTGTTGTACACCGCTGCAGGAAAAGCCACGTGAGGTGGTTACACAGCTGAAGTGGTCTCCCGACATTCAAGCAGTCACGGATGCTGAACTGTTGCAGATGTGGTAAATTGGTAGTAGGCAGGAGGGCATGCTGGTTATAGGCTTGGGCGGTGGAGGCAGACAGACCTGATCTCAAATCCCACCTCTGCGATGTGACTTGGGCAAGTGGTTTAACCTCTCCCGGCCTCTGCTTCCTAATCCAGGCTGCCATGTTGCACAATTCCAGGAAACACCATTCACATTGGTGCAGCAGGGGGCGCCACTTACACAGGCAATACGTTGAATGCCATTCCCCAAGGTCCTGCAAGGTGGTTGCACTGACAATACTGCCTCCCTCAGAATATGGTAGTCAGGGCTCCACGTGTCAAGAGTAGGCTCTCAGCAATCATCCCAGTAGCCTTCTCCTCATTTTACAAAAGAGGAAACTGAGGGTCAGAGAGGTTACATGATATGCCCCAGGTCACAGGTCAAATAAATGACTGAGCCAGAATTTGAATACAAAATTTCTTTCACACTGGGCAAGGATGGCTCATGCCTATAATCGTAGCACCTTGGGATGCCGAGGTGGGAGGATAGCTTGAGCCCAGGAGTTCAAGACCAGCCAGGGAAACATAGTGAGACCCCACCTCTACAAAAAATTTTAAAAATTAGCTGGGTGTGGTGGCGTACACCTGTGGTCCCAGCTATTCAGGAGGCTGAGAATAGCTTCTCCCAGCTATTCAAGGGAGAATCACTTGAGCCCAGGAAACTGAGGTTGCGGTGAGCCATGATCACTGCCACTGCACTCTAGCCTGAGTGACAGAGTAAGACCCTGTCTCTAAAGACAAGAAAACAGGCTGGGTGTGGTGGCTCATGCCTGTAATCCCAGCATTTTGGGAGGCCAAGTTGGGCAGATCACTTGAGGTCAGGCATTCAAGACCAGCATGGCCAACATGGTGAAACCCTGTCTCTACTAAAAATACAAAAATTAGCCCAGCATAGTGGTGCATGCCTGTAATCCCAGCTACTCAGGAGGCTGAGGCAGGAGAATTGCTTGAACCCAGGGTGCGGAGGCTGCAGTGAGCTGGGATCGCACCACTGCATTCCAGCAAAAAAAAAAGAAAGAAAGAAAGAAAAGAAAAGAAAAAGAAACAAAAAAGCCAAAATTTTATTTAATCCAGGGCCAGTGCACTCTCTAGCCTGCTGTTCTGTCTCCAGAGATCTCCAGTTTGGGTGGATGAAACACCACACACATCTTCACAGCCACAGTCCACTCCTTCCCACTCAGAGCACCTCTGCTGTCACCGAAGAGTTTTCCTTGAATTATAAGTTGTTGTCTCTCCCTCCCTCTTTTCCCTCAGGTATTTCCAATTCCAGACACGGCAAATATTTAGTTCTCCATGGCTGATCCCATGGCAGACATTACTAAACAGTCCTGGCACTCTTTCCACATAGATCCAGGATGCAACCCACCAGGCAGCCGTTACCAAGTGATCCAGGTTATCTGTCAAGACAAACCACGAGTTCTAGTAGAGGCTTCATCACCTCTTCCCACTCCCTGCCCCAAATAGTAATAGGTGTTCATACATTAAGGAAATGTTTGTGAACAGACACATTGGGCTTTCCTTCTTACTAGCTCTGTGACTTTGGCCAAGTCCCCTCATCTTTCTGATGTCAAACAGAAATGGAAGTTTAGAAAAATGAAGGGACTTGCCTAAGGTCACAGCTAGCAAGACAGGGAACAAAATTACATCCAACAGAGACAAGAAGGGCTGCTGAAGGTGCGGATGTATGTAGAATTCTTAGCACACTGCCTGGCACGTGGCACATACTCAACATCACTAGGCTTCTTTTGTATAAAACGGGATTGGTTCTGTGCTCTGACCCCAACCTTTCATAAAACTGTTCTCTGGGGCTCTCTGGCCAGAATCTTTCCTTGGTATGACAATGTAGAAGGCCCCAGAAAGCCCATTGGCTCAGAGATTTGTGAGAATGCACTCTTTGGAATACTGGCACAGAGTAACCGAGTACTTTCTAGAACTCTGGGCTGGATTCAGGACCTGTGAGATCAGATTTTCGAGATCTTGGTTTTCCCAGCTGAGAAGCAGAAGTTGCAATGAACATCCCAAAGGCCCCTGTCACATTCAAAGCTGCCTTCTCCGGGTTCCCTGCCTGTGGCCCAAAACAAGCTGGTGGGTGGCACGTTCTATTATTAAGAGTTTCCCCAAGCTGTTGTATAACCCTGGTTGTCACACAGCAGGAGGGAAGGCAGGAATCCAGGAGGCTGGGCTCCCAGCTCTGAAAAAGATGACAACTTCCTTCAAAACCTAGCTGGCTACAGGCATGACCACTTGATGGGCTACCGCACCTAGTTCCCTTCCCTTCCTTCCTTTCCCTTCCTTCCTTCCTTTCCCTCACTTCCTTCCTTCCTTCTTTTTCCTTCCTTCCTTCCTTTCTTCCTTCCTTCCCTCCCTCCTTCCCTACTTCCTCCCTCCCTTCTTTCCTTTCTTTCTTTCATTCAGGGACTACTGATTGAAAACATGGGCCCTGGAGCCATGAGCTCAAGTCTAGCTCCAGCCAGGCGCAGTGGCTCATGCCTGTAATCCTAGCAATTTGGGAGACCAAGGCAGGTGACCACCTGAAGTCAGGAATTTGAGAACAGCCTGGCCAACACAGCAAAATCCCATCTCTACTAAAAATACAAAAATTAGCCGGGTGTGGTGGCAGATGCCTATAATCCCAGCTACTCTGGAGGCTGAGGCAGGAGAATCACTTGAACCTGGGAGGCAGAGGTTGCAGTGAGCCGATACCGTGCCACTGCACTCCAGCCTGGGTGACAGAGAAAGCCTCTGCCCCAAAAACAACAACAACAACAAAAACCTAGCTTCATCTACTACCAGCTGTGTGACCTTGGGCAAGTTGCTTAAACGCTCTGTGCCTCAGTTTCCTTATCTGTGAAATATGAATAGGAATAGTTATTCATTCTCTGTCAAAAAAAATAGTCTGATCTCAGAATTGTTGAGAAGATTTAATAACTTGCTGCACAGGTAGCACTTCGAACAGCACCTGGTGCTTCACAGGTGCTGTGTAAGTGTTTGTTATTATTGTTAAACAGCGTTGAAGGAGCAGCTATGGTAGGTGCTATGAACAAACCCGTGAGCAAGTCCCAGATGGCCTTACAGTCCCTGGCCTCACAGAAGCCACAGCCTAAGAGGGCAGACCAGCATTAAGTAATTGCACAATTAAGTGTAATTAATTACACAATTAAGTGATTAGTTATTGTGATTATTAGTGATAACCACTGTGAAAGGGAGACCGGATCTATTCTTGCCAAAGGGCAGGGGAGTCAGGGAATATTTCCCAGGAGGAGAGGGAGTTTGCAACTGCGTTTTTATTGGCTTGTCCATTCATTTATCACTCATTGTCTGCCTCTGGCACCAGTGTGTAAGCTCCAAGAGGTCTGGGATCGTGTATACTCTATTTACTAATGTTTATCTGCATTGGGAGGCACTGTAACTATGTGAGTTTTTTTGGTTTTTGTTTTCTAAGACAGAGTCTTGCTCTGTCACCCAGGCTGGAGCGCAGTGGCGAGACCTTGGCTCACTGCAACTTCTGTCTCATGGGTTCAAGCGATTTTTGTGCCTTAGTCACCCGAGTAGCTGGGATTACAGACACATGCCACCACACTTGGCTAATTTTCATATTTTTAGTAGAGATGGGGTTTCACCATGTTGGCCAGGCTGGTCTTGAACTCCTGACCTCAGGTGATCCACCCACTTTGGCCATCCAAAGTTCTAGGATTACAGACCTGAGCCACAATGGCCGACCAATAACTACGTTTGGATCAATAGATGAATGAATGAAAGGATGTTCCACTGGAGACCAGGATGAGTCAGTGCAAACCACGTGAAGGGAGGGATGAAAAAGCACCCTGAACAGAGGAACAGCAAGTGCAAAGGCCCTGTAGCTGGAAGGTCAGAGTGTTTCCGATAATGAAACGAGGACATGATGTCTGGAGCTGGCAAAAGAGAGCCACAGAGAGCATGGAACAGACCACACAGGACCTTGGAGGCACATGGTGGAGTCTCTCCACCAGGTGCCCAGTCAGAGCTGCAATATGAGGTGATCCAGGGTGTTAGAGAAGTTGGGGTTCAGGTCCCAGCTGCTCTACTTTCTGGCTACAGGCAAATCAATTAACCTCTATGAGCCCTGGCTTCCTTCTTTGCAAAGGGGATGCTAATAGTAACCTATAGCAAGGGGCTCAGGGAGGATGACGGAATTAAGGCACTTAGCACGGTACCTGGCATAGTGCAGGTGGTGCTCACAAAAGGTAGCTGTGGTTATAATAACAATATCACTGTGATTAACCCAGGCCTCATGGTTCTCCTTTTCTGTCCTCTAAAGCTCAATCACCCCCTTAAGGAGGGCTCTCCCTGTTCAGTCCAGCCCAGGGACAAAGCTATTCCCAGCTCTTCCAACTCAGAACAGGCCCCAGGTTCCCAAGGCCCCCCTGGGGCTGTTCTCCTTGAAGTTCGTGCAGCCAAGACTCTACGATGGTTCCCTCTGCTCAGGGCAGAATCTGCATCTGCATTGCTAAGCAACCATCCCCCATCCAGATGCCAGCTGTACCCCAGCCAAGGGATGACATCAGCACTCTGAGAACGGTCTCCTGGGGGCATTTCCAGGACTCAAGCTGCAACCAGGGCTCTAACAGGAGAGAGCAGAGGCAGATGATGCCCCTGCCACTGGCTGGTTCACAGCCCTCAGTGAGAGTCAGGGCGCAGCATAGAAAGCCACAGGGTCCAAACATGTTCAGACTACAGCTATACAACTTACCAGTTGTGCAACTTTGGACAAGTCACCAAACCTCTCTGAGCCTCAGCTACTCATCTCCACAATGAGCTAGCCAGACCTAACTGCAGATTCATCATGAGGATAATACAGAATGCTATACATGAAAATGCCCAGCACAAGGTAGGTGCCCAAACAACCTTGAAATATGAATGCATCTCCAGGGGTGAGTCCACCAATCTTGTCACCCATCAGTGGTAACAGAGATAAAACTCCTTAGCCTGCCTTGCCTGTCCCCTCACCTGATCCAAGTTTCTTCTTTCAAATTAATTACCTCCTAGTTCAGGGCTTCTCAACCTCAGCACTACTATTTTTTTTAAACAGCTTTATTGGCATATAATTCCCATACATTGCAATTCACTCATTTAGAGTGTACAACTCTGGCCAGGCATGGTGGCTCATGCTTGTAATCCCAGCACTTTGGGAGGCCGAGGGCAGACCGCTTGAGCCCTTGAGTTCGAGACCAGACTGGCCAACATGGTGAAACCCAGTCTCTACTAAAAATACAAAAACTAGCCAGGCTTGGTGGCACACACCTGTAATCCCAGTTACTCAGGAGCTGAGGCAGGAGAATCACTTAAGCCTGGGAGGTGGAGGGCGAAGATTGTGCCATTGTACTCCAGCCTGGGCAACAGAGCAAACTCTGTCTCAAAAAAAAAAAAAAAACCAGACTCCTTACTCAAAAGTGAATTGATATCTGAGACCATGTGAGATAATGCCTTAGACAAGGGTTTTCTGAATCTTACAGGGTATTACAACATACCCCCACAATTGCAGATAGGTTAGTTAAGAGTCACACAGATGTAGATTCAAGTCCCAATTCTGTCACCATGTTTGGTACTGAGGTTTGACTCAATAAATAAAAATGTAAAACTTTGAGAAGAAAGAAGAGGCTGGGCACAGTGGCCCACGCCTATAATCCTAGCACTTTGGGAGGCCAAGGCAGGAGGATCCCTTGAGTCCAGGAGTTCAAGACCAGCCTGGGCAACACAGTGAGAACTCATCTCTACCAAAAAAGAAGAAAAGGAAGGAGGAGAAGTAGAAGAAAGAATAAGGGGGAGGGAGAGGGGAGGGGGAGAGAGGAGGTAGAAAGGGACAAGAAGGAGGAGGAGGAGGAGAAGGAGAAAGGGAGAGGGGAGAGAGGGCGGAGGGGAGAGGGAGGGGTAGAAGGGGAGGGAGAGGGGGAAGAAGAAGAAGAAGAAGGAAGGGAGGGGGATGAGAGGGAGGAGGAGAGGGGGAGGGAGAGGGGGAGGGAGGGGGAGGGGGAAAAGGAAGGGGAGAGGAGAGGGAAGAGAAGAAGAAAGAAGAAGAACAAGAGGAGGGGGAGAGAGGGAGGTAGAGGCAGGGGGAAGCAGGGAGGGGGAAAGGGAAAGGGAGGGAGAGAGGGAGAAGAAGAAGGAAGAGAAAGAGGAAGAAGAGGAAGAACAAAGGAAGAAGTTTACTTCCTTCTTAACTAGGCCTGGTATGGTGGTCACAGGTATCCTCCCAGCCAGATGCTCCTCCATTCAGGGCACCCCACCGTCATAGTTCAAGATGGCGGCCTTCAAGTTCCAGATGCCAGAATAAAAGAAGGGATGAAGAAGCAGTGACCTCTTAGAGGGAGTGTTTCAGAACCACGGCAGGACTCTTCCCCCCACATCCTTAGCCATACCAGAGTACCATGGCCACACTTACCCACAAAGGAGGCTGGGAAATTCTGGACAGCCATGTTCCCTGGTAAAATTGGATTTCTTTTACTTTGAAAGAGGGAAAAAAAATGGATGTTGGGAACATGGAGCAGTCTTTGCCACAGTTCTCTGGGCCTCAGTGTCCTCTTCTGTGAACTGCGGGTAACAATAGTTTCACCTCACAAGGTCATTGCAAGAATGAATTGAGTTAATGGGTATAAAGAGCTTACTAAGTGGCAATGAATATTAGTAATTATGATGATGATTAGTAGAAGATCTTGATAGCAAATTAGCAAGAGGAAAAAGAAGTCACTGTTTTCTGTGCCAAGGAGGGGTGTGACCAGGTGAAATCAGGCTCATTGATTTGGTAAATGTGGGCACCTCCCTAATGACAGGGAACCGCCCAGAGAAAACATTCAAGACCAGCTTTAATGCCCAGAGAGCAGTCAAAGGTAAATTGTATCTCCCTTTGTATCCAAGAATCGAGTCAATGTCCTCAGGGACAATTTGTGCTGCTAAGGGAGCCAAAGGTGGCCCTTGAATTAACGCACACAATTCATGTGCTTCTCAAACCTTGTTCCCGGGGCTTGGGTGAAGCAGAGCCTGGCCTCCCTTGATAGTAAATGGGGCTGCGTAGTGAGTGGTTGTTGTCAGTTGAAGGGACCACAGGACAGGGCTGGAATCTTGAGCCTTTCCAGGGGGTGTCTGGTGCTCTCATCCACTGAACTTGGATAGAAAATCCCCGTCTGAGGAGCAGACAAAATTTTTCTTGGGAGAGAAAAAAAGTTTTTTGTTATCATCTGTTCTGATTTCAAGATTAGCAATTTGTCTAGCAAAATCCCAACAAACTAACATGTGTCCAACAGGTCTTGTTAGAGGGATGTGAACCAGAGCAACTCCATCTTGAATAGGGGCTGGGTAAAATGAGGCTGAGACCTATCGGGCTGCATTCCTAGATGGTTAAGGTATTCTAAGTCACGGGATGAGATAGCAGGTAGGCAGATACAGGTCATAAAGACCAGGCCAGGCCGGGCGCGGTGGCTCAAGCCTGTAATCCCAGCACTTTGGGAGGCCGAGACGGGCGGATCACGAGGTCAGGAGATCGAGACCATCCTGGCTAACACGGTGAAACTCCGTCTCTACTAAAAAATACAAAAAACTAGCCGGGCGAGGTGGCGGACGCCTGTAGTCCCAGCTACTCGGGAGGCTGAGGCAGGAGAATGGCGTAAACCCGGGAGGCGGAGCTTGCAGTGAGCTGAGATCCGGCCACTGCACTCCAGCCTGGGCGACAGAGCGAGACTCCGTCTCAAAAAAAAAAAAAAAAAAAAAAAAAAGACCAGGCTGATAGAACAGTTTGCAATAAAGATGCCAGCTAAAACCCACCAAAACCAAGATGGTGACAAGACTGACCTCTGGTCGTCCTCACTACTACACTCCCACCAACATCATGACAGTTTATAAATCCCATGGCAATGTCAGGAAGTTACCCTATATGATCTAAAAAGGGGAGGTGTGAATAATCCACCCCTTGTTTAGTATATTATCAAGAAATAACCATAAAAATGGGCAACCAACAGCCCTCGAGGCTGCTCTGTCTATGGAGTAGCCATTCTTTTATCCCTTTACTTTCCTAATAAACTTGCTTTCACTTTATGGACTCACTCTGACTTCTTTCTTCTGAGAGATCCAAGAACCCTCTCTTGGGGTCTGGATCGGGCCCCCTTTCCGGTAATAGCCTCAGGAGTGTCCTAGAATTCCACTGGGGGTTTCTTAAGATGTAGTGTGCACCAGGGCCTTGTTAAAAATGCAGGTGTCACCATGAGTTGCTAATTGTTGACATGAACAATGGGTGTACAAAGGTTAATTGTAATATTCTGAGCCAGGGAAGGTGGCTCATGCCTATAATCCCAGCAGTTTGGGAAGCCGAGGCAAGAGGATCTCTTGAGCCTGGGAATTCAAGACCAGCCCTGGCAACATAGCAAGACCCCGTCTCTACAAAATAAACTAGAAAATTATCTGGGTGCAATGGTGCATGCCTGTCGTCCCAGCTACTTAGGTGGCTGAGGTGGGAGGATCCCATGAGCCCAGGTGTTTGAGGTGACTAAGCCATGATCACGCCACTGTACTCTAGCCTAGGTGAGAGAGGGAGACCATGTCTCAAGAAAATAAAAAATAGGCCAGGTGCAGTGGCTCATGTCTGTAATCCCAGCACTTTGGGAGGCCAAGGCAGATGGAGCACTTGAGGTCAGGAGTTCAAGACCAGCCTGGCCAACATGATTAAACCCCATATCTACTAAAAATACAAAAAATTAGTGGAGCATGGTGGTACATGCCTGCAGTCCCAGCTCCTTGGAAGGCTGAGACAGGAGGATCACTTGAACCTAGGAGGCAGAGGTTGCAGTGAGCTGAGATGGTGCCACTGCACTCCAGCCTGGGTGATAGAGCAAGACTGCCTTAAAAGAAAAGAAAAGAAAAAATTGTAATATTCTCTCTACTTTCATATATGTTCCACGTTTTCTATAACAAAGGGTTTTTAATTTAAAATATATATATTTAATGCAGGTAGCAGAACCCAGCCCCAAAATCTTCTCAATCTGTAGTTCAGGGTGGAAAAGGAATCTCTTTTCATGCCCACTTGTTTCAATACAGTTAGAAAAAAAACACTTAGATCGGTTTCATCATGTACTAGATCTATCAGAAGTGCTTTATAAATAGTAAGATAATCTCATATCTGCATGTCATTATTACACCATGTTACAGACAAGGAAACTGAGGCATACATAGGTGAAGTGATTTGCCCTCTTCTCACAGCTAGAAAGTGGCAAGGCTAGGATATGAACCCAGGCAGCCAGGCTCAAAAACGAGGTTCCACCCTCTATCTCCTCTGCCTCTTACAGTTCTGTGAGTAGCCTCTGTTGACATTCTAACTAGCTCCCTTTAGACTTTTTAAAACTCTAGTTTTCACATTTGTCTGCATCTGCATAAAGATTATAGGAAGAACAGGCTGGGCGCGGTCCAGCCTCTGGTCCTTTGCTCCTCTGGTCCTTTTTTCACTTGGGCTTGGAAAGTTGGGATTTTCCTTTTGATTTAGTTCTAGGAAGTCAGTGTGAATCAACCTTAGGTTCCCTGCCTCCAGACGCTATTCTCCTGCCTCAGTGTCAGCAACAAATTCCCAGTGGATTTTACCTGGCTATCTCAGGTATCCCAGAATATCCCAGAGCATCCCAGGAAGAAGCACCTCCTTGAGTTTAAAATACTCACACACCATCCACCTCCCTGTCCTAGTCACTGTCTAGCCCCCTTCCCCTGCTTTGCTTGTTTCCATTGCTATTATTTTTCTCTGCTATTATATTTTCATTTGTTATTATTTACTTACCTGCTGTCTGTCACTCCCTGTAGCATGTGAGCTTCATGATGGCAGGGACCTTGTCTCCTGTTTTCCTTGCTACAGTACAGCTCCAGCACCTTGCACAGCGACTGACACACAGTTGGTGCTCAATAAAGCACCGAGTGCATGTCTGAGTCAATGAGAAGCTGGGATATTAGGACAGCTTACGTCTGTGAGCTGGGCCCAGGCTGGCCCTCCCGGAGATGATGTTTCACAAAAGCTCTCAGCTCAATCCTGAAATATAAGAACTCAGAATTCTCAAGGCCAGATGGTGTTAACCGCCTTCTGAAAGTGTCTGAAGGCCAAGTAGAGTCAGGGAGAGGACTCCCTTTGGCTGCGGAGGACAAAGAAGTAAAATGACTCAGCAGAGACCAGCTCAGATGCACCAGATGAGATCCAGGTAGCAAGGGAAGGAGGGAATTTGCCAAACGCACTCCATTTCCTCAGCCACACACACATGGGTTGTCCAACAGGTGAGATGATGATGATGATGATGATGATGATGATGATAGCTAACATTAATGTCACGAAATATTTACCAGATGCTGCTCTGAGCTCTTAATACATTCATTCATTTAATCCTCACAACATTACCTCTGAGGCAGGTAATGTGGTATCCCCATCTTACAGCAGGGTAAGTTAAGGCACAGAGAGGTTAAGGAACTTGCTGGGGTGACAAGCCTTGGAAGTAGCTGAGCAGGAATTGGACCAGGTGACCCTGGGCATGTGTCAGAGCAAAACACCTCACTGTCACCCTACCACCCTGCCAAAAATGCCCCAAATGTTTCAGCTCCCAAGGCCAAGGCCAGGCTGACACAATTCTGCCCTCTTGTATCATGAATTCCCATTCAGACCACATATTTGCCTTTATGCCGCAGAGGTCGGGTAGGGGCTACAGCCTGGGCCTAGGGTCTCACTGTTTTCTCGGCTGTGTAACCTTGAACAAGTGGCTTGAGTTGCCTGAACCTCAATTTCCTCATCTGTAAAACAGGATGGTGATTGTACCTACCTCCTAGGATTGCGAGGAGGAATTGAGTAATGCAAAGGATATAGCACAAATCTTAGCTCATAGTAAGCACTCAATAAAAGTAGCTATTGGGGCCAAGCACGGTGGCTCACGCCTGTAATCCCAGCACTTTGGGAGGCCGAAGCAGGCGGATCACTTGAGGTCAGGAGTTGAAGGCCAGCCTGGCCAACATGGTGATACCCCGTCTCTACTAAAAATACAAAAGTTAGCCAAGCATGGTGGCGGGTGCCTGTAGTCCCAGCTACTCAGGAGGCTGAGGCAGGAGAATCGTTTATATCCAGGAGGCAGAGGTTGCAGTGAGCCGAGATCACACCATTGCACTCCAGCCTGGGAGTACAGAGTGAGATCCACCTCAAAAAAAAAAAAAAAAAACAAAACAAAAACAGCCAGGAGCCATTAGCACCGCAGCCCTAAAGGAAACAGGAGGGAGGGTTTTAGAAGGGGAGGCTTCCAAAACCAGACCCAGTGGCTGTCCTGGCTGGGAGAAAAGCCTGATTGAAACTGTGGCCTTCAGTAGAAGAATGCATGGTGTCCCCACCGGAAGGAGCTGGGAAAATGAACACCATGAGCCCCCTCCCCTCTCGCCCTCTATTCCATCCAGGTTCCCAATTGACCAAATCCACCCAAAAGCAGAGGGCAAACTCCCAGGTGCTGAGAAAGTGGAGGGGGCAGGGAAGGGATCTGGGGAGGCCACCAGAAGACACCCAGTACTGCCCAGGGTCACGCTGCTAGTTAATGGCAGACCCACAATTCAACTCAAGCCATCTGGCTCCCGCACGTACTCAGCTGCAGATGGCGAGGTCTAAAGACCACCTAACAGATGGGGCGCACCCCAACACAGCTGGATCACAGCCTCAGTTACGCTGGTGTTTGGGTCAAATTGCATGCTTCTCATTCATGAAATTGAGTTCCTTCCAGAACTTTCTGGAACTTATTTGATCCCTGGTGACAGGGATGCCACAATGGTTAAGCAAACACAGTGAAAGCCTATTTGCAGTCAAACAGGCTTAGGTTCAAATCCCAGCTCAAGGCTGGGTGTGGTGGCTCACACCTGTCATCCCAACACTTTGGAGTCCAAGATGGGAGGATTGCTTGAGCCCAGAAGTTCGAAACCAGCCTTGACCAAGAAAAATTTTAAAATTCGCCAGACGTGGTGATGCATGCCTATAGTCCCTGCTGTGCAGAAGGCTGAGGCAGGAGGATCACCTGTGCCCAGGAAGTCAAGGCTGCAGTGAGCTGAGATGGCGCCATTGCACTCCAGCCTGGGCAACAGAGTGAGACTCTGTCTCAGAAATAAATAAATAAGCTGGGTATGATAGTCACAGTTGCTCCGGAGGCTGAGGCAAGAGTATCATTTGAGCCCAGGAGATCCAGGCTGTAGTGAGCCATGTTTGCACCACTGCACTCCAACCTGGGTGACAGAGTGAGATCCTGTCTCAAAAAACAACAAAATCCCAGCTCAGCCACTTCCTAACTAAGCAATGAGGGATAAGTGATGTCACCTCTCTGAACCTCAGTCGCCTCATCTGCGAAATGGAGCTAATGATGATAGAACAGTGAGAGTCCCGGGAGACAGGTCAGCCCAGAGCGCCCAGCACATTGCCAGCACTTATTGTGCAGGGAGGACATGTTGCTGTTTTTTGAGGTTTTTGTTTGTTTGTTTTTTGGTTTTTTGTTGTTGTTGATGTTGTTTTGAGACAGAGTTTCCCTCTGTCACTCAGGCTGAAGTGCAATGGCATGATCTTGGCTCACTGCAACCTCCACCTCCCGGGCTCAAGAGATTCTCATGACTCAGCCTCCCAAGTAGCTGGGATTACAGGCCCCCGCCACAACACCCAGCTAATTTTTGTATTTTTAGTGATCCGCCCATCTCCCAAAGTGCTGGGATTACAGGCAGCCACTGCACCCAGCCACGTTGCTGTTTTTATCCCTGCCCAGCCTTGACCCCTGTCTGCCCTCCACTTCCCACCTGCCAGCCTGCTCCTCAACCTTGCCAAAACCCTCCCGCCTTCCACAGGATCAAAGTCAGAGAAATTAAAAGCCCAGCAGGATCCCTTAAGACTCAGCCAGTTTGCAACCCAGGCAATTAAGAAATCTCTGGGATTTGAGTTCTGAGCAAATCGGATGTTGAAAAAAAAGTCCCCAACTCAAAACACCTCTGAGGAACTAAATCTGATGCCCTGCAAAGCTATTTTTTTCAAGTCCTTTGAATTCTTGAAAGGTAAGAGTTGTAAATATTTGCATCTTAGACAGGGCTGTCCAGTCCTCTCAAAAGTTTCAAGTTCAACAGAGATGTTAAAAATACAGGTTCCCCAGACAAATTCAAACTGAGGGGCATTCTACAAAACAAGTGGTCTAAACACTTGTAAAATGACCAAGTCTGCGAAGGCCAACGCGGGAGGATAGCCTGAGCCCAGGAGTTCAAGACTGCCCTGGGCACCATGGTAAGACCCCATTTCTAAAGAAAAAGAAAAAGAAAACGAAGAAGGAGAAGGAGAAGGAGAAGGAGGAAGAGGAGGAGGAGGAGAAGGAAAAGGAGAAGCAGAAGAAGAAGAAGAAGGGGAGGAGGAGGAGAAGGAAGAGATAAAAGAAATAAAATGCTAAGGTCATGAATGATGGGGGTGGGGAGTACTGAAGAACTCTCAGATTAAAAGAGATAGGCTGGGCACGGCGGCTCATACCTGTAATCCCAGCACTTTGGGAAGCTGAGGCGGGTGGAACACTTGAGGCCAGGAGTTCAAGACCAGCCTGGCCAACATGGTGAAAACCCATCTCTAATAAAAATGCAAAAAAATTAGCCGATGTGGTGGCACGCACCTGTAGTCCCAGCTGCTTGGGAGGCTGAGGCATGAGAATTGCTTGAACTCAGGAGGCGGAGGTTACAGTGAGCCGAGATCGCGCCATTGCACTTCAGCCTGGGCAACAGAGTGAGACTCTGTCTCAAAAAAAAAAATAAAAGAGAACGAATTTTTTGTTCTAATATAACTAAAGCAATGTGTGATCATTAAAAAATAAAGGGGTGGTGATAATTAGGGAAACTTACTATGTACTGTGGATTAGATATTAGTATTGATGATGAGTATCCTAAATTTCATAATTCAGTGCTGAGTTATGCAAGACAATTTCCTTGTTCTCAGGAGGTAAGCTCAGGTAAAGAGGCATTGCGTTTGTAACTTCTCAAATGATTCAGAAAAAAAAATATGCATATTTATATCTGGAAAGTGAGAAGTGATAGAGCAAATGTGAAAAGCTATACACGACTCCTTGGAACTATTCTTGCAGCTTTTCTTTAAGGGTGAAATTATGGCAGTGAAAAGTTTTGTTTTTTTTTTAAATGCAGATCTCTGGGTCACTCACTGGACTTTTGGAGCAGCCCAGGAATCTGCACTTTTAGCATGCTCCCTAGGGCACTTGGGCACACAAGAAGCTTGACACGTGAGCTCTGCAGACACGCAAGCCTCCATTCCCAGAGGGCACAGCCCCTGAGGTTCTTACTCTCCTGTCCCTCCCTGCTGTTCCCTCCCTCCTGCAACAAGCAAAGAGCCACACATGGAGGGCTTTGCAAACCAACAGCGTGAGAGGTTCATCCAGATTTTTGCCAAGGGCAGAGCTTGCTCTGAGCCTCTAACCAACTCATCATTACATGACTTAAAATACAATTTGCTGAAGACAATCTTCTGGGAAGGCAGACAGAGAAAGAAAGAAACCAAGGGTCAAGGAGGAGGCAGCCAAGACAGGATAGAGGAGGACCCTGGAAACCAGAGGGCTCCTGTAAGTGTATTCATCAGGGGTAGCAGCGACATTGCTTGGCTTTAGCCCTCCTTAGTCATTTTCGTTTGGGGACATCAGCAGCAGCTGCCATTTTTTTTTTTTTTTTTTTTTTGAGACGGAGTCTTGCTCTGTGCCCCAGGCTGGAGTGCAGTGGCCCAATCTCGGCTCACTGCAAGCTCCGCCCCCCCCGGTTCACGCCATTCTCCTGCCTCAGCCTCCCGAGTAGCTGGGACTACAGGCGCCCACCACCTCGCCCGGCTAATTTTCTTGTATTTTTAGTAGAGACGGGGTTTCACCATGTTAGCCAGGATGGTCTCGATCTCCTGACCTCGTGATCTGCCCGTCTCGGCCTCCCAAAGTGCTGGGATTACAGGCTTGAGCCACCGCGCCCGGCCAACTGCCATTTCTTAATGCATGGGAGGCACCAACAGCTCTGCCTGGCATTGGTGTTCGAATATGCCAGGGGGCTGCCTCATAAATGCAGGGCTGCTTCTCACAAACGGAGCCTTGGAAAAAGTGACTACACCCTGCAATGCAATTAGGAGAAAAACAACTCAGGCCGAAGCACAGCCCAGCCCAGCCAGGGGCTTGCAAACCACTCTGACACTCTGACCAGGACCCACAATAAGGAAGACATTAGCATCACAGTCTAGTAACACAAACATACACACACGCACAAGCACACGCACAAGCACATGCACACACGCGCATGCGCGCGCGCGCACACACACACACACTGTGATGGGCATTAAACGCTCCGTTTTTTTTTTTTGTTTTTTTTTTGAGATAGAGTCTTGCTCTGTCACCCAGGCTGGAGTGCAGTGGCATTATCTCAGCTCATTGCAACCTCCGCCTCCCAGGTTCAAGCGATCCTCCTGCCTCAGCCTCCCGAGTAGCTGGGATTATAGGCAAGCACAGCCACACCCAGCTAATTTTTGTATTTTTAGTAGAGATGGGGTTTCACCGTGTTGGCCAGGCTGGTCTTGAACTCCTGACCTCAAGTGATCCCCTAGCCTCCGCCTCCCAAAGCCTCTCAAAGTGCTGGGATTACAGGAGTGGGTCGCTGTGCCTGGCCTAGTCATCTTTTTGTTTTTGCTAATGAAACCGTAGGTATTGGATGGGCAGAGATTCACTTAGACATGAACAATGACCCACTTCTGGCCAACGAGACATAAGGGGAAGGCTGCTCCTGGGGCTTCTGCAGAATTTTTTTTTTTCTGAATTTAACTGCAGATTTTTTTTTTTCCCTGAATTAAAAGAAATATGTGAGGAGCTGCTCTCCATGCCTGTTTCCTTTAGAGGCGGTTGTATGACGATGTGATGCCTGGCAGTGGCAACGACAGCCATTCTGTGACTATGAGGAGACACAGCCAACATGTCAAGGGTGTCAGAGAGGAAATACATGGAAAGAACCTGGATCATTGATGAAGTTGTTGAGTCATGAACTAACTTTGAAATCACCTATTATCAAAATCTGTTATCTAAAAAAGGAACCCCTAGTATTTAATCCATGTTTAGCCAGGTCTTGCAGCCAAAGACAGCCCAAAGGACACAGTAACCATCTTCCATGCTTCATGGGTATAGCCCAGGCAGGTGTTTCCAAAGCCATGGCTGATTGAAATCAATGTAGTGGGTCATGACCAACATGAAAATAGATAAAATAGTATAGATAATATGAGAATGCATGACACATAGAAAAGATAAATATTTTTCGCAAAACTCCTGTTTGACTTATGTGTGTCCGGCGTTAGGATCCCCAGGAAGCAGACTCTAAGATAGAATTTAGTGTTCAGGGAACATTTGAAGGAGCCCCCTTGGTATCATCTCCTGGGGAAGGAGCGGAGAGGAAGCAGGAGTGGGTAGGGAGAGAAGTTGACCTGAAATGCAGGTGCAACACCATCTTAACCAACCCGCCAGGAAACAGGAAATTAAAATGGCTGTTCAGAACTGTCTAGATTGAGCCAAGATGGCCAGATCTTTGTATATCACATAATCAAAATTACTAGACATGGGACACCCCAGGAAATTTATGTAACCTTGGGCAAGGTGGCCTTCTGCAGGTGAGGCAGGGGTTCAGCCCAAACGCTGGACACCTGGATGCTCTCTGAGGACACCACTTTCAGCAGCTGGAACACGGCTCGCCTTAAAAGGAAATGGAGCAGCTGGGCACATTGTCTCATGCCGGTAATCCCAGCACTTTGGGAGGCCAAGGGGGGCAGATCACTTGAGCTCAGGAATTCTAGACCAGCCTGACCAACATGGTGAAATCTCATCTCTACTAAAAATACAAAAATTAGCTTTGCATGGTGGCACACACCTGCAATCCCAGGTACTTGGGAGGCTGAGGCAGGAGAATCGCTTGAACTGGGGAGGTGGAGGTTGCAGTGAGCTGAGATCATGCCATTGCACTCCAGTCTGGGTGACAGAGTGAGACTACACCTCAAAAAAATAAAAATAAATTTTTAAAAAGTGAATGAATGTTGGTAAGGTCTGCCACAGTCCATGTCAGATATCCCTTTCAGCCCTCATTTCCTTATGGGCTTCCATGTCAAAGACCCCGAGGCGGGAGCAGAGGCATTGATCTGCAGCAGATTCATAGCAATTGTACCACCACCAACGCTTCCCAGATCCATGACAGACATCACTAGTCAATTACAGCAAGTTTCCCACTGAGCAAGAATGTGGTTTCACAATGTATTTCAACAAAGTATTCCATGTACTCATTACCAACCCATTAGAATTAGAACCTAAGATAAAATCTGGTTCCTGCCCTGACCTCTATACCAGAGGATAACAAAGAAAGCTGACAGAAGGTTATTGCTGGTTATTGCTCTGCATTTTCAAAACACTCTCTGACTCATGCCATCCACCCCTCCCTCCCCACTTTGGATGTGTCCTCCTTCTCTCTGCCTATCTAAATCCCGCCCATCTTTCAAAGAGGCTCAACTCGGAGCAGAGATCCTATCTTAAAAGACCCTGTCTTAAAAATAAGTAAATAAAATTCATTTTTAAAAAGAGGCTCAACTCAAACCTGACTCCTCCAGGAAGTCTCCCCTGGGTATCCCAACCTTGTCTAAAATCATTCACTGAACCCACTGATCAAACTTGACATCACTCCAAGTGGGATAACCAAACATTGAGTGCTTCCTGATGTGTTGCAGATAAGAATCCCTATAAAGCGTTCTTGCCCCATGTGACTCTAATCCAGCCGGTAGATTAACTACCCATTTATAAGGAATATGGAGGCTAACAATAAATAACACCTGGAACGTAATTAGCAAAACTCTAGAATGTTGGAAACTGAAGGACAAGGCTCCAGGGTCTTCAGCAAGTAAATGACATTTTAAAAAACAGGAAGAGGCCGGGAGCGGTGGCTCAAGCCTGTAATCCCAGCACTTTGGGAGGCCGAGACGGGCGGATCACGAGGTCAGGAGATGGAGACCATCCTGGCTAACCCAGTAAAACCCCGTCTCTACTAAAAAATACAAAAAACTAGCCGGGCGAGGTGGCGGGCGCCTGTAGTCCCAGCTACTCGGGAGGCTGAGGCAGGAGAATGGCGTAAACCCGGCAGGCGGAGCTTGCAGTGAGCTGAGATCCGGCCACTGCACTCCAGCCTAGGCGACAGGGCAAGACTCCGTCTCAAAAAAAAAAAAAAAAAAAAAACCGGAAGAAATTTGTAGATTTGTATCAGTTATCTATCGGCCACAATAATACTATATAATAAATTATACTAGAATTTAATGCTTTATTTATTTATTTTATTTTGAGACCAAGTCTCGCTCTTGTTGCCCAGGCTAGCATGCAATGACGCAATCTCGGCTCACGGCGACCTCCGCCTCCAGGGTTCAAGCGATTCTCCTGCCTCAGCCTCCCGAGTAGCTGGGATTACAGGCATGTGCCACCATTCCTGGCTAATTTTGTATTTTTAGTAGAGACAGGGTTTCTCCATGTTGGTCAGGCTGGTCTCGAACTCCCAACCTCAGGTGATCCGCCCACCTTGGCCTCCCAAAGTGCTGGGATTACAGGTGAGAGCCACTGTGCCTGGCCTATTTTTTAATTTTTATTTATTTATTTTTTTTGAGACAGGTTCTCACTCTGTGGCCCAGGCTGGAGTGCAATGGTGCAATCTCGGTTCACGGCAACCTCTGGTCCCAAGCTCAGGTGATCCTCCCATCTCAGCCTCCTGAGTAGCGGAGACCACAGGCACACACCACCATACCCAGCTAATTTTTCTATTTTTAGTAGAGACAGGGTTTCTTCCTGTTGCCCAGGCTGGTCTGAACTCTTGGGTTCACGTGATCCAACCACCTGGACCTCCCAAAGTGCTGGGATTACAGGTGTGAGCCACTGCGCCCAGCTAAATTTAGTGATTTTAAAGTACCAATTATTATTACACAAGAAGCTGTGGCTCTTTTGGTCCGGGCCAGGTTCAGCTGAGCTAGGCTGGGCTGATCTCATGTTCTGTGGCCAGCTGGAGGGTCAGAAGATGGGCTGGCCTAGAACAGCCTCACCTGGCACAGCTCTTCTGCCCACAGTCTCTCGTCCCATAGCAGGCTGCCTGGGCTTGCTCTCCTTGCTGAGGAAGGGGTCCAAGAAGCACGTAAAGTCACGTAGAGGCATCAAGGCTGGGATCCAGACGTCACTCACTTTTACTTCTGCTGCATTCTATTGGCCCAAGCAAGTCAGCTGACCAAGTCCAGCTTCAAAAGTTGAAAATAGACTCCGCCTCAATGAGAGAAGCTGCCTTCACCTTGCCAAGGGCGTGGATACAGAAAGAGACCATTTTTTGGCAATCAATCCCCGACAGGGTAGAAAGAGACTAAGTACATATCAATCAATGCAATGTGTGCCCTTGCTCAGATCCTGACTTCAACAGACCAGCTGCAAAACCCCATTTTTGGAGTCATTAGGGCAAATTGAACATAGACTATTAGACGGTAACAAGGAAGTGTTAATTCTTTTTTTTTTTTTTTTTTTTTTGACGGAGTTTCGCTCTTGTTGCCCAGGTTGGAGTGCAATGGCGCGATCTCAGCTCACCGCAACCTCCGCCTCCCAGGTTCAAGCGATTCTCCCGCCTCAGCCTCCCAAGTAGCTGGGATTACAGGCATGCACCAACATGCCCGGCTAATTTTGTATTTTGAGCAGAGACGGGGTTTCTCCGTGTTGGTCAGGCTGGTCTTGAACTCTCGACCCCAGGTGATCCACCTGCTCTCAGCCTCCTGAAGTGCTGGGATTACAGGCGTGAGCCACCTGCCTGGCTTAGGAAGTGTTAATTCTTTAAGTATGATAATGGTATTGTGAATATTTTCTAATGCATTTATTGTTAGAAATACATGTTACACACCGGGTGCAGTGGCTCATGCCTGTAATTCCAACACTTTGGGAGGCCAAGGCGGGCAGATCACGAGGTCAACAGATCGAGACCATCCTGGCCAACATGGTGAAACCCCATCTCTACTAAAAATACAAAAATTAGCTGGGCATGGTGGCGCACACCTGTAGTCCCAGCTACTCAGGAAGCTGAGGCAGGAAAATCACTTGAACCCAGGAGGTGGAGGTTGCAGCGAGCCAAGATCATGCCACTGCACTCCAGCTTGGTGACTGAGCGAGACTCCGTCTCGAAAAGAAAAGAAAGAAAGGAACTATGTATTACAGTGTTATGATGTCTGTAATTTATTTAAAGATATTCCAGGCTGGGCATGGTAGCTCATGACTGTAATCCTAGCACTTTGGGAGGCCGAAGCTGGAGGATCGCTAGAAGCCAGGAGTTTGAGACCAGCCTGGGCAATATAGCAAGACCCTGTCTCTATAAAAAGAATTTAAAAATTAGGCAAGCACAGTGGCACATGCCTGTGGTCCCAGCTACTCTGGAGGCTGAGGTGGGAGGATGGCTTGAGCCCAGGAGGTCAATGCTGCAGTGAGCCCTGGTCCTGACACTGCACTCCAGTGACAGAGTGAGACCTGTCTCCAAAAAAAAAAAAAAAAATATATATATATATATATATATATATATTCCAGCAAGACCAGCAAGAAAAGGAAGGAGGGTATGTGTAAGGGGTAGGAGATGTAGTAAGAATGGCAGAGGGTTGGTAGTTATTAAAGCTGCCTAATGCATACACGGGGGTTTATGGTACTATCTTCATGATATTTATGTGTGTGTGTCTGAAATTTCCCATTATAGGCTAGGAACGGTGGCTCACACCTGTAATCCCAGCACTTTGGGAGGCCGAGGCAGGTGGATCATCTGAGGTCAGGAGTTGGAGACAAGCCTGGACCACATGGTGAAACACCGATTCTACTAAAAATACAAAAATTAGCTGGGTGTGGTGGCACATGCCTGTAACACCAGCTACTCAGGAGGCTGAGACAGGTGATTGCCACTGCACTCCAGCCTGGGTAATGGAGTGAGACCCTGCCTCAAAAAAAAAAAAAAAAAAAAAAGAAAGAAAGAAAGAAAGAAAGAAAGAAAGAAAGAGAGAGAAAGAAAGAAAGAAAAGAAAAGAAAAGAAAGAAATTTCCCATGGTAAGGAATGTTTAAAAAGTATTCATCAGCTTTATTTCCCTCATGTAGTTTCCTAAAGTATGGTGTGATTATCACCTAATCATGATATGTTTCAAGAACACTGCAGAAAAAGTCTAGTTTGGTGTCACCCTATCTTCACCATCTGTCAAGCACTTGTTAATTTCCCATTATAACAAAGTGAGAGCAGACTTTGGGTCTCTTGTCCTGAACAAGATATGGAAAGAATATCACATCATTGTTTGATTTTCATAGCACTTCTTGGTTATCATTACCTTCTCTCTACTATGAGTGACAACTGCTTTTGCATTTATAAATAGTAATAAAAAGTTCTCTTTTCAAATAAATTAAATCTATAAAAAGTAAACTGGCCAGGCGTGGTAGCTCACGCCGGTAATCCCAGCACTTTGGGAGGCCGAGGCAGGCGGATCACCTGACACCAGGAGTTCAAGACCAGCCTGGTCAACATGGTGAAACCCCATCTGTACTAAAAATACAAAAATTAGCCAGGAGTTGTGGCACACGCCTGTAATCCCAGCTACTCAGGAGGCTGAGGCAAGAGAATCACTGGAACCCAAGAGGCAAAGGTTGCAGTGAGCCGAGATCACGCTACTATAGTCCAGCCTGGGTGACAAAGCTAGACTCCATCTTAAAAAAAAAAAAAAAAAAAAAAAAAAAAAAACAGTAAACTTATTTTTTAAAAGTGATTAAATCAGTAATGGTTTAGATGTTGGCTACCCACTCTGGCAAACAATTCCAAATCTCACTGGCTTCACATAATAAAGTTCTGTTTCTCAAGTCACAGCCCAATGCAAGGCAGTGGGAGTCTCAGTTCCAGAGAGACATTCAGGAACTCAGGCTCCTTCCAGCTAGTGGCTCTGAAACCCCCCACACCTTGGGGTCCACCATGGAACCTTCTGTGTTTAGCTAGCCAACTAGAGAAGTGAGAGAGAGGCTGTCACATGGAAGGATTTGGGAGACCAGGCCTAAACATGAATGCTTCACTTTAGCCCACATTCCATTGGCTAGAACTTCATCACATAGTTCCACTTAGCTGCAAGGGAGGCTGTAACTAAAGCACGAGCCCAGGAAGAAGACGAGAATGGTGAACAGTTAGCATTACCTCTGCCACTGCAGTCTTCAAATGACAAAAAATTTAGAAAAACAAGTCTATAAGATGAAGCCCCAATTTCTCAGTGTGGCACACAAAAGTCTATCACTCAAGGTTCAATCAGAGATCTGCTGTGAGCATCAGAGAAGGGATTTATTACAGGGTTTAGATCTTACACAATTGTGGGAGCTGGTAGAGGACTCTATTCACTAATGTTGTCTCTGGGTAACTTATATCAGCTGTCAAGGAGGAGGCTGGACATGAATGAGAGCTAGGACAAATTGGAACCTTGAGGATGAACTGGAACCACAAGGACAACTGCGAGCGCCAACTGGAAGCTGTGTCCACAGTGTCTGGGGCTCTGCATTGACCTTCTTAGCATTAAAAATATGGCTCAGTTTCATTCCCACCTTCCAAATCTCATACAAATTTCTCCTGTGGCTAATGACAACCCAGAACCATATGGAGATGTAATTCTGGAAAAGCGGTTCTAGCCTAGCTGAACACAGAACAAGCCACTTCATGGGCCTGTGAAGCATTCTAGCCTCACCCCCCAGGCAGTCCTCAGCTCACATCTTCCACTCCAGCCATGCCAACAACTTGCATTTTCTCAACTACACCAGATGTTTCCTCTCTTATCCATGCTGCTATTCCCTCTGTCTGGAATGTTCTTTCCTGTCACCATCTTGTGCCTCACTCTTCCTCAGCCTTCAAGATCTGTTCAAATGCCACCTCCCCTAGGAAGCCTTCCCTAATGTCTCCAGCCAGAAATGGGAGAGTGGCGGGGCCATAAATGCAGTAGGAGGTTGTGCAACTTGCAATCCTTCTCCACAACCTTTCAAATCTTCCACAAAATCATGTACTAAATGCTGTACTAAATGCTGTACTAAACATGTACTAAATGCTGAATGTGACTGGGTTTCTTCTCAAAAATAGTGAAGGGGTGGGGCTTTTAACCTGGCTTTGACTTGGGGTGGGAGCAAGATAGCTCACACAGTCACAAGAGCCCTGAGACCAGGAGGAGTATGAGGAAGAGAAGAGCAAGAGGAAATAAGATGCAGGAATAGGCAGAAATTGATGGGAGGCTTTAAGCTGTCCCCAACTTGGAATTTGGGTCTATGCCATGTTTAAGATCTCGAAGGAGCAGGAGCACCCTGTTACACAGGTGTGGTAGATCGGATTATCTTTCTCAATTCTTCACTCCCTTCTGTCATCTGACCTTGAAATGCATGAGAGTGAGGAAAGTCTCTTTCCCCTTCCTGTTGATGTGAGGCTTGGTGATAGCTATAGATATCGGCATAGATTTTTTGCCAATGGAATGTGTGCAGAAGTGATGTGCTAGCTCCGAGCCAAGGTGTTAAGAAACATTACATGTGGCCGGGCGCGGTGGCTCAAGCCTGTAATCCCAGCACTTTGGGAGGCCGAGGCGGGCGGATCACAAGGTCAGGATCGAGACCACAGTGAAACCCCGTCTCTACTAAAAATACAAAAAAATTAGCCGGGCGCGGTGGCGGGCGCCTGTAGTCCCAGCTACTCAGGAGGCTGAGGCAGGAGAATGGCGGGAACCCGGGAGGCGGAGCTTGCAGTGAGCCGAGATCGCGCCACTGCACTCCAGCCTGGGCAACAGCGTGAGACTCCGTCTCAAAAAAAAAAAAAAAAAGAAACATTACATGTGTCTACTCATCCCCTTGCACTTCTGCTAGCCACCTGGAACATGCCTGAGTAGTTGCTGACCTAAAGAGGATAAAAAGAAGCACGTAGAAGAAATACATGGAATATACCAGAACCCAACTGCAGCCAGGAGCCAAGCCCAAGTGATTCCAGCAGACCCACGATTGATCCGTACACTCACAAGCAAGAAAATCAATGTTTGTTGTTGTGACTTTTTAATAGTATATGAAATGTCATTCATGTACTGTTAAATTCACCAATGTAAACAGTATAATCCAGCGGTTTTTAGCATATCTATAGCTGCACAACCATCCCACAATTAATTTTAGAACATTTTCATCACCCCAAAAAGAAACTCTATACCTATTGTGTTAGCAGTCTCTCCCCATTTCTTTTCTTTTCTTTTTTTTTTTTTTTTTTAGAGAAGTCTCACTCTTATCCCCAGTCTCTCCCCATTTCTGTTTGTTGCTTGAAGCCACTAAGTGGGGTAGAGAGATACTTGTTAGACAGCATTATTGTGGCAATAGCTGACAGATACGTAAGTATTAGAGATTTGCCTAGTGTAAACAAGCCCACAATTGTACATTTCCCTTGGAGAAGCTTAGGATAAGAAAAATTTACCTCCCCAGATCCCCTTATACACAGTCACACAATAACATGTGCTCATACACACTGTCATTTTCACACACTTTTATAAATATATCACACACCCACACTCATAGACTCACTCATTTCCATGGATACAATCAAAGATCCATATGCAGACTCCCATGCAAAGACTCACAATTACACACTGTAGACACACACACCCAGACAGCAATTTCCCAAACTCCAGGTGTTCAAATGACACAACTCAATTTTTTTCTCCATATCTATACATCACATGTGCTCTTATTTCCTTAACTTTTTCTTTAAATGACTGATATTTTTGTCCAAATAAACTCATTTTTAAAGGAAGCCACTGATGAGTCCTATACATAGATAATCCTCATCTTTTCCATTGGCTCTTGCACCTTCTTTCCACCACACTCAGTCCTGTCCATTAGCAGAGGGGTTGAGAGAACCCAATGCCACCACCTCCAGGAAGCCCCCCAACCAGTGGCATGTGACCCATGCAGTTGCACAGGACTCTGCCCTTAGGAGGACCTCATGTCTGCTTTAGTGATCTACTGTCAGCATTTGGAAATTCTTAGTCATTGGTGAACAAGGGGCTCTGAATTTTCTTTTTGCAAATGGCCCCACAAATTATGTCGCTCTCCTGCCTCTAACCATGGAGTCTCTCAGTTCCCATCGGCTTCCTAGGGTGGCAGCTTCTTACCTGGAAAATGAGCGGACCCAGGGCAGGGTCCCATGTGATACAGCCCAGACCTCGGGGTCCAAGCTTGAATCTCAGCTCCATTTACTAGCTGAGTGAGCTTGAGCCAGACTGCCCTGACAGCCACAGGACCCAGGACAAGAGTATGAAGGGAGGTTCACAGGCCATGTATCTAAACATCTTCATGGGATAAATCAAGCTTACAGTTGTCAAATAAAATGTATTTAACTTATTTATTTATTTATTTATTTATTATTTTTCGAGATGGAGTCTGGCTCTTGTTGCTCAGGCTGGAGTGCAATCTCGGCTCACTGCAACCTCCACCTCCCGGGTTCAAGTGATTCTCCTGCCTCAGCCTCCTGAGTAGCTGGGATTACAGGTGCCCAACACCACGCCCGCTAATTTTTGTATCTTTTGTAGAGATGGAGTTTCACCATGTTGCCGAGGCTGGTCTTGAACTCCTGGACTCAAGCAACCTGCCCACTTTGGCCTCCCAAAGTGTAGGCATTACAGGTGTGGACCACTGTACCCAGCCAAATTGTTTAATGTTTCTAAATGATCCTCTTGTTGTGGTAGTTATATATTGCTGCCTAACAAATTACCATAAATTTGGCAACTTAAAATAACACTGATTTACTATCTCACCATTTCCGTGGTCAGGAATCCAGAAATGGCTTACTTGGGTCCTCTGCTGCAGGATCTCATAAGGCTGCAATCAAGGTATCAAGCCAGGGCTGGGGTCTCATCTGAGACTCACCTGGGGAAGGAACTGCTTCTAAGGTCATACAGTTGTGCATCCAGTTCAGGCTCTCAGACTAAGTGCCTCAGCTGCTTGCTAGCTGTTGGCTGGAAGTCACCCTCAGTTTCTAAGCACATGGGCCAACTCCTCTGGTGGCTTATTTCATCAAAGCCAGCAAAGAAGAACATCAATTAGAAGAGTCTGCATGTAAGACAACAGTTATGATCCTCTGCCATGTAGTCACAGATGTGAAATCCTATTACCTTTGCTGTATTCTATTTGCTAAGAGCAGATCCCAGGGCCCTCCCGTACTCAAGCAGAGAGGATTACACAGGAGTGTGAATGCTAGAAAGCAGGGATCACTGGGGAGCATTTTAGAATGTGTCCCCTACAGTTGTCTTGTGCAGTTGTGCAAAGATTACACTAATGTGTGAGGACTTCCAGAACCACAAAGTGGAACACAGAGAGAAGTCTGTCACTCAGGCTGGAGTGCAGTGGCGTGATCTCGGTTCATTGCAACCTCTGCCTCCTAAGTTCAAGCAATTCTCATGCCTCAGCCTCCTGAGTAGCTAGGACTACAAGTACATGCCACCACACCCAGTTAATTTTTGTATTTTTAGTAAAGACAAGGTTTTATCATGTTGGCCAGGCTAGTCTCAAACTCCTGACCTCAAGTGATCCTCCCGCCTTGGCCTCCCAAAGTGCTGGGATTACAGGCATAAGGCACCACGCCCAGCCAGAGAGGAAGAATTTGCTAAATTAATTCACTGATCTTATCTAAGCACCTCAAATTCTTAAATTATCCTTGCCCCCTACAAGCACATTCATCTCCAATGTTGGCAGCAGCCCAACCCATGAACTTTCACTGAATTAGGACACAGTTGTTATTTTGAGGACCCAGTCTAAGGGATGTGGAGAAACTTATCTCTAGAGTCTAAATCATGTAAGTCGTGAGAGTGAGGGTTTTGGGTTATAGGTTGTGCCATGATAGTTCTGAGTACCATGCTCCAAGTGATAGACTCCAAGTGATGGAAGCCCCATGTGTTTTTTAAATAAATTCTTTGTGTGTGTACGTTTGTGATTTTCAGGGCTGCTTGAGTATCCTCACAACATGGCAGCTGGATTACCCCAGAGCAAGTGACCCAAGAAAGAGCAAGATAGAAGCCATAATGTATTTTATGACTCAGACTTGGAAATCACATACCATCATCTCTGCAAAATCCATCTGGTCACACAGGTCAGCACAATTCAGTGTGGAACGGTGCTACACCATTGTGGCAGGCAGAATTCTAAGATAGTTCCCAAGATCCCACCTCCTGGTGTACATACCCTGTATACTCTCCTCCCTCTGTGTGTGTCAAAACTTGTGAAGATAATGGGATAAAACTCTTATGATTATGTTACATTATAAAGCAGAAGAGATTTTACAGATGTAATTAAGGTCCCTAATCAATGGAATCTGAGTTAATCAAAAGGGAAAATGCCTCAAGTGGCCTGACCTAATTGAGTAAGCCCTTAAAAGAGGTCAGAGAGAGTCAAAGCCAAGATTTTGGGCTGGGCATGATGGCTCACACCTGTAATCTCAGCACTTTGGGAGGCCAAGGTGGGTGAATCACCTTAGGACAGGAATTTGAAATCAGCCTGGGCAACATGGAGAAACCCCGTCTCTACTAAAAATACAAAAATTAGCTGGGCATGGTGATGGGTGCCTGTAATCCCAGTTACTCGGGAGGCTGAGGCAGGAGAATCGCTTGAACCCAGGAGACAGAGGCTGCAGTGAGCCGAGATTGAGCCACTGCACTCCAGCCTGGGCAACAATGGTGAAACGCCATCTAAAAAAGAAAAAGAAAAGAAAATGAAAAATAAAAAAAATCAAAGCCAAGAAGATTTCTCCTCCTGGTCTTGAAGCAAATAACTATGCATAAACTGCCTGTGAAGGGGGCTACCTAGTGGATTACAGAACAGCCTCCAGGAGGCGTGAGGGGCCCCCTGTTGACAGTTAGCAAGAAAACAAGGACTGCATCATGTAACTACAAGGAAATACACTCTAGTGACAATCAGAGATCTTGGAAGAGGACCCCAAGACACAGATGAGATAGCAACCCCACCAACACCTCAATTTCAGCCTGATGAGACCTTGAGTTGAGAACTTCTGCCTTACAAAAACTGTGAAAACAAATGGTGTTGTGCTAAGCTGCTGTATTTATGGCAATTTATTACACAGCAGTAGGAAACTAACACCAGTGTGAAGACCAGAGACAGGAATTATTGGGACCATCTTGGAGACTGACTACCAAAACTTAGTATCACCATAACTTTTCCTTTTTGCCAGTTTGGTTTGTACCAGCCTACTTTTCTTGCCTCTATTTCTCATGCGCCACCTTCTTTACACTTAATTCATTCACTCACCTGCTATTCTCCTCATTCGTTCATTCATTCCACAAATAATTCCTGACCCCCCTACTCTGTTAACGCACAGTGCTGGTTAGTGGGGGTGCAGAAGTGACTCATGTGTTTCCTGATCTCCAGAAGTTCCAATCTGGAACAGAAAGCAACCTATGGCATTCCTCAACTATTCCCGACATAACCCATATGCAGTTGAGACTCCAGAACCTTCCAAGGACTGGTTTCAGCACATTGTTCCACCCCCAAACCACAAACTTGACCCCCAAAGCATTGATGTACAATACTTTTGCTTAAAAGATTTTGCTTAAGTTTCCTAGTGGAGATCAAAGATGATAAGGATATGGTTTGGCTCTCCAATCTCCAATTGTAATCCCCACATGTTGAGGGAGCGACCTGATGGGAGGTGATTGGATCATAGGGGTGGTTTTCTCCATGCTGTTCTCGTGAGGGAGTTCTCACAGATCTGGTTGTTTGATAAGTGTCTGGCATTTCCCCTGCGCTCTCTCTCCTGCCACCGTGTAAGATGTGCCTTGCTTCCCCTTCTCCTTCCACCCTGATTGTAAGTTTCCTGAGGCCTCCCCAGCCATGCAGAACTGTAAGTCAATTAAACCTCTTTTGTTTATAAATTACCAAGTATAGCAGTGTGAAAATGGACTAATACAGAATTACATCACATATTATGAACTAAATGTTGTCAAACTTTTCTTTTTTTGTTTTTGTTTGTTTGTTTGTTTTTGAGATGGAGTCTCGCTCTGTCGCCCAGGCTGGAGTGCAGTGGCCGGATCTCAACTCACTGCAAGCTCCGCCTCCTGGGTTTACGCCATTCTCCTGCCTCAGCCTCCCGAGTAGCTGGGACTACAGGCACCCGCCACCTCACCCAGCTAGTTTTTTGTATTTTTTAGTAGAGACAGGGTTTCATCATGCTAGCCAGGATGGTCTCGATCTCCTGACCTCGTGATCCGCCTGTCTTGGCCTCCCAAAGTGTTGGGATTACAGGTTTGAGCCACCGCGCCCGGCCATTCTTCTTTTGTTAAAGACAGGGTCTTGCTCATGTCACCCAGGCTGGAGTACAATGATGTGATCATAGCTCACTGCAGGCTCAACCTCCTGGGCTCAAGTGAGGCTCCCACCTCAGACTCCCAAGTAGCTGAAACCACAGGTACATGCACAGCACCTGGCTTCAGACTTCTGTATTAAACTTCTCGTCTCTCCTCAAGCTCTATTATCCAGGATGTCTTCTCTCCCTCCTCCCTTGCTAAACATCTTCATTATTCTAAGGAGTTCTTTTTTATTTTCATACTCCACTTGGCACAACAAAAGCCTGGTGATAAGTCAAACCAATGTGGACATGAATGGATGAGAGATTGGCCTCCCCAGTTCTGTAGGCAGCCTTGCCCTAACCCTTGTGACCTTGAATGAAGTACCTGCTGTCCCAGGTTCCTGGCCCTTAGGGGAGAACAGCAGCTTCCTGGGTACCCCAGCCAGGCTTCTGAAGTTCTAGGAGGAAGATGTTAGGGAAATAGCAAGTCCAGCTCATGACCAGCCCAGGGCCTTCGGAATGAGGGCATTGAAATAAAAGGTCAAAGACCCTGAGGACAGTGGCTAAGATCCAGCTTGCAGAATATCACAGCGACCCCAGCCCAGGGCCCCTCCAGGCCCCTCTGGATGTGGGTAGAAGGCTGAGATGTTGCATGTCCCAAGTCACCTTTTTTTTTTTTTTTTTTTTTTTTTGTGACAGCATCTCACTCTATCGTATGGGCTGGAGTACAGTGGTGCGATTTTAGCTCACTGCAACCTCTGCCTCCCAGGTTCAAGCAATTCTCCTGCCTTAGCCTCCCAAGTAGCTGGAATTACAGGCGTGTACCACCACACCTGGCTAATTTTTGTATTTTTAGTAGAGATGGGGTTTTACCATGTTGGCCAGGCTGGTCTCAAAGTCCTGATCTCAGGTAATCTGCCTGCCTCAGCCTCCTGAAGTGCTAGGATTACAGGCATAAGCCACTTCGCCCAGACCCAGATCACCATTCTGGAAGCCAGCCCTCCACCCTGAGTGACAAGCATCTTCATCACTCTCCTGTTTCCGGAAGGGGACTGTCTTCATTCACTCCCTGCCCAATCTCCTCAGTCTTGAGGCTTTAAGGATCGTTCATAGGATGACTCATCTGTCTCCTCCCCTGCCTTCACCTTAAGTCCCTGACCATTATCCACCTGCTAACTGACACATCAGCTGGAAGGTGCAGTGGCCATAGCAAACCTCCCACGTCCAGAATAGAGCTTCTCCCTTTCGTCTTCCTTGCTCTCCAACCACCCTCAGCGAAACCTACTCCTCCTCCATCTTCCCCATCGCGATAAACGGCCCCATCACATCTGTCCAGTTACTTGAGCCAGAAACCAAGGATTTAGCCTTGATTCTTCTCTTGAATCCCCCAACTACAATTCATCGTCATTTTATTGGCTCTCCTTCCAAACAGTTCCCCAATCTTCTCTTTGTCTCTACAGCTCCCACCTTGGTCCAGCTCACTGCCTTCTCAGCCCAGGGTGACTTCTCAACCTGCTCCCTACTCCCTCTCTTGCCACACCACAGCCTACTCTCCACCCAGCACCCTGAGAAAACATGATTCTCCTGCTTAAGCTCTCCACGTTTTTATTTATATTTTTATTTTATGTTTTTATTTATTTATTTATTTATTTTTTTTTGAGAAAGGGTCTCTCTCTGTCACCCAGGCTGGAGTGCAGTGGTGCAATCACAGCTTATTGCAGCCTAGACCTCCTGGGTCCAAGCCATCCTCCCACCCCAGCCTCCCAAAGTGCTGGGATTACAGGTGTGAGCCACTGCACCCAACAGCCTCTCCAAGTTTTTATGCCACTGCCACACACTTGCTTCATCTGGCTGTGGCCTATATCTTGAACTTTCAGCCTTTCCTGTATTCTACACTAGCCACATGCATTCTTCCTGTTCCCTGTACACACTAGGCTTCATCTGACCTCAGGGCCTTTGCATGTGCTGTTCCTTTCACCTGAAATCCTCTCCCCTCTCCCACCTATTTGTGTAGCTGGCTTGACCTTGCCATTTAGATCTCAGTCCAAAGGTCAACTCTTTATAGACCCCATTCCTATCTAAACCAGGCACACCCACCCTCATTCCCACCCAACTACTGCCTACTACCTCATCTTGTTAGAATTCTCCCATAGAGCCTGTCAGTATCTCACTCTCTTTTTTTTTTTTTTTTTTTTTTTAAGACAGAGTTTTTCTCTGTCACCCAGGCTGGAGTGCAGTGGCGCGACCTCAGCTCATGGCAACCTCCACCTCCAGGGTTCAAGCAATTCTCATGCCTCAGCCTCCTGAGTAGCTACAGACATGCACAATCATGTCAAGCTATTTTTTTGTATTTTTAGTAGAGAAGACGTTTCACATGTTGGCCAGGCTGCTGTCCAACTCCTGACCTCAGGTGATCCACCTGCCTGGGCCCCCCAAAGTGCTGGGATTACAGGAGTGAGCCACCGCGCCCGGCCTCATTATCTTATCTTTGTTTGCTTGCTTGCTTATTTAGATTGTCTTTCCCATTAGAATTTCAGTGCCAAGAAAGCTGTCTAGTCACTGTTCTATCTCTAGCCCCTAGACCAGTGCCTGACATATAGGACTTGCCCAGGAAATCTCTCTCAAATTCACTCTTTCATTCATTCATTCAGCACATATTTATTGAGGCTTACTGCTTAATGACTCAGGAACGCCAAGGGTACAAGAGTAACCAAGACTTCTGGTACCAGTGGGTTCAAATTCAGGCTCCCCCATTATTCCTCAGCTCTGACATCTGCTCTCTGAGCCTGTTTCCCCATCCATAAAATGGGAATAAGGATATCTATTTGGCAGGATTGTTATGAGAATTAAACACTAACCTGCAAAAGGCTACCAGACAACCTCACACACAGTAGGTACTCATTAGATGAGTCCTTTTATCCCATGACCAAGGTTGACCCTGTCTGTCTGGCAACTGTCCTGGAAAATGTGGACACAGGCCTGGGGGCTCTGACACAGCTGTGGAACAGCTGGACGCTTGCATGGGTGAGAGGTCAAGAACGGATATGGGGTGGGTGGAGGCCCCTGAGGCCAGCTGCTGACCCAGTTGGCCACAGAGACAAAGGAGAAAAGGACCAGAAATGAGCCAGGGCAGCTTCTTGAAATAACAGAGTGGGAACAGGATGGGACCACAGGATGCCTGCCGGGGGCAAAGAATTGGGAAGGCAGGAACATGTGTCCCTCCACTCTAGCTCCAAGAATCCCCAGACAGGCCAGGGAACTTGGCCAACCCTCAGAGCCCTGCCTCCCACCCAGCCCACCTATGTGTTCTCTGGCCAAGAGCAGAGACAAGTCTGGCGGAGACTACATGACCCCAGGCTGCTGGGTAAGGTTTGAAATTGAAAATGTCCATCGATTCCATAGAATACTGTGCAGTGGCGAAAAACAATGAGGATGCTCCTTATACACTGATAGGACTAGTCTCTAAGAGATGTTGTGAAGTAAGAAAGATGAATTTTTTTTAATTTGGGTTTTTGTTTGTTTTCCCAAAGACATGGTCTCACTCCATCGCTCAAGCTGGAGTGCAGTGGCATAATCATGGCTCATTGCAGCCTTAACCTCCCAGGCTCTGGTGATCTTCACAACACAGCCTCCCAAGTAGCTGGGACTATGGTGCATGCCACCACACCTGGCTAATTTTTATATTTTTTGTAGAGACAGGATATTGCTATGTTGCCCAAGCTGATCTCAAACTCCTGGCCTCAAGCAACCTTCTCACCTTTGTGTCCCAAAGTGCTGAGATTATAGGCGTGAGCCACTGCACCTGGCCAAATGTCTTTTTATTATGCACATACTTTTTACTCATATTAGTAAATCAAGTAACTTTTTTGCTTAAGCCACTTGGAATGGGTTTTCTGGTTCTTGCAAAAAACAGTCCCAATTTTCTATTCCTCTTCTTCATGATCTCACCATACATCATTCTATATAGTTTATTTATTTATATTTTTTATTGTATGCCTCCTACCCCTACTGCTGCATAGGAGCAGTGATTTTTTATTTTTTATTATTTTTAATTTTTGTTTACCACCTAGAATAAGGCTTGACAGGTAGCAGATGCTCAATAATTTTTTTTTTTTTTTTTCTGAGACAGAGTCTCACTATGTCTCCCAGGCTGGAGTGCAATGGCACGATCTCAGCTCACTGCAACCTCCACCTCCCTGGTTTAAGCAATTCTCCTGCCTCAGCCTCCAAAGTAGCTGGGATTACAGGCGTGTGCCACCATATCCAGCTAATTTTTTATGTTTTTGGTAGAGACGGGTTTTCGCCATGTTGGCCAGGCTGGTCTCGAACTCCTGACCTCAGGTGATCTGCCTGCCTCGGCCTCCCACAGTGCTGGATTATAGGCATGAGCCACCACGCCTGGCCTGATAAATATTTTTTCAATAGTAAAATGAAGAGTCCTGGCCGAGCGTGGTGGTTCACACTTGTAATCCCAGTACTGTGGGAGGCTGAGGCAGGCGGGTATCACCTGAGGTCAGGAACTCGAGACCAGCCTGGCCAACATGGCGAAACCTCATTTCTACTAAAAATACAAAAGTTAGCTGGGAGTGGTGGTGGGCGCCTCTATTCCCAGCTACTCGGGCGCCTGAGACACAACAATCACTTGAACCCAGGAGACAGAGGCTGCAGTGAACCAAGATCCTGCCACTGCACTCCAGCCTGGGTGACAGAGTGAGACTCTGTCTCAAAAAAATACGTAAATAAAATAAACAAATAAAGAAAAAAGAAACGTGATTATATTTCTCCTCTTTATGTTGCTCCACTGTTTAAATCCTTTCAGTGACACATAGCTGGGTATATTGGATAATCTCAAAAAAAGTATTTGTTGATTGGATTGGTAAATTAATACATGTGTGAATGAACAGGATCATACTTTATCTCTTGATATATATTGATATGGAAAAGTGTAGAATGTTACATAAAGGATGATCTCGTTTTTGAGAGATAAGATAATTATATTCAGTACACAACATTGTATTGGATATTAGCATATGCATGTATTTGCTTATGTGTAGGTTAGTATATAGATGGATATTGTATATATTAGGACATATTTGGATATATATGTGATTACTGGTCTATAAATTGAAAAAAAAACTAGGCTGGGTGCAGTGGTTCATGCCTGTAATCCCAGCACTTTCAGACATGGAGGTGGGCAGATCATTTGAGGTCAGGAGTTCGAGACCAGACTGGCCAACATGGTGAGACCCCATCTCTAATAAAAATACAAAAATTAGCCAGGGGGGGGTGGCATGCCTGTAATCTCAGCTACTCAAGTGACTGAAGCAGCAGAATTGCTTGAACCCTCGAGGCAGAGGCTGCGGTGAGCCAAGATCACGCCACTGCACTGCAGCCTGAGCAATAGAAAGCATCTGTCTCAAAAAAAAAGAAAAGAAAAGAAAGAAAATAAAATCTAGAAAGACCCCCAGCATGCTGATTCTACATCTTGATCTTAGTGGTGATTACATAAGCATAGGTTAAACCTGGGTAAAAATTCAGCAATTTGTACTTAAGAATTGGACACTTTCTTATATACTGTATATTACCATGTCTTAATTATTTATTTATGTATTTATTTTTGAGACAGAGTTTCGCTCTTGTTGCCCCCGTTGGAGTGCAATGGCGTGATCTCAGCTCACTGCAACCTCTGCCTCCCGGGTTCAAGCGATTCTCCTGCCTCAGCCTCCCAAGTAGCTGAAAAGGGCCAGTATTCAGCAAATGTTTGATTGTCTTCCTCTATATCTGAACTTAAGGATTTGTTCTACTATTTAAAATAAAAGCTACAGCCAACTATTGGTAGTGAATCTAGATATTATTATTTTTGAGACAGAGTCTTGCTCTGTCACCCAGGCTGGAGTGCAGTGGCGTAATGTCGGGTCACTGCAACCTCGGTCTCCCAGGTTCAAGTGATTCTCGTGCCTCAGCCTCCCAAGTAGCTGGGATTACAGGCGTGAACCACCATGCCTGGCTAATGTTTGTATTTTCAGTAGAGACGGGGTTTTACGATGTTGGCCAGGCTGGTGTCGAACTCCCGACCTCAGGTGATCCGACTACCTCGGCCTCCCAAAGTGCTGGGATTATAGGCGTGAGCCACTGCGCCAGGTCTATCTTAATCTTTTTATAGGAAAAAAAGATATACCCCAAAAATGTGATTAGCGATTATCTCCCGGAACAGTTGGGATTATGGGGAGCTTTTGATTTCCAATGTGAATCTAAATATTTTATAAGCACACAAATACAAATTCTTTTGAAATATAAATATTTTTAAATTCATATTTTATTTGACTCTTTAAAATTTTTCTTTCTCTTTAAATATATATGACAAATCATTGTGGAGTTTTTTGGTATTCAGTTTCTTATTTGAGACAGGGTTTTGCTCTGTCACCCAGGCTGGAGTGCAGAGGCAAGATCATGGTTCACTGTAGCCTCGACCTCCCAGGCTCAAGCGATCCTCCCACCTCAGCCTTCGAGTGGCTGGGACCACAGGCCCGTGTCACCACGTCCAACAAATTTTTGTATTTTGTGTAGAGATGGGGTTTTGTCATGTTGCCCAGGCTGGTCTCGAACTCTTAGTCTCAAGCAATCCTCCTGCCTCGGCCTCCACACCCAGCCTAGACTCTTTTTTTTTTAAGTTTTTAAATATATTTTTTAGAGACATGGTCTCACTAGGTTGGTCAACTCCTGGGCTCAGGGGATCTGCCTGCCTTGGCCTCCCAAAAGGCTGGGATTACAAATGTGAGTCACAGTGCCCAGACCAGACTCTTTAGCTTAGCATACAAAACCTTCATTTCTTCAACTACCCCCACCCTTCATTCCAACCACATGAAACTACTTACCATTTCTCAAATACGTCATGTCGTTTCCTGCCTTCACACCTTTACCGTTGCTGGTCTCTGAAACACCCTCTCCCACTTCCTCAAGTCCTCCCACCTACCTAACTTCTTCCAGTCCTTTACACCTCAACTGAAGGATCGCCTCCTCCAGGAAGTCCTTCTTGACCTCCCCAGGCTGGGTCAAATGCTCTTAAACACACTCAGAATTGACTGTCACAGCACCTGACTCACTTGTCCGTCTCACTCATCCAACCCTGAAGTCCTAGAGGTCAAGGACTGTGTCTGACTCATTTCTGTGTCCCCATGCTGAGCACCAGGCCAGGCCCAGAAAAGGCATCGATACCTCAAGATGAATACATTTTAAAACTAGCAAAATGGCCAGGCATGGTGGCTCACACACACCTGTAATCCCAGCATTTTGGGAGACGAGTGGATCACCTGAGGTCAGGAGTTGAAGACCAGCCTGTCCAACATAGCGAAACCCTGTCTCTACTAAAAATACAAAAATTAGCCAAGAGTGATGGTGCATGCCTGTAATCCCAGCTACTCCAGAGGCTGAGGCAGGAGAATCGCTTGAACCTGGGAGGCGGAGGTTGCAGTGAGCTGAGATCACACCACTGCACTCCAGCTTGGGCGACAGAGGGAGACTCCGTCTCAAGAAAAAAAATAATAATAAAACTAGCAAAATGTAGAAGTCACATAATGCCAAGCATGGGTGGGAGGATGAGGTGCAGCAAGAAGGTTTTATCTGTTGCCGATGGAAGGTTGAAAAATATCCCCCTCCAAACTGATTAGGCGTTAATCCCCAGAATCTGAGAATATCGCCTTATATGGCAAAATATGTGATTAAATTAAGGAGCTTAGGTTGGGAGGGATTATCCTGGATTATCTGGGTGGGCCCTAAATGTAATCACAAGTGTCCTCATAAAAGATGCAAACGGAGATTTCACACACACAGAGGGGAGAGCCACATGGGGACAAAGGCAGAGAATGCCTGGAGCCACCAGAAGCTGCAAAGTCCAAGGAAGGACTCTCCCCTGAAAGCTGGAGAGAGTCCTGCCCTCCTTGAATTCAGCCCAGTGATGCTGATTTCAGATTTCTGGCTTCCAAAAGAAAGAGAGGATGCATTTCTGTTGATTGAAGCCACTGAGTTTGTAGTAATTCATTACAGCAGCCCAGGAAACTAACACAAATGGTACCTCTTTTCTGGAAAACAGTTTGGCAAAACTAAATTATAAAGTTGGTTATGTGCATGACAATGAGGCAGCTATTTCCCTTGAGTTAAGTTCTGCAGAAATGCTTGCCCAAGTCAGCCAAGAGACACATCCAGGAACATTCCTCACAGCATTGTTTATAACGACAAAACCTAAAAACAAGTCACATCTCACCCAAAGGAGAAGGGATAAATAAACTGTGGTCTCTGCACATAATGGAATGTTACATGGTGGGAGAAGGGAATAAACTGTAGCTATTTGCAACAACAAGCATAAATCTCACATACTGACATTAGGTGGGATAAAGAAGCAAGTCACAAAAAAAATGAACTGGATGATTCCATTTATATAAGCTCAAAAACATGTACAGCTAAGCAATACATTGTTTGGGTATTTAAACTATAAAGAAAAGGGAAAAATAAGTAAAGTACATTTCCAGATAGTAGTTCCTTGATAAAAGGAAGGGGCTGCAATGGAGGAAGGGGAGTGGAGAACATAGGTGGCTTACTAGTCCATTGTTTTTTGTTTTTGAGACAGAGATGACTTGCTCTGTCTCCCAGGCTGGAGTACAGTGGCACGATCTCGGCTAACTGCAATCTTTGCCTCCCAGGTTCAAGCGATTCTCCTGCCTCAGCCTCCCAAGTAGCTAGAAAAACAGGCATGCACCACCACGCCCAGGTAATTTTTTTTTTTTTTTTTTTTTCTGAGATGGAGTCTTGCTCTGTCACCAGGCTGGAGTGCAATGGCACAATCTTGATTCATTGCAACCTCTGCCTCCCGGGTTCAAGCGATTCTCCTGCCTCAGCCTCCCAAGTAGCTGGGAAAACAGACATGCACCACCATGCCCAGCTATTTTTTTTTTTTTTAAGACGGAGTCTTGCTCTGTCACCAGGCTGGAGTGCAATGGCACAGTCTCGGCTCACTGCAACCTCTGCCTCCCGGGTTCAAGTGATTGTTCTGCCTCAGTCTCCCAAGTAGCTGGGATTACAGGCATGCACCACCACACCCAGCTAATTTTTGTATTTTTAATACAGACAGGGTTTCACCATGTTGGCCAGGATGGTCTCCATCTCGATCTTGTGATCCGCCAGCCTGAGCCTCCCAAAGTGCTGGGATTACAGGCGTGAGCCACCACGCCCAAACTAATTTTCTGTATTTTTAGTAGAGATGGGGTTTCACCATGTTGGCCAAATTGGTCTCGAACTCCTGTCCTCAAGTGATCTGCCTGCCTCAGCCTCTCAAAGTACTGCGATAACAGGCTTGAGCCACCGTGCCCGGCCATATTAGTTTATTCTTGCATTGCTAGAAAGAGATACCTGAGACTGGGTAATTTATAAAAAATAAAAATAAAAATAAAAAAAGAGGTTTAATTGACTCACTGTTCTGCAGGCTATACAGGAAGCATGATTATTGGGGATTACAATTGAACATGAGATTTGGGTGGAGACATGGATCCAAATTATATCCAATCATTATCTTCTGGGCAAAGAGACCATATATTTTGTTACCTCACTGGCACACATTTGCAAACAAAAAGGGAGGTTGTTAGTAATGATTATGGCAGAAAACAGGTGCAAACCAAAACTGTCCTAGGCAAACCCTAGCACTGGATAGTCCCACTTGATTTCGTGGCCTGGCTGGTGTGGGCATAGGTATTTGTTTCATTAGAGCTTTTTAAAGTGGACGTATAGGACTGGGCACAGTGGCTCACGCCTGTAATCCCATCACTTTGGGAGGTCGAGGTGGGTGGACCACTTGAGGTCAGGAGTCTGAGACCAGCCTGGGCAACATGGTGAAACCTTGTCTCTACTAAAAACACAAAAATTAACCAGCCATGGTGGTGGGCACCTGTAATCCCAGCTACTTGGGAGGTTGAGGCAGGAAAATCACTTGAACTGGGAAGGCGGAGGTTGTGGTGAGCCGAGATTATGCCTCTGCACTCCAGCCTGGGTGACAAGAGCCAGACCCTGTATCAAAAAAAAATTGTTTTAAATAAATAAATAAATAAATAAATAAATAAAGTGGATGTATACATTTTCTATGTCTGATATACTTCATAGATATTTTTTCAGCCAATAAATGAATAAAGTAGTATGAAATTATGATATCGATGTTGGTTTTTGTCCATGGTTCCTGACTCAGAATTCCCACAGCCTTTTTTTTTTTCTTTCCCAAGATGAAATTTCGCTCTGGTTGCCCAGGCTAGAGTGCAATGGCACAGTCTCAGCTCACTGCAACCTCCGCCTCCTGGGTCTAAGTGATTCTCTTGCCTCAGCCTCCTGAGTAGCTGGGATTACAGGCATGCGCCACCACACCCAGCTAATTTTTGTTTTATTAGTAGAGACAGGGTTTCTCCATGTTGGTCAGGCTGGTCTCAAACTCTCGAGCTCAGGTGATCCGCCCACCTTGGCCTCCCAAAGTGCTGGGATTACAGGTGTGAGTCACCGCACCCAGCCCCTATAGCCTTTTTGTAACATTGGGGTGCTTCAGGCCTCAGAAGCCAACCTCAGAAACAGAATCTCTATCTGACCTTCTCCTCCCCTTCTTTCACCTGCTCCATTCTCTCCCCAAAGCAGAAATCTTTCCCCACCTTTCTATCTTGGAGCTGACCATAAGGAAATTCTCTGACTTACCTTGTCTGATAGTAAAATCATAAGACCCTCATTTCAGAAGGGGTCCTGCCCCATAACGCAGAGGAAAGAAGGCTGCACAGAGAGGCCAAGAAGAATCTGAACAGACAGGCTTGCTGGGTTTCCCCCTCAGTCTACTAGCATTAGGTCATTTGCCCTTTTTGTCCAATCACATTTCTACACAGTTGTTGGTCATGGCTATCCCATAAAATCTTCATAAAAGGGCTGGCTGTGTGTGCTGGCCTGTAATCCCAGCACTTTGGTAGGCCGAGGAGGGCAGATTATCTGAGGTCAGGAGTTCAAGGCCAGCCTGGACAATATGGTGAAACCCTATCTCTACTAAAAATACAAAATGTAGCCAGGCATAGTGGCATGTTCCTGTAATCCCAGCTACTCGGGAGGCTGAGGCAGGAGAATCACTTGAACCTGGGAGGCAGAGGCTACAGTGAGCCAAGATCGTGCCACTGCACTCCAGCCTGAGCAACAGAGCGAGACTCCGTCAAAAGAAAAAAAAGAAGCCCAACAGGATAGGGTTTGTAGAGCTTCTGGACAGCCGTGCATGTGGGGGTTCTCAGGGGATGGTGTTCTCCCCACAAGGCTGTTGGAGGGCAGGGAAGCTCCATGCTCTTTCCCCCTTACCTCAAAATATGCATCTCTTCATCTGTATCCTTTGTAAAATCCTTTATAATAAGCTGGTAAATGTATTTCCCTGAGTTCTGTGAGCCACTCTAGCAAATTAATCAAACCCAAAAAGGGGGTCATGGGAACCCAGCCTGAAGTAGGTCAGTAGAAGTTCTGGACACCGGGACTTGTGATTGGTGTTTGAAGGTTGGGGGCAGTCCTGGGGACTGAGCCCCAACCTGACACCTGGATCTGACACCGTCTGCAAGGACATAGTGTCAGAAATGAATTGGAGGATGCTCGGTTGGTGTCCACTGCAGACTCGACTGCTTGCTTAGTGGTGGAGAGAAACCCCTATGCATATGGTCACAGAAGTCGCCTGTGATGGTTGCAGTTGAGGAGTGAGAGCAGAGGAAAAAAATTGAAAACGAAAAAATTGAAAATTGAAAAAATTTTCAATTTTTTCCTCACTCTCAGAGGTGGGTTCCAGTATCAGTTCAGAGTTGTTGTTGTTCTTGTTTGTTTTGTTTTGAGACAGAGTCTCACTCTGTTGCCCAGACTGGAGAGAGGTGGCACGACCTCTGCTGACTGCAACCTCTGCTTCCCGGGTTCAAGAGATTCTTCTGCCTCAGCCTCCTGAATAGCTGGTGCCCGCCACCACGCCCACCTAATTTTTGTATTTTTAGTAGAGACAGGGTTTCATCATATTGGCCAGGCTGGTCTTGAACTCCTGACCTCAAGTGATCTGACCACCTTGGCCTCCCAAAGTACTGGGATTACAGGCGTGAGCCACCACGCCCGGCCTCTGCAGGGTTTTTAGTAGTAACTCCAGACATAGATGCAGACTGGCTAAATTTAGCAGAAAAGGAATTCAACACGGAGAGCCATGAGCTCCCACAATTGCCTGGAAGGCACACACAGAGGACAGGCACACAGTGGGAAACACATTCAGAAACCTGCCCAGGACCAGGCTGCTGAGAACCCCCTAGCTCGTGTCTCTGAACCCTGTCAGCCCACTGACTGCTACTGCTGACCCTGGAACATGGACAGTCCTGCCACTTCCACCCCACCTTCCATCCCTCACCCCAAATTTCTCCTTGTCCCTGCTTCTCTGCCCACTCTGGGCAAATCCCCTGTGGATGCGCCAGGCCCAGTGGCTCATGCCTGTAATCCTAGCAGTTGGGGAGGCCAAGACAGAAGGAGCATTGCTTGAGTCCAAGAGTTCAAGACCAGCCTGGGCAATATAGCAGGACCCCAATCCAAAAAAAAAATCATCGGTGGATACAGCTGATTAGTCAGTTACAAGGGATGCTGGGAAATGGAGTACAGACAACCTGGCTTCCTTGAGGTGTGCTCTGCCTGTCCCCCTGAGAGCCATAATCCAGTGAAGTGACAAATTCAGCATGGGGAGACAATCACTGAGCAGTGGAAACATGGAAAGCCTACAGTGTTTGCCCTGCCAGGTATGTCAGAGACTAAGGGCAGGCACCAAAGTGGATCCTAAAGTCCTAAAGGATCTTTTTTTTTTTTCTAAGAAAGGGTCTTTCTCTGTTGCCCAGCTGGAGTGCACTGGTGTGATCATAACTCATTGCAGCCTCAACTCCTGGGCTCAAGCAAGCCTTCTGCCTCAGCCTCCAGAATAGCTGGGACTGGGAATACAGGTGCACACCACCATGCCTGGCTAATTTTTGTATTTTTTGTAGAGATGGGGTCTCATTGTGTTGCCCAGGCTGGTCTCAAACTCCTGGGCTCAAGCAATCCACCTACCTCAGCCTCCTGAAGCACTGGGATTAGAGGTGTGAGCCACTGTGACCATCCCTAAAGGATTTTATCAGCCACTTCACACTCCCTTCCCCAGATGAAGCCTCTGGACCAGATGGGCCCCTAACTGGGGCAACCATGGCCCCCTGATTCAAAGCCATCAACCCATTGGCTGGCCAGTAGCCAATCAGAGCCTCTCCCATGAGAAGAGACTCTCAAACTTTCTCCATTCACAGTGTCCTTAGAATGTCAGGGTTTTCAGCCAGGCACGGTGGCTCAGGCTTGTAATCCCAGCACTTTGGGAGGCCAAGGTGGGTGGATCACTTGAGGTCAGGAGTTCAAGACCAGCCTGGCCAACATGGTGAAACTCCATTTCTACTAAAAGTACAAAAAAATTAGCTGAGCATGGTGGCATGTGCCTGTAATCTGAACTACTCAGGAGGCTGAAGCAGTAGAATCGCATTGCTTAGACCTGGGGGGACGGAGGTTGCAGTAAGCCAAGATCATGCCATTGCACTCCAGCCTGGGTGACAGAGACTCTGTCTCGAAAAAAAAGGAATGGTCAGGGTTTTCACCAGATGCAGTGGCTCACGCCTATAATCCTAGCACTTTGGGAGACTGAGGCGGTGGATTACTTGAGGTCAGGAGTTCAAGACCAGCCTGGCCAACATGGTGAAACCTATCTCTGCTAAAAATACAAAAATTAGCTAAGTGTGGTGGTGGGCGCCTGTAATCCCAGCTACTTGGGAGGCTGAGGCAGGAGAATCACTTGAACCCAGGAGGCAGAGACTGCAGTGAGCTGAGATTGTGCCACTGCACTCCAGCATGGGTGACAGAGCGAGATTCTGTCTCCAAAAAAAAAAAAAAAAAGGAATCTTAGGGTTTTCTTTTTTTTTTTTCCAGGGTGGCCTTAGGCCAAAAGAAATACCTAACAGTTCCATTTGTTAAGTAGTTACATCAAGCAACTTAATAACTATTTATGGCCTAACAACTTAGCAGCCATTTGAAAAGATAAATTGAAATGAAAAATATTTTTCATTCATTCTTAAGTATCCATACTTGCTGTTGAATGGAAAGTGTGTATCTGTTGGGCACTGCACAAATTCTCGAACCTCGGAATCAGATCGGGCACTGCCTCATTTCCTGTTCCATGCTGATTTTTGGCTACTAATTGCTTTTTATTACAGCAATCACGGAAAACCCAGCTTGCAAAAAGATGACATCGTGGAAAGGGATGTAGTGCGATCTAACGCTGAAACTGTAAGCTCCTTTAGCCAGTAGTTTGGGAAGTATCTGAGATATGTGAACTTTCACTGTATTTGCTTTGAAAATGTAAATATCCCCTGCTGTACCTGTGAGTTTGTGGGGAACCCCAGTGCCTTGGCACACAATTTGAAAATTGCAGCTTCCAGGGTGTAAACTGAGTGACAGAGAGTAGCTGGCCAAACAGAGGTGGAATCAGGGAAGAGATGGATGGTTTTAGCCTGAAGCATGCTGACAACCAGAGAAAAACCTATTTGCAGAGAGAAGAGGAGGAAATAAAAATAAAGATGAGAAGCCAGGAAGTCCTAGAAGGAGCAAAAAAAAAAAAAAAAAAAAAAAAATGCAATTATCTGATGTGGTACTCACTGCGACTAGATTGCACAATCTGACCCCTGAATCAATTTCTCTCTCTTTTTTTTTTTTTTCTGTTTTTTGTTTTTTGAGACCGTCTCGCTGTCGCCCAGCCTGGAGTGCAGTGGTGTGATCTTGGCTCACTGCAACCTCCGCCTCCTGGGTTCAAGCAATTCTCCAGCTTCAGCCTCCCGAGTAGCTGGGACTACAGGCTCATGCCACCACGCCTGGCTAATTTTTTATATTTTTAGAAGAGACGGGGTTTCACCATGTTGGCCAGGCTGGTCTCGAACTCCTGACCTGCCTCGGCCTCCCAGCTGGGATTACTGGCGTGAGCCACTGCACCTGGCCCCGAATCCATTTGTGATGTTGAATTTATGGTGGGTGGCACTAAATGAGTGCCTCCCTCACCTTTTCCCAGACCCAGGAAATGGCGGCAATTCCATCCTTCCAGTTGCTCAGGCCAAAACTTTGGATCCTCCCAGACTCTTTTTCTCTCCCATTCCATGCCCAATTCCTTATCAAATTGTGTCACCTCTGCCTCCAACACACAGCAGTCCCCCGTTATCCTCAGGGGACATGCTCCAAGACTCCCTGTGGATGCCGGAAACTGAGGACAGTCCTGAAGCCTGCATAGACTGTTTTTTTGATCTGATAACTGGGATGGCTACCAAGTGACACAAAAGGATGTCCCAGAACAGAGGAGGACAGGCAAGATTCCATCATGCTACTCAGAACGGCACTCAATTTAAAACTTACGAGTTATTTATTTCTGGAATTTTTCTATTTTATGATTTTCTGACTGTGGTTGACCGTGGGTAACTGAAACCACAGAAAGTGAAACCGCAGAGAAGCAGGGGACGACTGTCCATCTAAAATCGGACCACTTCTCCCCGTCTCCAAGTTACTGGTCCGCCACTTCTCACCTGGGCAAGGCAGTTCCGGGGTCCAAACTCTCAGACGAACCCATCTCACTCAGAATAAAAGCCAAAACCCATAACATTGCCACAGGGCCCTATGGGAATAAGCCTCAACCTCCTCTTATAACATAACCCCTTGCTCCACTTTCACTGACACCATTCCAGCCACATAGGGCTCTTTTTTTTTTTTTTTTTTTTTTAGAGAGAGAGAGAGAGAGCCTGGAAAAGTAATTCTCGTGTCTCAGCCTCCCAAGTAGCTAGGATTACAGGCATGCCCCACTACACTCAGCTAATTTCTGTATTTTTAGTAAATACGGGGTTTCACGATATTGACCAGGCTGATCTCGAACTCCTGACCTCAGGTGATCTGCCGGCCTTAGCCTCCCAAAGTGCTGGGATTCCAGGCAAGAGTCACTGCGCTTGGCACCTTTCTGTTCTTAAGACATGGCAGGCACCTGCCCTCGGGGACTGCACTGGCTGTTCTCTCTGCCTGCCACCTTATCCCCCAGATACCTTCATGGCTCACTTCCTCACTTCCCTCAGTCTTTGCTCAAATGTCACTTTACCTGTGTGTCCTCCTCTGACCACCTGTATAAAATAAAACCAGCACGCCCCTCCCTGGGCCCTCACCTTTGGGAGGGAGTACTGAGTTGCAGGAGCTGAGACAGTCAAGCGTAAGGGGGTTCCCAAAGAAAAACACCAACCGGCCTGCGCACTGGGAGGAGCGTGCACGGGGGTGGAGCCACAGAAATTCCCACCATTTGCAGCGGGGAGGAGCCTGGCCCCTCCTCTTCCTGGGTGGAACCTGGGATTCAATTTGTGAGGCGGGAGGCGCTCCAGGAGAACTCTGACCTTGCGGAGGAGGGTCCGTTTCCCTTTTTGCCTTTTCACCCAATAAAGCCAGCCCTCCTCATCCTTCAAATTGTCTGCAAGCCTAATTTTTTGTGGCCGTGTGACAAGGATCCAGCTCTTAGCTGAACTAAAGCGAGAGTCCTACAACACTGACATTGACACTTTCGTTTTTTTGAAACAAATATTTCCTGAGCAACTACTATGTGCCAGACATTCAGCTGGGCACTGAAGGAAAAATGGCTCCTTCGGTTTGAAGCCAGCTGCCTCTAATCGCCCAAAGTTGATGTCTTAGATCACACTCCTCAGATAACCATGCTTCCTTCCTCTCCCCTACTGGGGTAGTGTAATTTAGAACTGCATGGAAATCCTGAGTAAGATCGCCTAGAGAAGTCCCCATTGCAGGCCTCTGCAGGTCCCGTCACCATGCCTTGCCCTGCACATCTAGTCACCACTGAGGATTGTGGGTGGCGAGGATGGCCCATGGAAGACTTCAGCTCCTTTAGTCTGTGCACAGGCTGTGAGGGAAATCCCAGGGACTGGGCTGCGGGGACCAAGAGGAAGATCTCATGGCCAGGCCATTGGAATAACTTGGTTTTGAACTTTTCTTTTCTCTCTCTCTCTCTCTCTCTCTTTTTTTTTTTTTTTTTTTTTTTTTTTTTTTTTTTTTTTTGAGACAGAGTCCAGCTCTGTTGCCCAGTCTGGAGTGCAGTGGTGTGATCTCGGCTCACTGCAACCTCTGCCTCCTGGGTTCAAGCAATTCTCCTGCCTCAGCCCCGCAGTAGCTGAGATTACAGGTGCCTGCCACCATGCCTGGTTCATTTTTATATTTCAGTAGAGACAAGGTTTCACCAATGTTGGCCAGGCTGGTCTTGAACTCCTGATCTCAGGTGATCCACCTGCCTTGGCCTCTCAAAGTGCTGGGATTACAGGTGCGAGCCACTGTGCCCGGCCTCAAACTTTTCTTTTCTTTCTTTCTTTCCTTTTTTTTTTTTTTTTCCTTTGAGACCGAGTCTCACTCTATTACCCAGGTTGGAGTGCAGTGGCACAGCTCACTGCAGCCTCACCCTTCTGGGCTCAGGTCATTCTGCCACCTCAGCCTCCCGAGTAGCTGGGAGCACAGGCATACACCAAAACACCTGGCTAATTTTTGTATTTTTTGTAGAGATAGGGTTTTGCTATGTCGGCCAGGCTGTTCTTGAACTCCTGGGCTCAAGTGATCCTCCCGCCTCAGCCTCCTAAAGTGCCAGAATTACAGGCATGAGCCACCACACCCAGCTGATTTCTGACTTTTCTAACTTACATATTTACATGTGTGGTATGTGGCCTCCATTTATACTCTCATCCCGGACCATGCTGATATTTCAGGTAGGTTCTAGATTCTGGTATAGGAATGGCAAATACATGGCAAGCCTACTGTGACTTCCCTCTCCCTGACTGTGGCAGACATCAGCAATGGATCACAGCACTCTTTCTCCCTGAGAGGCAGCCTCAGAACTGTCTCTCACACAGCCCCACCAGCAGCCACTCCTCATCACCCATCCACACAGGAGGTGCAAGGGGATTTCCTTCCCTATTCTAGCATTTTCTACATGGCAGCCTGCTCTGCAGCCCACAACATTCAGCAAGAGGCCTCAGTCTTGCCCGGAAACTTTTTCTCCGGTTAAAAAGAAACCGCTGATGCTAGATGTTAGTAGAAAGTAGATAAACAACACTTGAATACTGTCTTTGGTGTGGCTCAGAAAGTTCTGATGTTATAAGAAGAAAAACAATGAATAAAATAATTTTCCATTTGGGGAGCAATTACTTATATTAAAAACATTTTTTAAACCTACTCTTTCCTCTGAAGAGATTAATGTTTTGCATTAAGGCCTAACACATTCTGACTCTCAGGATTCTTTTGGCAGGACAGAAAATCCTCATGGCTTTTTTTTTTTTTTTTTTTTAAGAGACAACGTCTCACTATGTTGCCCAGGCTGGTCTCAAACTCCTTGGCTGAAGTGATCCACATGCCTCAGCCTCCAAAATTGCTGAGATTACAGGCATGAGCCACCACACCAAGCCCCTGATGGCTCTTTTCATTTGAACAATTTATTTTCCTTCTCTGTGTGGATCTCTGTTTCTGCACCTTTTTCTTTCTGTCTCTATTTCTTTTATCTCTCTGTGTATCTCTATAAGTGCATTTGTCTTTCTCAGTCTCAATCTCTTCGTCTCTTCCTTTGCCCCTCTCTTCCTCAAAGGGCTGGCAGTCCGTCTCTTTATGGGAATCTCTGTCATGCAGTGTTTGTGGGTGTGTCTCTGACTTTCTATTATTATTATTATTATTATTATTATTAAAGATGGGGTCTCACTCTGTCACCCTGGCTGGAATGCAGTGGCACGATCTTGGCTTACTGCAGCCTCAACCTCCTGGGCTCTAGTTATCCTGCCACCTCAGCCTCCCAAATAGCTGGGACTATAGGCACTGGCCATCATGTCTGGCTAATTTTTGTATTTTTTGTAGAGCCAGGGTTTCGTCATGTTGCCCAGGCTGGTCTCAAACTCCTGACCTCAAGTGATCTGCCTGCCTCAGCCTCCCAAAGTGCTGGGATTACAGGTGTGAGCCACCGTGCCCGGCTGTCTGACTTCCTTTGTCTCCGTCTCTGTATGTGGATCCCTCATTCTCAATCTTTGTCTATTTCTCTCTTACACTGTATGTTGTATATGACTGACTTTCTCTATGTGACTCTATATCATCCAGCTTTCTTTTTCTGTCTGTCTCTCTGTGAAGTTTATCTTTCTGTTTCTGTGTTGCTCTATCCCTTCACGTCAGTTTCTCTTGAGTTTCCTCTCCCTTTCCCCATTTCTCTCTCTCTCTCTGCTCTTTTCCCTCCCCCAACCCCTTGCCTCCAATCCACCCCCATTTCTCTTTTTTCTCTCCCTTCTCCCCTCCCCTAGAGTCTCAAGATTGGGGCCAGGCAGCAAGATAGTGAATATAAAGTGAAAAGTCACCTGGAGATTTCCAGGCCACCAGATGTGCAACGTATTCAGACAGAACAGCTGGATCATTTAACAGCTTCCTTGTTTTCCCCCGGAACATCCGCCGCAGGGGCGTCTAACACAGCATGTCTACGTGAAGACACGCACCTGTGTGCCCCTGTGTGTTCCCTCATGAGACCCTGTGCAAAAGTCACCATTGTCTGAAAGCCTCACTTGTATCCTTTAATGTAATCTGATTCAAATTTCTTCCCCTGCAACTTCCCTCTTCTCCTCCTCCTACCTAACATAGCTAAAAACCTGGTGCTGTTTAATCATCTCAAATACTTTTAATTGGCATCCTGTGATCTTCAAGTGATCTTGTGAGTGAGGGGTTTGGAAAGATAAGATAAAATGAGGAAGGAAGTCTAAAGAAAGGCCTGGAAAGAGCTGGAAAGAAAACCCTCAAATTCAGGGCTAGGCATGGTGGCTCACACCTGTAATCATGGCACTTTGGGAGGCCAAGGTGGGTGTATTTCTTGAGACCAGGAGTTTGAGACCAGCCTGGCCAACATGATGAAATCCCTTCTCTACTAAAAATACAAAAATTAGCCTGGCATGATGGTGGGCACCTGTAATCCCAGCTACTCAGGAGGCTGAGGTGGGAGAATTGCTTGAACCTGGGAGGCGGAGGTTACAGTAAGCCAAGATCACACCACTGCACTCGAGCCTGGGTGACAGAGCAAGACCCTGTCTCAAAAAAACAAAAACAAATACAAAACTCAAATTCAGGTCACTGCATTGTTCTTGGCCCCATTTTACAGATGAAAAAACTGACAGGCAAACTCTAGAATCCAAAAGCTCAAAAGAACGTGTACTCCAACCCCGAACTCCTAGCTCAGCATGCAACTCAACCGCCAGCATCACAGACAAAGCAAAGCTGAAAAAGACCTCACACATGGGGCTGCATGGTGCAGAGAGCATTGCCTCAGCCTCTCATGTTGGCTAGACAACCCTGAGCTCAAATCCCTTCCCTGGGACTTAGAAGCTGCCGACTTGGGCAAGCCATGTCAGCTCTCTGAGCCTCGGTTTCCTTATCTGTAGAATGGTAATAATAACAGTATCTTGACCAGGCGTGGTGGCTCACACCTGTAATCCTAGCACTTTGGGAGGCTGAGGCGGGGGATAACCAGAGGCCAGGAGTTCGAGACCAGTATGACCAACATGGTGAAACCCCATCTCTACTAAAAATACAAAAATTAGCCAGGCATGGTGGCGGGCACCTGTAATCCCAGCTACTCGGCAGTCTGAGGCAGGAGAATCACTTGAACCTGGGAGGCAGAGGTTGTGAGCTGAGATCGTGCCATTGCACTCCAGCCTGGGCAACAGAACGAGACTCCGTCTCAAATTAATAATAATAATAATAGTAATAACAACAGTATCTCTCTGTCAGAGGGGTGTTGTGAAGATCTGATCAAACGAGACATGTAGAGTTACAAGACGATAGTAAGGACTAGAAAATGTATGTTGTTGTTGTTAGAATTAGTATTAGTACAAAACTGAGGCCCAAGTTTATATAAATTAGGTAACGGCAGATCCAGACTTAGCAGCTGGTCTCCCAGCTCTCACTCCAGCGTAGTATTCTTCCTTATCTTTTTTCTTTTTTCTTGACGTGGAGTCTTGCTGTGTTGCTAGGCTGGAGTGCAGTGGTGTGATCTCAGCTCACTGCAACCTCCACCTCCCAGGTTCAAGTGATTCTCCTGCCTCAGCCTCCTAAGTAGCTAGGACTACAGGGGTGTGCCACCACACCTGGCTAATTTTTTCTGTTTTTAGTAGAGATAGGGTTTCACCACGTTGGCCAGGCTGGTCTCAAACTCTTGACCTCAAGTGATCTGCCCGCCTATGCCTCCCAAAGGGCTGGGATTATAGACGTGAGCCACCGCAGCCGGCCCGGTGTATTTTCACCAAGAGAGTTTCTTGCTACTTACTCCGCCCACCAAAAACAGTGATAATGCTAACTATTTTAGTTATTACAGCTGACACTCTGTGTTCCAGACCCCATCTCAACACCTTATATCTGCTCATTGAATCATCGTGACAGCCTTGTAACATAGGTCCCATCTTATCCTTAGTTTATAGATGAGGAAACTGAGGCCCAGAGAGCAGGAGAACCTTGCCCAAGGTCACACAGCTAGTAGACAGCAGGGTTAGGACGCAAAGGCAGGCAGCTGGCCCCAGAGTCCACCTTGTAATATCTGCACTCACTGCTTTTCGTTAAACTTCTTGGGGATTTACCGCAAATCATGGTTACTTTTCTTTACTATTCTCTCTATAAATATCAATTGACTTTCACTTACGCAAATAATACGTGAATACATTCTAAAAAACAAAAACAAAATTAGGGCATTACTGACAAAACTAAACTCTGCTTTGATGTTACTCTTATTTTCCACTGTGAGCAATTTGGTAAGAATCTTCTCAGCCTTTTGCCTGCACGTTTACATATGTACTTTACTGCCACTTTGCAGACCCTTCCCGCTGGGCCTCTAGAAAACAGTAGCTGAGACAGCAAACTTGAGACTGAAGGAAGGTTGTGGGGGCTGGAGATGGTATCACTTTCTGTTTTCCGTAGATCAGTTACCTATAAATATTCTGAAAACTTCCTGGCAGGTGGCTCAGTCAATGGGCCAGCAAGTTGGATGCATAATTAGGTTTCCTTGGCTATTTGCAAAATGCTGGGATTACAGGTGTGAGCCACAGCACCTGGCCTAATTTTTGTACAGTAGAGACAGAGTTTCAACATTTGGCCAGGCTGGTCTTGAACTCCTGACCTCAGGTGATCTGCCCACCTCAGCTCCCCAAAGTGCTGGGATTACAGACATGTGCCACTGTGCCTGTCCTCATCCACAGCCTTTTTGGGGGTGGGGAGGTTGTTTTGTTAGTTTGGGGACCAGAGGAGAAACCAATCAGACAATTCCATACCTGCTTCTCTGCCCTACCCATTGCAAGGCCCAACCCCTGCCAGTCTGAATTAATATGGAGTTTACATTTGAAAAGTAAGTGTTTTATTAAGTATTCTGGGGCACGAACAGGCCTGGTTCCCCAGGTATTAGAGAAACTTGTCCCCTAATGTCTGTGCTTCCTTATTCCTTTGGTAACAAAACTACACATTGCTGAGTGTGGTGGCTCATGCCTGTAATCCCGGCACTTTGGGAGGCTGAGGCGGGTGGATCACGAGGTCACGAGTTTGAGACCAGCTTGGCCAATATGGTGAAACTCCGTCTCTACTAAAAATACAAATATTAGCTGGGTGTGGTGGCACGCACCCGTAGTCCCAGTTACTCAGGAGGCTGAGGCAGGAGAATCGCTGGAACCCAGGAGGCAGAGGTTGCAGTGAGTCGAGATGGCACTACTGCACTCCAGCCTGGGTGACAAAGCAAGACTCCATCTCAAAAAACAAAACAAAACAAAACAAAAAACAAAAAAACTACACATGGCCATCTGGAATATAGATGACACTTCATTGTGTCAGAGGCATTGGAACCAGAGCGACTCCATCTTGAACAGGGGCTGGCTAAAATGAGGCTGAGACTTGCTGTACTGCATTCCCAGGAGGTTAAGCATCTTAGTCACAGGTTAAGATAGGAGGTCAGCAGAAGATACAGGTCATAAAAACCCCACTGATAAAACAGGATGCAGTAAAGAAGCTGGCCAAAACCCGCCAAAACCAAGATGACAACGAAAGTGACTTCTGGTCATCCTCACTGCTCCTTATACACTAATTATAATGCATTAGCTTGGCCAGGCACAGTGGCTCACACCTCTAATCTCAGCACTTTGGGAGGCCGAGGCAGGCAGATCACCTGAGGTCAGGAGTTCAAGACCAGCCTGGCCAACATGGTGAAAACCCATCTCTACTAATAATATGAAAATTAGCCAGGGGTGGTGGTGCACGCCTGTAATTCCAGCTACTCGGGAGGCTGAGGCAGGAGAATTGCTTGAACCTGGAAGGCAGAGGTTGCAGCGAGCTGAGATTGTGCTGCTGCACTCCAGCCTGGATGACAGAGTGAGACTTTGTCTCAAAACAAACAAATAAACAAACAAACAAAAAAAAAATATATATATATATATATAGCAGCAATGACTGCTTCCTGGCCATGTGACCTTGGGCAAATGACTTCACCTCTGTGTGTGTGTGTGTGTGTGTGTATTTTATATGTGTATATATATGTATATATTTAATATAATGCATTAGCTGCTAAAAGACACTCCCACCAGCACCATGACAGTTTACAAATGCCACGGCAATGTCTGGAAGCTACTGACAGAGCAGGAGCACCATAATCTCAGACAAACACCACTACTTTAAGTTCCAGCTCCCTTTCCAGCTTCATGCATTTCAAGGAAATCACTTCTCTTCTAACTACAAGCAGCCAGAAAGAGCAGACAGTAAAACACAGATAAGACAGCTTGGGTACAGAGGGAGGTAGGGGGAAAGTCTCTTAGGTAACTGCCAAACTTCACCCTCATACATTGGGCCCCAGTAAAACAGTGGGCCTTAAATAAGCATATTCCTTTCCCTTCAGGTGCACTAAGATAGGGAAGCTAAAAGCAGACTCAGAGGATGTGCCTGCAGCTGCAGGAAGATGTTTGGGAACAAACACACAACTCTCTCTCCCAGATAAGCACAACAAAGAGACACAGAAGCAGCTCAAGCCTCTGATAAACTCTCCCATCCTGAATCCTTAAAAATTCTTAGTCTGTAAGACAGTGTGCCCCTGACAACTCAGCCAGAAGCTCCTCTCAGGTTTGTTTTCTCTAAAATAAACCTGTCTTGACTGGTGAGCCACCTTTCATGCTTCTTTCCTCTTTCTTTAATTTTTATAGTTACCCTATATGGTCTAAAAGGAAGAAGAACTCTCAGTTCCAGGAAATCCCTGCCCCTTTCCCAGAACACCTATGAAGAATCCACCCCTTTAGCCTATGATCAAGAAATAATTATAAAAATAGCCAACCAGCAGCTCTCAGAGCTGCTCTCTTTACGGAGAAGCCATTCTTTTAATTTTAAATTAAAAAAAAAAATTTTTTTTTTTTGAGACAGAGTCTCACTCTGTCACCCAGGCTGGAGTGCAGTGGTGGCATGATCTCGGCTCACTGCAACCTCTGCCTCCTGGGTTCAAGTGATTCTCTTGCCTCAGCCTCCCAAGTAGCTGGGACTACAGGCAAGTGCCACCACGCCCAGCTAATTTTTTGTATTTTTAGTAGAGACAGGATTTCATCATGTAAGCCAGGATGGTCTTGATCTCCTGACCTCATGATCCACCCACCTTGGCTTCCCAAAGTATTGGGATTACAGGCATGAGCCACTGTGCCCGACGTTTAATTTGTTTTAAGTTTTTTGAGACAGGGTCTCACTCTGTCACCCAGACTGGAGTGCCATGTCACAATCTCAGCTCACTGTACCCTCTGCCTCCTGGGCTCAAGTGATCCTCCCACCCCAGCCTGCTGAGTAGGTGCAACTACAGGCACATGCCACCATGTACAGCTAATTTTTGTGTGTGTGTGGAGATGGAGTTTCACCATGTTGCCCAGGGTGGTCTTGAACTCCTGGACTCAAGTGATCCGCCTGCCTCGGCCTCCCAAAGTGCTGGGATTACAGGCAAGAGCCACTGCACCTGGCTCATTCTTTTTTTCTTTACTTCTCTAATAAATTTGCTTTCACTTTATGGACTTGCCCTGAATTCTTTCTTGTGCAAGATCCACGAACCCTCTCTTGAGGTGTGGATCAGGATTCCTTTCCAGTAATAATTGCAGCTCTGTGGTAGTGATATGATCATATGATTACCTTCCAGCCAATGGGATGTACACAGAAATAGTATGTACAAGTTGTAGGAAGTGTCCTTAAAAATAAGGGACATGCTCTTTGCTTCCCCTTTGCAAGCTTCTCTATTGCTGGAATACAGACATGATGGCAGGTGCTACAGCAGCTGTCTTGTGTCTCAAGAGGGCAGACAACTGTTAAGGACAGCATAAAAATAAGATGGAAGGAGCCAAGGTACCTGACAATTATGGAACTGCCATTGAGCCCAAGTCTACCTGCATGTACTGTGAACCCCAAAAATTTGAGACAGGTCTCAGTTAATTTAGAAAGTTTATTTTGCCAAGGTTGAGGATGTGTGCCCATGACACAGCCTCAGGAGGCCCTGATGACATGTGCCCAAGGTGGTCAGAGCACAGCTTGGTTTTATACATTTTAGGGAGACATGAGACATCGATGAACATATGTAAGATGAACATTGGTTAGGTCCAGAAAGGTGGGACAACTGGAAGTGGGGGAGGGAAGGAGGCTTTCAGGTCACAGGTAGGTGAGAGACAAATGGGGGCATTCTTTTGAGTTTCTGATTAGCCTTTCCAAAGGAGGCAATCAGGTATGTGTTTATCTTAGTGAGCAGAGGGATGACTTTGAATAGAATGGGAGGCAGGTTTGCCATAAGCAGTTCCCAGCTTGATTTTTCCCTTACTTAGTAATTTTGGGGGCCCAAGGTATTTTCCTTTCACAATACCTTTATATGAAAGAGAAATAATCTTCTATCTTATTTCAGTCACTGCTAGTTGGTGTCTATTTGTTAAAGTGACTGAAGTTTTTTTTGTTTGTTTGTTTGTTATTGTTTTTTTTAAGTCTCACGCTGTTGCCCAGCCTGGACTACAGTGGTATGATCTCAGCTTACTGCAACCTCTGCCTCCCAGGTTCAAGTGATTCTCCTGCCTCAGCCTCCCAAGTAGCTGGGATTACAGGTGCACGCCACCATCTAATTTTTGTATTTTTAGTAGAGATGGGGTTTTGCCATGTTGGCCAGGCTGGTCTTGAACTCCTGACCTCAGGTGATCCACCCACCTCAGCCTCCCAAAGTGCTGGGATTACAGGCGTGAGCCACCACACTCAGCCTAGTTGTTTTAAAACTAACACAGGCCAAGGTTATAGAAATTTCAGACAATGAAAACAAACAAGCGGTCCCATCTACTCAGGAGGCTGAGGTGAGAGGATCATTTGGGCCTAGGAGGTTGAGGCTATAGTGAGCCATGATTGCACCACTGCACTCCAGCCTGGGCAACAGAGTGAGACCCTGCCTGAAAAAAAATATATAAAAAAACAAATACAGACCATTGCTCAGAGTGACAAGTTGTAGATTAGAGGAGTAGGGAAAGAAAGATCGGTGAGACTTTTGGGAGAGCATGGAGGGCACTGGACTGCTTCAGATAGTGTGGAAGGCATTAGAAGTGGGACAGCAGTGGCAGAGATTAAAGGGTTAATAGCCCAGGACCATCAGCCATCATAGGTAAGCAATGAAGAGACATTTCAGGAATTAAGTGAGTGATTCTGTGAACTGGGGTCAGGGACAAGCCTCAGCCTCTATATCTATAAAATGGGTTGCTAATGCTAACAAATGGAATAAAATAATAAAATGGTGTTGTGATGATGAAAAGAGACACAGTTCTTAACATGTTGCCTGACCCACAGGATGCACACAATATACGTTAGCAATTATTTTTATTATTATTATTATTACTATTACTATTATTATCTCCTGCTATGACTGGCCCAGCTAGTCTTCCAGCTCTCCTGCTACTGAAATGCCTTCCCCCAAGTTGTCATGGGGGAACCTGAAACAGTGACAGTCTATTCTATTCCTTTCAGACAGTACAAGGGCCTGCAGAAAAGGCTCTTGGAGGTAATGTTCTCTCCACAAATGAAGGGGAGACCAGCACAAGATCCTAGACTCAAAGCCTTCTGTCATGACTGGATGTGACTTTTCAAGGTGTCTTCCTTGGGAGATGGGGAGGTGTATTTTGAGTGCAGACGGGACAGAAACAACTATTTGTAACCATAGGGCAAACATCGTAGAACGTATTATTGTTCTTAATTTTTCACTCCCTTCTCTGTTTCCCACCAACTGACTTAGCCATACGGCATGCTTTGGCCAACAGAATGTGTAATACCCATCACATCCACCTAACAGCTCTAAGAGGCATTGCTAGGGTTTTCTCCTGCTTTCTTACAAGTTTCCCTTCTGCAACAAGAATGGGTGTGTCCCGTAAGGCCCCAGAATGAAAAGACACACAAAGCAGAGCCCAGTGGAGACACAGCTGCAGCCACTGACATTAACAAGAGCAAGAAATCCACATGTATTGTTGTAAACCATTGAGATGTGAGGGTTGCTTGTTATGCAGCAAAGCTGACTTACACATCTGCCCCAGGGTTCTGGGAAGGACCAAAGGATGTGGAAGAAGATGGACCTCAGTTCGAATCCCAGGTCTTCCCAACATTGAATCCTAGGTGACTTTGAACAAGTCGCTTTACCTCCTGGGACTCCATTTTCCTCATCGGTGAAATGAGGATAATAATACTGCTTGTAAGTCATAGGGTTATGGTAAGGATTAGATGAGATCTTGTCCATAAAGGGCTTGGAGTTGAGAAAGGGCTCTGTTAATAGGAGGTACAAGGAAAAGTTCAACTGATATTTCAGATCCCAAGCCTGACGAAGGCCTGACCTTGATCTCAAAGTGGAATTATAACCTTGCTGAACTATCCAGGCTAAATAATCTAGATCTAGATATCTGTATCTATATATATCTATATCCATATAGGTATCTAGATCTAGATCTAGATTATTTAGCCTATATGTGTGTGTATATATATACACACACATAATTTGGGTTAACAAGAACCCCACAACAGCCTCAAGTTTAAGCTGCACTGGCCAGGTGTCGTGGCTCACACCTATAATCCCAGTACTTTGGGAGGCTGCGGCAGATGGATCACTTGAGGTCAGGAGTTCGAGACCAGCCTGACCAATGTGGCAAAACCCCATCTCTATTAAAAATACAAAAATTAGTCAGGAATTGTGGCACACAACTGTAATCCCAGCTCCTTAGGAGGCTAAGGCAGAAGAATCGTTTGAACCTGGGAAGCGGAGGTTGCAGTGAGCTGAGATGGTGCCACTGTACTCCAGCCTGGGTGACAGAACAAGACTCCACCTTAAAAAAAAAAAAAAAGCTACACCAACTTCTTTCCTCCACACTCCTCTTGCCAACCTCAGGCCTCTGAAGGAAACCCTCTCCCACAAAAAAAAATAAAATAAAAACACAAGAACAGAAAACCCACAGCTCAGGGTGCTGCTTAAGGCTGGCTTGAACCATGATCATTCACAATGCATGGCAATTTTGTTTATGTTGATCTTATCAATACGTGTCCTTCCTCTTGGGCTGTTTGGGAAGCAAAGTTGGTCCACCCTTCAAAGTTTGCCTGCTCTTGGCTTGACTGGATGACCTCGAACTTTCAAGCAAGTTTTTATGTTGTGGAAGTGGCCCATTGAGCAAGTTTTTATGATGTGGAAGAGGTCTGTGAACACACAATTTCACACCGATGCACGCAAACCTGCATGCATATACAACCATTTATATACATGCACATACAACCACTTATATATACATGCACACAAAATTTTTTTTTTTTTGAGATGGAGTCTTGCTCTATTGCCCAGGCTGGAGTGCAGTGGCATGATCTCAGCTCACTACAACCTCCACCTCCCAGAGTCAAGCAATTCTCCTGCCTCAGCCTCCCGAGTAGCTGGGAATACAGGCATATGCCACCACACCTGGCTGTTTTTGTTGTCGGCTGTTTTTGTTGTTGTCGTTGCTTTGTTTTGTTTTTGTATTTTTAGTAGAGACAGGGTTTACACCATGTTGGTCAGGCTGGTCTCGAACTCCTGACCTCCTGATCTGCCTGCCTCTGCCTCCCAAAGTGCTGGGATTACAGGCATGAGCCACCACGCCCAGCAAAGATTTTCTTAGCCAGTTTCCTGCTTAGGTGACTTCCAAGCTTTTTCTAAGCTGCTTGTTCTGTTTGCAATTACAAAAGACATTGACATGTAGAGGCAGTATGTGTAGAGGGTGGAACTTTAGGCTCTGACTTAGTTTGAGTTCCTCCCAAAACAGACTCAGAGACAAGGATTCTACTGCAAGTTGTTTATTTGGAGGGTGATTCCAGGAAATATCAGGAAGAGGGTAAGAGAAGGAAGTTAATAGAAGGGTATTTTATCAAGCAGATTACCACTGCAGCAACCGGGGCATTCTGTTTGGGAATGCCAGGAGCTGGGTAGAACACACTTCAGAGTTATCCCATCTGTGGATCACTTGAGGTCATGAGTTTGAGAACAACATGGTAAAACCCCATCTCTACTAAAACTACAAAAATTAGCTGGGCGTGGTGGCAGATGCCTATAATCCCAGTTACTTAGGAGGCTGAGGCAGGAGAATCACTTGAACCTGGGAGGCAGAGATTGCAGTGAGCCAAGATCACGCCACTGCACTCCAGCCTGGGCAGCAGAGCGAGACTCTGTCTCTAAATAAAAAAATAAATAAAAACAGGGTTATCCCATCTGAGGGGCGAGGGAGCTGGGGTATTTATCCACCAACCCTTGTCAGTCACTGGTTGAAAGATGTTCCCAGAGCAAGCTAACTTCTTGGAACTACTGATTTGCCCCCAGACTTGTTGAGCAAGCCCTGGTGGACAGAGCCAAGTACAGCTGCTGGCAGCAGGTCCACAACTAGAGGGAGGCAAGTGAGGTGACTAGTGTGCAGAATTTAAGGAGGCACTCACTCTTGGGGTTTCGCAATTGCAGAGTGGACAGTTTGAAACTTTCTTTCACAGAAAGGCAGTTACTGAAAGGCTATGGGGGAGGCACTGACAGTGTCTGCTACAGGTTTTGCAGGCAGGAAGGTTGCCTGGGTTTGATTCTTCATTCAGTCACTCAAGGGCCACTCACTTAACTTCCTTATAACTCTGCTTCCACATCTGTAAACTGGGATAATTATAGTGCTTACTTCATAGGACTGTTAGAGAGGATTACATAGATGATTCATATCGAATGCTGAGAACACAGCTGGGCACAAAATAAGCCTCCCATAAGCATTAGCTCTGATGACATTGCAATGAATGTTATAGTGCATTTATCTTGGTAGGCTTTTTTGGATTTGTTTGTTTTGAGATGGAGTCTAGCTCTGTTCCCCAGGCTAGAGTGCAGTGGTGCCATCTTGGCTCACTGCATCCTCCACTTCCCAGGTTCAGGTGATTCTCCTGCCTCAGCCTCCCTAGTAGCTAGGACTACAGGCACGCACCACCATGCCCAGCTACTTTTTGTATTTTTAGTGGAGATGGGGTTTCGCCATGTTGGCCAGGCTTGTCTCAAACTCCTGACCTCAGGTGATCCACCTGCCTTGGCCTCCCAGAGTGCTGGGATTACAGGCATGAGCCACCTCGCTCAGCCCTGGTGGTTTTTTGAGGATCAAGGAAGCAAGATCACCTAATAGTTAAGAAAAGAGTCTTTTGGCTCAGACAGATGTGGGTTCAAGTCCCAAGTCCACAATTTATTATGTGACCTTAGGCAAATCACTTAACCTCTCTGGATCTCAAGTCTCTAATAAAAGTAATTATTAATCTGGGCATGGTAGCATGTGCCTGTAATCCCAGTCACTCAGGAGACTGAGACAGAAGGATCACTTGAACCTAGGAGTTTGAGACCAGCCCGAGCAACTTGGGAAGACCCCATCTCTTACTTTTTTGCGGGGGGTGGTGGGAGACACAGTCTCACTCTGTTGCCCAGGCTGGAGTGCAGTGGTGTGATCACAGCTTGCTGCAGCCTCGACATGCTAGGCTTAAGCAATCCTCCCACCTCAGCCTCCTAAGTAGCTGGGACTACAGGCACATGCCACCTTTGCCCAGCTAATTTTTTTTAAGAGATAAGGTCTTGCTATGTTGCCCAGGCTGGGAGATCCCATCTCATAAAAATAAAAATTATTATTTAATAATAAGATATTTCGCCACAACTGTTAAAGCTTTAAATAAAATTAAAAGATGTATGCATGGTGCTTATCTAAGCACTGTGCCTGACTTGAAGTCAAGTGTGCAATAAATCTTAGGTGTGATTGTTGGGTGTTCAATTTCCCATGCAAGCAGGAAGCTCCTGCCATGTTGGAGTGGCCAGGAAGCTATAATTCAGGCAGCAATATTTATTGCACACCTGCAAGATGCAAAGATGGGAAGTGAGGGCCATTAAAAAGAAATATTAGCACTCTGTGTTGGTCCTGGTGGTGGACTGGAATTCTTCCATTTCTCCTTTA